>NC_092532.1:3003968-3315634 GCF_037038585.1 Patagioenas fasciata
GACAGGGCCCGAGCAAACCCGACAGGGCCCGAGCAAACCTGACAGGGCACGAAGGAGCCCGACAGGGCCCGAGCAAACCCGACAAGGCCCAACGGATCCCGACAGGGCCTGAGCAAACCTGACAGGGCCCGACGGAGCCCGACAGGGTACGAGCAAACCCGACAGGGCCTGACGGAGCCTGACAGGGCCCGAGTAAACCCGACAGGGCCCGAGCGAATCTGACAGGGCCCGACGGAGCCCGACAGGACGCGGGCAAACCCGACAGGTCCCGAGCAAACCCGACAGGGCCTGACAAGGCCCAACAGGGCCCGAGCAAACCTGACAGGGCCTGACGGAGCCCGATAGGGCTCGAGCAAACCCGATAGGGCCTGACGGAGCCTGACAGGGCCCGAGCAAACCTGACAGGGCCCGAGAGAACCTGACAGGGCCCGACGGAGCCCGACAAGGCGCGAGCAAACCCGACAGGGGCTGACAAGGCCCGACAGGGCCTGAGCAAACCCGACAGGACCCGCCAAAGCCTGATAGGGTCCGATGGAGCCCGAGAGGGCCCGAGCAAACCCGACAGGGCCCGAGCAAACCTGACAGGGCTCGATGGAGCCCGACAGGGCCCGAGGAAACCCGACAGGGCGCGACGGAGCCTGACAGGGCCCGAGCAAACCCGACAGGGTTCGACGGAGCCGGACAGGGCCCGAGCAAACCCGACAGGGTCCGACAGAGCCCGACAGGGCCCGAGCAAACCCGAAAGGGCCCGACGAAGCCTGACAGGACTCGATGGAGCCCGACAGGGCCCGAGGAAACCCGACAGGGCCCGACGGAGCCCGATAGGGCCCGAGCAAACCCGACAGGACCCGATGGAGCCCGACAAAGCTCAAGCAAACCCGACAGGGCCTGAGCAAATCCGACAGGGCCTGACGGAGCCCGACAGGGCCCGAGCAAACCCGAAAGGGCCCGACGGAGCCTTACAGGGCTCGATGGAGCCCGACAGGCCCCGAGGAAACCCGACAGGGCTCCACGGAGCCCGATAGGGCCCGAGCAAACCCGACAGGGCCTGATGGAGCCTGACAGGGCCCGGGCAAACCCGACAGGGCACGCTGGAGCCCGACAGAGCCCGAACAAACCCGACAGGGTTCGACGGAGCCCGACAGGGCCCGAGCAAACCCGACAGGGTCCGACGAAGCCTGACAGGGCTTCAGCAAACCCGACAGGGCCCGAGCAAATCCGACAGGGCCCGACGGAGCCCGACAGGGCCCGAGGAAACCAGACAGGGCCCGACAGAGCCCGACAGGGCCCGAGCAAACCCGACAGGGCCCGAGCAAACCCAACAGGGTTCGACAAAGCCTGACAGGGCTCGATGGAGCCCGACAGGGCCCGAGGAAACCCGACAGGGCCCGACGTAGCCTGACAGAGCCCGAGCAAACCCGAAAGGGCCCGACGAAGCCTGACAAGGCTCGATGGAGCCCGACAGGGCCCGAGGAAACCCGACAGGGCCTGACGGAGCCCGACAGGGCCCAAGCAAACCCGAAAGGGCCCGACGAAGCCTGACAGGGCTCGATGGAGCCCGACAGGGCCCGAAGAAACCCGACAGGGCCCGACGGAGCCCGATAAGGCCCGAGCAAACCCGACAGGGCCCGATGGAGCCCGACAGGGCTCGAGCAAACTCGACAGTGTCCGACGAAGCCTGACAGGGCTTCAGCAAACCCGACATGGCCCGAGCAAACCCGACAGGGCCCGACGGAGCCCAACAGAGCCCGAGGAAACCAGACAGGGCCCGACGGAGCCCGACAGGGCCCGAGCAAACCCGACAGGGCCCGACGGAGCCCGACAGGGCCCGAGCAAACCCGAAAGGGCCCGACGGAGCCTGACAGGGCTCGATGGAGCCCGACAGGGCCCGCGGAAACCCAACAGGGCCTGATTGAGCCCGATAGGGCCCGAGCAAACCCGACAGGGCCTGACGGAGCCTGACAGGGCCCGGGCAAACCCGACAGGGCACGCTGGAGCCCGACAGAGCCCGAGCAAACCCGACAGGGCCCGAAAAGGCCCGACAGGGCCCGAGCAAACCTGACACGTCCTGACAAAGCCTGACAGGGCCCGACGGAGCCCGCCAGGGCCTGAGCAAACCCGAAAGAGCCCGATGGAGCCTGACAGGGCTCAGTGGAGTCCGACAGGGCCCGAGGAAACCCGACAGGGCCCGACGGAACCCGACAGGGCCTGAGCAAACCCGACAGGGCCCGAGCAAACCCGACAGGGCCCGACAAAGCCTGACAAGGCCCGAGAAAACCTGACAGGGCTCGACGGAGCCCGACAGGGCCCGAGCACACTTGACAGGGTCCGACGAAGCCTGACAGGGCTTCAGAAAACCCGACAGGGCCCGAGCAAACCGACAGGGCCCAACAGAGCCCGACAGGGCCCGAGGAAACCCGACAGGGCCCGAAGGAGCCCGATAGGGCCCGAGCAAACCCGACAGGGCCCGATGGAGCCCGACAGGGCCCGAGCAAACCTGAAAGGGCCCGACGGAGCCTGACAGGGCTCGATGGAGCCCGACAGGGCCCGAGGAAACCCAACAGGGCCCGACGGAGCCCGATAGGGCCCGAGCAAACCCGACAGGGCCTGATGGAGCCTGACAGGGCCCGGGCAAACCCGACAGGGCACGCTGGAGCCCGACAGAGCCCGAGCAAACCCGACAGGGCCCGACAAGGCCCGACAGGGCCCGAGCAAACCTGACAGGACCTGACAAAGCCTGACAGGGCCCGACGGAGCCTGACAGGGCCTGAGCAAACCCGAAAGAGCCAGACGGAGCCTGACAGGGCTCGATAGAGTCCGACAGGGCCCGAGGAAACCCGACAGGGCCCGACGGAACCCGAGAGGGCCCGAGGGAATCCGACAGGGCCCGACGGAGCCTGACAGGGCCCGAGCAAACCCGACAGGGCCCGACAGAGCCCGACAGGAACCGAGCAAACCCGACAGGGCCCGAGCAAACCCGACAGGGTTCGACAAAGCCTGACAGGGCTCGATGGAGCCCGACAGGGCCCGAGGAAACCCGACAGGGCCCGACGGAGCCTGACAGGGCCCGAGCAAACCCGACAGGGCCCGAGCAAACCTGACAGGGCACGAAGGAGCCCGACAGGGCCCGAGCAAACCCGACAAGGCCCAACGGATCCCGACAGGGCCTGAGAAAACCTGACAGGGCCCGACGGAGCCCGACAGGGCACGAGCAAACCCGACAGGGCCTGACAGAGCCTGACAGGGCCCGAGCAAACCCAACAGGGCCTGAGCGAATCTGACAGGGCCCGACGGAGCCCGACAGGACGCGGGCAAACCCGACAGGTCCCGAGCAAACCCGACAGGGCCTGACAAGGCCCGACAGGGCCCGAGCAAACCTGACAGGGCCTGACGGAGCCCGACAGGGCTCGAGCAAACCCGATAGGGCCTGACGGAGCCTGACAGGGCCCGAGCAAACCTGACAGGGCCCGAGAGAACCTGACAGGGCCCGACGGAGCCCGACAGGGCGCGAGCAAACCCGACAGGGGCTGACAAGGCCCGACAGGGCCCGAGCAAACCCGACAGGACCCGCCAAAGCCTGATAGAGTCCGATGGAGCCCGACAGGGCCCGAGCAAACCCGACAGGGTTTGTCGGAGCCCGACAGGGCCCGAGCAAACCCGACAGGGTTCGACGAAGCCTGACAGGGCTTCAGCAAACCCGACAGGGCCCGAGCAAATCCGACAGGGCCCGACGGAGCCCGACAGGGCCCGAGGAAACCAGACAGGGCCCGACAGAGCCCGACAGGGCCCGAACAAACCCGACAGGGCCCGAGCAAACCCGACAGGGTTCGACAAAGCCTGACAGGGCTTGATGGAGCCCGACAGGGCCCGAGGAAACCCGACAGGGCCCGACGGAGCCTGACAGAGCCCGAGCAAACCCGAAAGGGCCCGACGAAGCCGGACAGGGCTCGATGGAGCCCGACAGGGCCCGAGGAAACCCGACAGGGCCTGACGGAGCCCGACAGGGCCCGAGCAAACCCGAAAGGGCCCGACGAAGCCTGACAGGGCTCGATGGAGCCCGACAGGGCCCGAGGAAACCCGACAGGGCCCGACGGAGCCCGATAAGGCCCGAGCAAACCCGACAGGGCCCGATGGAGCCCGACAGGGCTCGAGCAAACCCGACAGTGTCCGACGAAGCCTGACAGGGCTTCAGCAAACCCGACATGGCCCGAGCAAACCCGACAGGGCCCGACGGAGCCCAACAGAGCCCGAGGAAACCAGACAGGGCCCGACGGAGCCCGACAGGGCCCGAGCAAACCCGACAGGGCCCGACGGAGCCCGACAGGGCCCGAGCAAACCCGAAAGGGCCCGACGGAGCCTGACAGGGCTCGATGGAGCCCGACAGGGCCCGAGGAAACCCGACAGGGCCTGATTGAGCCCGATAGGGCCCGAGCAAACCCGACAGGGCCTGATGGAGCCTGACAGGGCCCGGGCAAACCCGACAGGGCACGCTGGAGCCCGACAGAGCCCGAGCAAACCCGACAGGGCCCGACAAGGCCCGACAGGGCCCGAGCAAACATGACACGTCCTGACAAAGCCTGACAGGGCCCGACGGAGCCCGCCAGGGCCCGAGCAAACACGAAAGAGCCCGACGGAGCCTGACAGGGCTCAGTGGAGTCCGACAGGGCCCGAGGAAACCCGACAGGGCCCGACGGAACCCGACAGGGCCTGAGCAAACCCGACAGGGCCCGAGCAAACCCGACAGGGCCCGACAAAGCCTGACAAGGCCCGAGAAAACCTGACAGAGCTCGACGGAGCCCGACAGGGCCCGAGGAAACCAGACAGGGCCCGACAGAGCCCGACAGGGCCCGAGCAAACCCGACAGGGCCCGAGCAAACCCGACAGGGCCCGAGCAAAACTGACAAAGCTCGACGGAGCATGACAGGGCCCGAGAAAACCCGACAGGGCCCGAGCAAACCTGACAGGGCACGAAGGAGCCCGACAGGGCCCGAGCAAACCCGACAGGGCCCAACGGATCCCGACAGGGCCTGAGCAAACCTGACAGGGCGCGATGGAGCCCGACAGGGCGCGAGCAAACCTGACAGGGGCTGACAAGGCCCGACAGGGCCTGAGCAAACCCGACAGGACCCGCCAAAGCCTGATAGGGTCCGATGGAGCCCGACAGGGCCTGAGCAAACCCGACACGGCCCGAGCAAACCTGACAGGGCTCGATGGAGCCCGACAGGGCCCGAGGAAACCCGACAGGGCGCGACGGAGCCTGACAGGGCTCGAGCAAACCCGACAGGGTTCGACGGAGCCCGACAGGGCCCGAGCAAACCCGACAGGGTCCGACGAAGCCTGACAGGGCTTCAGCAAACCCGACAGGGCCCGAGCAAACCGCCAGGGCCCAACGGAGCCCGACAGGGCCCGAGGAAACCAGACAGGGCCCGACAGAGCCCGACAGGGCCCGAGCAAACCCGACAGGGCCTGAGCAAACCTGACAGGGTTCGACAAAGCCTGACAGGGCTCGATGGACCCCGACAGGGCCCAAGGAAACGCGACAGGGACCGACACAGCCCGACAGTGCCCAAGCAAACCTGACAGGGCCCGACGGAGCCCGACAGGGCACGAGCAAACCAGACAGGGCCTGACGGAGCATGACAGGGCCCGAGCAAACCCGACAGGGCTCGACGGAGCCGACAGGGCCCGAGCAAACCCGACAGGGCCCGAGCAAAACTGACAAAGCTCGACGGAGCCTGACAGGGCCCGAGAAAACCCGACAGGGCCCGAGCAAACCTGACAGGGCACGAAGGAGCCCGACAGGGCCCGAGCAAACCCGACAGGGCCCAACGGATCCCGACAGGGCCTGAGCAAACCTGACAGGGCGCGATGGAGCCCGACAGGGCGCGAGCAAACCTGACAGGGGCTGACAAGGCCCGACAGGGCCTGAGCAAACCCGACAGGACCCGCCAAAGCCTGATAGGGTCCGATGGAGCCCGACAGGGCCCGAGCAAACCCGACAGGGCCCGAGCAAACCTGAGAGGGCTCGATGGAGCCCGACAGGGCCCGAGGAAACCCGACAGGGCGCGACGGAGCCTGACAGGGCCCGAGCAAACCCGACAGGGTTCGACGGAGCCCGACAGGGCCCGAGCAAACCCGACAGGGTCCGACGAAGCCTGACAGGGCCCGAGTAAACCCGACAGGGCCCGAGCGAATCTGACAGGGCCCGACGGAGCCCGACAGGACGCGGGCAAACCCGACAGGTCCCGAGCAAACCCGACAGGGCCTGACAAGGCCCAACAGGGCCCGAGCAAACCTGACAGGGCCTGACGGAGCCCGATAGGGCTCGAGCAAACCCGATAGGGCCTGACGGAGCCTGACAGGGCCCGAGCAAACCTGACAGGGCCCGAGAGAACCTGACAGGGCCCGACGGAGCCCGACAGGGCGCGAGCAAACCCGACAGGGGCTGACAAGGCCCGACAGGGCCGGAGCAAACCCGACAGGACCCGCCAAAGCCAGATAGGGTCCGATGGAGCCCGACAGGGCCCGAGCAAACCCGACAGGGCCCGAGCAAACCTGACAGGGCTCGATGGAGCCCGACAGGGCCCGAGGAAACCCGACAGGGCGCGACGGAGCCTGACAGGGCCCGAGCAAACCCGACAGGGTTCGACGGAGCCGGACAGGGCCCGAGCAAACCCGACAGGGTCCGACAGAGCCCGACAGGGCCCGAGCAAACCCGAAAGGGCCCGACGAAGCCTGACAGGACTCGATGGAGCCCGACAGGGCCCGAGGAAACCCGACAGGGCCCGACGGAGCCCGATAGGGCCCGAGCAAACCCGACAGGACCCGATGGAGCCCGACAAAGCTCAAGCAAACCCGACAGGGCCTGAGCAAATCCGACAGGGCCTGACGGAGCCCGACAGGGCCCGAGCAAACCCGAAAGGGCCCGACAGAGCCTTACAGGGCTCGATGGAGCCCGACAGGCCCCGAGGAAACCCGACAGGGCTCCACGGAGCCCGATAGGGCCCGAGCAAACCCGACAGGGCCTGATGGAGCCTGACAGGGCCCGGGCAAACCCGACAGGGCACGCTGGAGCCCGACAGAGCCCGAACAAACCCGACAGGGTTCGACGGAGCCCGACAGGGCCCGATCAAACCCGACAGGGTCCGACGAAGCCTGACAGGGCTTCAGCAAACCCGACAGGGCCCGAGCAAACCTGACAGGGCCCGACGGAGCCCGACAGGGCCCGAGGAAACCAGACAGGGCCCGACAGAGCCCGACAGGGCCCGAGCAAACCCGACAGGGCCCGAGCAAACCCAACAGGGTTCGACAAAGCCTGACAGGGCTCGATGGAGCCCGACAGGGCCCGAGGAAACCCGACAGGGCCCGACGTAGCCTGACAGAGCCCGAGCAAACCCGAAAGGGCCCGACGAAGCCTGACAAGGATCGATGGAGCCCGACAGGGCCCGAGGAAACCCGACAGGGCCTGACGGAGCCCGACAGGGCCCAAGCAAACCCGAAAGGGCCCGACGAAGCCTGACAGGGCTCGATGGAGCCCGACAGGGCCCGAGGAAACCCGACAGGGCCCGACGGAGCCCGATAAGGCCCGAGCAAACCCGACAGGGCCCGATGGAGCCCGACAGGGCTCGAGCAAACTCGACAGTGTCCGACGAAGCCTGACAGGGCTTCAGCAAACCCGACATGGCCCGAGCAAACCCGACAGGGCCCGACGGAGCCCAACAGAGCCCGAGGAAACCAGACAGGGCCCGACGGAGCCCGACAGGGCCCGAGCAAACCCGACAGGGCCCGACGGAGCCCGACAGGGCCCGAGCAAACCCGAAAGGGCCCGACGGAGCCTGACAGGGCTCGATGGAGCCCGACAGGGCCCGCGGAAACCCAACAGGGCCTGATTGAGCCCGATAGGGCCCGAGCAAACCCGACAGGGCCTGACGGAGCCTGACAGGGCCCGGGCAAACCCGACAGGGCACGCTGGAGCCCGACAGAGCCCGAGCAAACCCGACAGGGCCCGAAAAGGCCCGACAGGGCCCGAGCAAACCTGACACGTCCTGACAAAGCCTGACAGGGCCCAACGGAGCCCGGCAGGGCCTGAGCAAACCCGAAAGAGCCCGACGGAGCCTAGACAGGGCTCAGTGGAGTCCGACAGGGCCCGAGGAAACCCGACAGGGCCCGACGGAACCCGACAGGGCCTGAGCAAACCCGACAGGGCCCGAGCAAACCCGACAGGGCCCGACAAAGCCTGACAAGGCCCGAGAAAACCTGACAGGGCTCGACGGAGCCCGACAGGGCCCGAGCACACTCGACAGGGTCCGACGAAGCCTGACAGGGCTTCAGCAAACCCGACAGGGCCCGAGCAAACCGACAGGGCCCATCGGAGCCCGACAGGGCCCGAGGAACCCAGACAGGGCCCGACGGAGCCCGACAGGGCCCGACGAAACCAGACAGGGCCTGAGCAAACCCGACAGGGTTCGACAAAGCCTGACAGGGCTCGATGGAGCCCGACAGGGCCCAAGGAAACCCGACAGGGCCCGACAGAGCCCGACAGTGCCCAAGCAAACCTGACAGGGCCCGACGGAGCCCGACAGGGCACGAGCAAACCAGACAGGGCCTGACGGAGCCTGACAGGGCCCGAGCAAACCCGACAGGGCTCGACGGAGCCTGACAGGGCCCGAGCAAACCCGACAGGGCCCGAGCAAACCTGACAAAGCTCGACGGAGCCTGACAGGGCCCGAGCAAACCCGACAGGGCCCGAGCAAACCTGACAGGGCACGAAGGAGCCCGACAGGGCCCGAGCAAACCCGACAGGGCCCAACGGATCCCGACAGGGCCTGAGCAAACCTGACAGGGTTCGACAAAGCCTGACAGGGCTCGATGGAGCCCGACAGGGCCCGAGGAAACCCGACAGGGCCCGAGCAAACCCGACAGGACCCGATGGAGCCCGACAGGGCTCGAGCAAACCCGACAGGGCCTGAGCAAATCCGACAGGGCCCGACGGAGCCTGACAGGGCCCGAGGAAACCCGACAGGGCCCGACGGAGCCCGATAGGGCCCGAGCAAACCCGACAGGACCCGATGGAGCCCGACAGGGCTCGAGCAAACCCGACAGGGCCCGAGCAAACCCGACAGGGCTCGACGGAGCCGACAGGGCCCGAGCAAACCCGACAGGGCCCGAGCAAAACTGACAAAGCTCGACGGAGCCTGACAGGGCCCGAGAAAACCCGACAGGGCCCGAGCAAACCTGACAGGGCACGAAGGAGCCCGACAGGGCCCGAGCAAACCCGACAGGGCCCAACGGATCCCGACAGGGCCTGAGCAAACCTGACAGGGTAGATGGAGCCCGACAGGGCGCGAGCAAACCTGACAGGGGCTGACAAGGCCCGACAGGGCCTGAGCAAACCCGACAGGACCCGCCAAAGCCTGATAGGGTCCGATGGAGCCCGACAGGGCCCGAGCAAACCCGACAGGGCCCGAGCAAACCTGAGAGGGCTCGATGGAGCCCGACAGGGCCCGAGGAAACCCGACAGGGCGCGACGGAGCCTGACAGGGCCCGAGCAAACCCGACAGGGTTCGACGGAGCCCGACAGGGCCCGAGCAAACCCGACAGGGTCCGACGAAGCCTGACAGGGCTTCAGCAAACCCGACAGGGCCCGAGCAAACCCGACAGGACCTTACAAAGCCTGACAGGGCCTGACGGAGCCCGACAGGGCCTGAGCAAACCCGAAAGAGCCCGACGGAGCCTGACAGGGCCCGAGCAAACCCGACAGGGCCCGAGCAAACCTGACAGGGCACGAAGGAGCCCGACAGGGCCCGAGCAAACCCGACAAGGCCCAACGGATCCCGACAGGGCCTGAGCAAACCTGACAGGGCCCGACGGAGCCCGACAGGGTACGAGCAAACCCGACAGGGCCTGACGGAGCCTGACAGGGCCCGAGTAAACCCGACAGGGCCCGAGCGAATCTGACAGGGCCCGACGGAGCCCGACAGGACGCGGGCAAACCCGACAGGTCCCGAGCAAACCCGACAGGGCCTGACAAGGCCCAACAGGGCCCGAGCAAACCTGACAGGGCCTGACGGAGCCCGATAGGGCTCGAGCAAACCCGATAGGGCCTGACGGAGCCTGACAGGGCCCGAGCAAACCTGACAGGGCCCGAGAGAACCTGACAGGGCCCGACGGAGCCCGACAGGGCGCGAGCAAACCCGACAGGGGCTGACAAGGCCCGACAGGGCCGGAGCAAACCCGACAGGACCCGCCAAAGCCAGATAGGGTCCGATGGAGCCCGACAGGGCCCGAGCAAACCCGACAGGGCCCGAGCAAACCTGACAGGGCTCGATGGAGCCCGACAGGGCCCGAGGAAACCCGACAGGGCGCGACGGAGCCTGACAGGGCCCGAGCAAACCCGACAGGGTTCGACGGAGCCGGACAGGGCCCGAGCAAACCCGACAGGGTCCGACAGAGCCCGACAGGGCCCGAGCAAACCCGAAAGGGCCCGACGAAGCCTGACAGGACTCGATGGAGCCCGACAGGGCCCGAGGAAACCCGACAGGGCCCGACGGAGCCCGATAGGGCCCGAGCAAACCCGACAGGACCCGATGGAGCCCGACAAAGCTCAAGCAAACCCGACAGGGCCTGAGCAAATCCGACAGGGCCTGACGGAGCCCGACAGGGCCCGAGCAAACCCGAAAGGGCCCGACAGAGCCTTACAGGGCTCGATGGAGCCCGACAGGCCCCGAGGAAACCCGACAGGGCTCCACGGAGCCCGATAGGGCCCGAGCAAACCCGACAGGGCCTGATGGAGCCTGACAGGGCCCGGGCAAACCCGACAGGGCACGCTGGAGCCCGACAGAGCCCGAACAAACCCGACAGGGTTCGACGGAGCCCGACAGGGCCCGATCAAACCCGACAGGGTCCGACGAAGCCTGACAGGGCTTCAGCAAACCCGACAGGGCCCGAGCAAATCCGACAGGGCCCGACGGAGCCCGACAGGGCCCGAGGAAACCAGACAGGGCCCGACAGAGCCCGACAGGGCCCGAGCAAACCCGACAGGGCCCGAGCAAACCCAACAGGGTTCGACAAAGCCTGACAGGGCTCGATGGAGCCCGACAGGGCCCGAGGAAACCCGACAGGGCCCGACGTAGCCTGACAGAGCCCGAGCAAACCCGAAAGGGCCCGACGAAGCCTGACAAGGATCGATGGAGCCCGACAGGGCCCGAGGAAACCCGACAGGGCCTGACGGAGCCCGACAGGGCCCAAGCAAACCCGAAAGGGCCCGACGAAGCCTGACAGGGCTCGATGGAGCCCGACAGGGCCCGAGGAAACCCGACAGGGCCCGACGGAGCCCGATAAGGCCCGAGCAAACCCGACAGGGCCCGATGGAGCCCGACAGGGCTCGAGCAAACTCGACAGTGTCCGACGAAGCCTGACAGGGCTTCAGCAAACCCGACATGGCCCGAGCAAACCCGACAGGGCCCGACGGAGCCCAACAGAGCCCGAGGAAACCAGACAGGGCCCGACGGAGCCCGACAGGGCCCGAGCAAACCCGACAGGGCCCGACGGAGCCCGACAGGGCCCGAGCAAACCCGAAAGGGCCCGACGGAGCCTGACAGGGCTCGATGGAGCCCGACAGGGCCCGCGGAAACCCAACAGGGCCTGATTGAGCCCGATAGGGCCCGAGCAAACCCGACAGGGCCTGACGGAGCCTGACAGGGCCCGGGCAAACCCGACAGGGCACGCTGGAGCCCGACAGAGCCCGAGCAAACCCGACAGGGCCCGAAAAGGCCCGACAGGGCCCGAGCAAACCTGACACGTCCTGACAAAGCCTGACAGGGCCCAACGGAGCCCGGCAGGGCCTGAGCAAACCCGAAAGAGCCCGACGGAGCCTAGACAGGGCTCAGTGGAGTCCGACAGGGCCCGAGGAAACCCGACAGGGCCCGACGGAACCCGACAGGGCCTGAGCAAACCCGACAGGGCCCGAGCAAACCCGACAGGGCCCGACAAAGCCTGACAAGGCCCGAGAAAACCTGACAGGGCTCGACGGAGCCCGACAGGGCCCGAGCACACTCGACAGGGTCCGACGAAGCCTGACAGGGCTTCAGCAAACCCGACAGGGCCCGAGCAAACCGACAGGGCCCATCGGAGCCCGACAGGGCCCGAGGAACCCAGACAGGGCCCGACGGAGCCCGACAGGGCCCGAGGAAACCAGACAGGGTCCGACGAAGCCTGACAGGGCTTCAGCAAACCCGACAGGGCCCGAGCAAATCCGACAGGGCCCGACGGAGCCCGACAGGGCCCGAGGAAACCAGACAGGGCCTGACAGAGCCCGACAGGGCCCGAGCAAACCCGACAGGGCCCGAGCAAACCCAACAGGGTTCGACAAAGCCTGACAGGGCTCGATGGAGCCCGACAGGGCCCGAGGAAACCCGACAGGGCCCGACGTAGCCTGACAGAGCCCGAGCAAACCCGAAAGGGCCCGACGAAGCCTGACAAGGCTCGATGGAGCCCGACAGGGCCCGAGGAAACCCGACAGGGCCTGACGGAGCCCGACAGGGCCCAAGCAAACCCGAAAGGGCCCGACGAAGCCTGACAGGGCTCGATGGAGCCCGACAGGGCCCGAGGAAACCCGACAGGGCCCGACGGAGCCCGATAAGGCCCGAGCAAACCCGACAGGGCCCGATGGAGCCCGACAGGGCTCGAGCAAACTCGACAGTGTCCGACGAAGCCTGACAGGGCTTCAGCAAACCCGACATGGCCCGAGCAAACCCGACAGGGCCCGACGGAGCCCAACAGAGCCCGAGGAAACCAGACAGGGCCCGACAGAGCCCGACAGGGCCCGAGCAAACCCGACAGGGCCCGACGGAGCCCGACAGGGCCCGAGCAAACCCGAAAGGGCCCGACGGAGCCTGACAGGGCTCGATGGAGCCAGACAGGAACCGCGGAAACCCAACAGGGCCTGATTGAGCCCGATAGGGCCCGAGCAAACCCGACAGGGCCTGACGGAGCCTGACAGGGCCCGGGCAAACCCGACAGGGCACGCTGGAGCCCGACAGAGCCCGAGCAAACCCGACAGGGCCCGAAAAGGCCCGACAGGGCCCGAGCAAACCTGACACGTCCTGACAAAGCCTGACAGGGCCCAACGGAGCCCGGCAGGGCCTGAGCAAACCCGAAAGAGCCCGACGGAGCCTAGACAGGGCTCAGTGGAGTCCGACAGGGCCCGAGGAAACCCGACAGGGCCCGACGGAACCCGACAGGGCCTGAGCAAACCCGACAGGGCCCGAGCAAACCCGACAGGGCCCGACAAAGCCTGACAAGGCCCGAGAAAACCTGACAGGGCTCGACGGAGCCCGACAGGGCCCGAGCACACTCGACACGGTCCGACGAAGCCTGACAGGGCTTCAGCAAACCCGACAGGGCCCGAGCAAACCGACAGGGCCCATCGGAGCCCGACAGGGCCCGAGGAACCCAGACAGGGCCCGACGGAGCCCAACAGGGCCCGAGGAAACCAGACAGGGCCTGAGCAAACCCGACAGGGTTCGACAAAGCCTGACAGGGCTCGATGGAGCCCGACAGGGCCCAAGGAAACCCGACAGGGCCCGACAGAGCCCGACAGTGCCCAAGCAAACCTGACAGGGCCCGACGGAGCCCGACAGGGCACGAGCAAACCAGACAGGGCCTGACGGAGCCTGACAGGGCCCGAGCAAACCCGACAGGGCTCGACGGAGCCTGACAGGGCCCGAGCAAACCCGACAGGGCCCGAGCAAACCTGACAAAGCTCGACGGAGCCTGACAGGGCCCGAGCAAACCCGACAGGGCCCGAGCAAACCTGACAGGGCACGAAGGAGCCCGACAGGGCCCGAGCAAACCCGACAGGGCCCAACGGATCCCGACAGGGCCTGAGCAAACCTGACAGGGTTCGACAAAGCCTGACAGGGCTTGATGGAGCCCGACAGGGCCCGAGGAAACCCGAAAGGGCCCGACAGAGCCTGACAGGGCCCGAGCAAACCCGACAGGGCCCGACGGAGCCTGACAGGGCTCAGTGGAGTCCGACAGGGCCCGAGGAAACCCGACAGGGCCCGACGGAACCCGACAGGGCCTGAGCAAACCCGACAGGGCCCGAGCAAACCCGACAGGGCCCGACAAAGCCTGACAAGGCCCGAGAAAACCTGACAGGGCTCGACGGAGCCCGACAGGGCCCGAGCACACTTGACAGGGTCCGACGAAGCCTGACAGGGCTTCAGAAAACCCGACAGGGCCCGAGCAAACCGACAGGGCCCAACAGAGCCCGACAGGGCCCGAGGAAACCCGACAGGGCCCGAAGGAGCACGATAGGGCCCGAGCAAACTCGACAGGGCCCGACGGAGCCCGACAGGGCCCGAGCAAACCCGAAAGGGCCCGACGGAGCCTGACAGGGTCGATGGAGTCCGACAGGGCCCGAGGAAACCCGACAGGGCCCGACGGAGCCCGATAGGGCCCGAGCAAACCCGACAGGGCCTGATGGAGCCTGACAGGGCCCGGGCAAACCCGACAGGGCACGCTGGAGCCCGACAGAGCCCGAGCAAACCCGACAGGGCCCGACAAGGCCCGACAGGGCCCGAGCAAACCTGACAGGACCTGACAAAGCCTGACAGGGCCCGACGGAGCCTGACAGGGCCTGAGCAAACCCGAAAGAGCCCGACGGAGCCTGACAGGGCTCGATAGAGTCCGACAGGGCCCGAGGAAACCCGACAGGGCCCGACGGAACCCGAGAGGGCCCGAGGGAATCCGACAGGGCCCGACGGAGCCTGACAGGGCCCGAGCAAACCCGACAGGGCCCGACAGAGCCCGACAGGAACCGAGCAAACCCGACAGGGCCTGAGCAAACCCGACAGGGTTCGACAAAGCCTGACAGGGCTCGATGGACCCCGACAGGGCCCAAGGAAACGCGACAGGGCCCGACACAGCCCGACAGTGCCCAAGCAAACCTGACAGGGCCCGACGGAGCCCGACAGGGCACGAGCAAACCAGACAGGGCCTGACGGAGCATGACAGGGCCCGAGCAAACCCGACAGGGCTCGACGGAGCCAACAGGGCCCGAGCAAAACCGACAGGGCCCGAGCAAAACTGACAAAGATCGACGGAGCCTGACAGGGCCCGAGAAAACCCGACAGGGCCCGAGCAAACCTGACAGGGCACGAAGGAGCCCGACAGGGCCCGAGCAAACCCGACAGGGCCCAACGGATCCCGACAGGGCCTGAGCAAACCTGACAGGGCGCGATGGAGCCCGACAGGGCGCGAGCAAACCTGACAGGGGCTGACAAGGCCCGACAGGGCCTGAGCAAACCCGACAGGACCCGCCAAAGCCTTATAGGGTCCGATGGAGCCCGACAGGGCCCGAGCAAACCCGACAGGGCCCGAGCAAACCTGAGAGGGCTCGATGGAGCCCGACAGGGCCCGAGGAAACCCGACAGGGCGCGACGGAGCCTGACAGGGCCCGAGCAAACCCGACAGGGTTCGACGGAGCCCGACAGGGCCCGAGCAAACCCGACAGGGTCCAACGAAGCCTGACAGGGCTTCAGCAAACCCGACAGGGCCCGAGCAAACCCGACAGGACCTTACAAAGCCTGACAGGGCCTGACGGAGCCCGACAGGGCCTGAGCAAACCCGAAAGAGCCCGACGGAGCCTGACAGGGCCCGAGCAAACCCGACAGGGCCCGAGCAAACCTGACAGGGCACGAAGGAGCCCGACAGGGCCCGAGCAAACCCGACAAGGCCCAACGGATCCCGACAGGGCCTGAGCAAACCTGACAGGGCCCGACGGAGCCCGACAGGGTACGAGCAAACCCGACAGGGCCTGACGGAGCCTGACAGGGCCCGAGTAAACCCGACAGGGCCCGAGCGAATCTGACAGGGCCCGACGGAGCCCGACAGGACGCGGGCAAACCCGACAGGTCCCGAGCAAACCCGACAGGGCCTGACAAGGCCCAACAGGGCCCGAGCAAACCTGACAGGGCCTGACGGAGCCCGATAGGGCTCGAGCAAACCCGATAGGGCCTGACGGAGCCTGACAGGGCCCGAGCAAACCTGACAGGGCCCGAGAGAACCTGACAGGGCCCGACGGAGCCCGACAAGGCGCGAGCAAACCCGACAGGGGCTGACAAGGCCCGACAGGGCCTGAGCAAACCCGACAGGACCCGCCAAAGCCTGATAGGGTCCGATGGAGCCCGAGAGGGCCCGAGCAAACCCGACAGGGCCCGAGCAAACCTGACAGGGCTCGATGGAGCCCGACAGGGCCCGAGGAAACCCGACAGGGCGCGACGGAGCCTGACAGGGCCCGAGCAAACCCGACAGGGTTCGACGGAGCCGGACAGGGCCCGAGCAAACCCGACAGGGTCCGACAGAGCCCGACAGGGCCCGAGCAAACCCGAAAGGGCCCGACGAAGCCTGACAGGACTCGATGGAGCCCGACAGGGCCCGAGGAAACCCGACAGGGCCCGACGGAGCCCGATAGGGCCCGAGCAAACCCGACAGGACCCGATGGAGCCCGACAAAGCTCAAGCAAACCCGACAGGGCCTGAGCAAATCCGACAGGGCCTGACGGAGCCCGACAGGGCCCGAGCAAACCCGAAAGGGCCCGACGGAGCCTTACAGGGCTCGATGGAGCCCGACAGGCCCCGAGGAAACCCGACAGGGCTCCACGGAGCCCGATAGGGCCCGAGCAAACCCGACAGGGCCTGATGGAGCCTGACAGGGCCCGGGCAAACCCGACAGGGCACGCTGGAGCCCGACAGAGCCCGAACAAACCCGACAGGGTTCGACGGAGCCCGACAGGGCCCGAGCAAACCCGACAGGGTCCGACGAAGCCTGACAGGGCTTCAGCAAACCCGACAGGGCCCGAGCAAATCCGACAGGGCCCGACGGAGCCCGACAGGGCCCGAGGAAACCAGACAGGGCCCGACAGAGCCCGACAGGGCCCGAGCAAACCCGACAGGGCCCGAGCAAACCCAACAGGGTTCGACAAAGCCTGACAGGGCTCGATGGAGCCCGACAGGGCCCGAGGAAACCCGACAGGGCCCGACGTAGCCTGACAGAGCCCGAGCAAACCCGAAAGGGCCCGACGAAGCCTGACAAGGCTCGATGGAGCCCGACAGGGCCCGAGGAAACCCGACAGGGCCTGACGGAGCCCGACAGGGCCCAAGCAAACCCGAAAGGGCCCGACGAAGCCTGACAGGGCTCGATGGAGCCCGACAGGGCCCGAAGAAACCCGACAGGGCCCGACGGAGCCCGATAAGGCCCGAGCAAACCCGACAGGGCCCGATGGAGCCCGACAGGGCTCGAGCAAACTCGACAGTGTCCGACGAAGCCTGACAGGGCTTCAGCAAACCCGACATGGCCCGAGCAAACCCGACAGGGCCCGACGGAGCCCAACAGAGCCCGAGGAAACCAGACAGGGCCCGACGGAGCCCGACAGGGCCCGAGCAAACCCGACAGGGCCCGACGGAGCCCGACAGGGCCCGAGCAAACCCGAAAGGGCCCGACGGAGCCTGACAGGGCTCGATGGAGCCCGACAGGGCCCGCGGAAACCCAACAGGGCCTGATTGAGCCCGATAGGGCCCGAGCAAACCCGACAGGGCCTGACGGAGCCTGACAGGGCCCGGGCAAACCCGACAGGGCACGCTGGAGCCCGACAGAGCCCGAGCAAACCCGACAGGGCCCGAAAAGGCCCGACAGGGCCCGAGCAAACCTGACACGTCCTGACAAAGCCTGACAGGGCCCGACGGAGCCCGCCAGGGCCTGAGCAAACCCGAAAGA
The DNA here is from genome assembly GCF_037038585.1 of Patagioenas fasciata. Lineage (NCBI taxonomy): Eukaryota > Metazoa > Chordata > Aves > Columbiformes > Columbidae > Patagioenas > Patagioenas fasciata. The sequence continues at coordinate 3,021,747 of NC_092532.1, forward strand.
GCCCGATGGAGCCTGACAGGGCTCAGTGGAGTCCGACAGGGCCCGAGGAAACCCGACAGGGCCCGACGGAACCCGACAGGGCCTGAGCAAACCCGACAGGGCCCGAGCAAACCCGACAGGGCCCGACAAAGCCTGACAAGGCCCGAGAAAACCTGACAGGGCTCGACGGAGCCCGACAGGGCCCGAGCACACTTGACAGGGTCCGACGAAGCCTGACAGGGCTTCAGAAAACCCGACAGGGCCCGAGCAAACCGACAGGGCCCAACAGAGCCCGACAGGGCCCGAGGAAACCCGACAGGGCCCGAAGGAGCCCGATAGGGCCCGAGCAAACCCGACAGGGCCCGATGGAGCCCGACAGGGCCCGAGCAAACCTGAAAGGGCCCGACGGAGCCTGACAGGGCTCGATGGAGCCCGACAGGGCCCGAGGAAACCCAACAGGGCCCGACGGAGCCCGATAGGGCCCGAGCAAACCCGACAGGGCCTGATGGAGCCTGACAGGGCCCGGGCAAACCCGACAGGGCACGCTGGAGCCCGACAGAGCCCGAGCAAACCCGACAGGGCCCGACAAGGCCCGACAGGGCCCGAGCAAACCTGACAGGACCTGACAAAGCCTGACAGGGCCCGACGGAGCCTGACAGGGCCTGAGCAAACCCGAAAGAGCCAGACGGAGCCTGACAGGGCTCGATAGAGTCCGACAGGGCCCGAGGAAACCCGACAGGGCCCGACGGAACCCGAGAGGGCCCGAGGGAATCCGACAGGGCCCGACGGAGCCTGACAGGGCCCGAGCAAACCCGACAGGGCCCGACAGAGCCCGACAGGAACCGAGCAAACCCGACAGGGCCCGAGCAAACCCGACAGGGTTCGACAAAGCCTGACAGGGCTCGATGGAGCCCGACAGGGCCCGAGGAAACCCGACAGGGCCCGACGGAGCCTGACAGGGCCCGAGCAAACCCGACAGGGCCCGAGCAAACCTGACAGGGCACGAAGGAGCCCGACAGGGCCCGAGCAAACCCGACAAGGCCCAACGGATCCCGACAGGGCCTGAGAAAACCTGACAGGGCCCGACGGAGCCCGACAGGGCACGAGCAAACCCGACAGGGCCTGACAGAGCCTGACAGGGCCCGAGCAAACCCAACAGGGCCTGAGCGAATCTGACAGGGCCCGACGGAGCCCGACAGGACGCGGGCAAACCCGACAGGTCCCGAGCAAACCCGACAGGGCCTGACAAGGCCCGACAGGGCCCGAGCAAACCTGACAGGGCCTGACGGAGCCCGACAGGGCTCGAGCAAACCCGATAGGGCCTGACGGAGCCTGACAGGGCCCGAGCAAACCTGACAGGGCCCGAGAGAACCTGACAGGGCCCGACGGAGCCCGACAGGGCGCGAGCAAACCCGACAGGGGCTGACAAGGCCCGACAGGGCCCGAGCAAACCCGACAGGACCCGCCAAAGCCTGATAGAGTCCGATGGAGCCCGACAGGGCCCGAGCAAACCCGACAGGGTTTGTCGGAGCCCGACAGGGCCCGAGCAAACCCGACAGGGTTCGACGAAGCCTGACAGGGCTTCAGCAAACCCGACAGGGCCCGAGCAAATCCGACAGGGCCCGACGGAGCCCGACAGGGCCCGAGGAAACCAGACAGGGCCCGACAGAGCCCGACAGGGCCCGAACAAACCCGACAGGGCCCGAGCAAACCCGACAGGGTTCGACAAAGCCTGACAGGGCTTGATGGAGCCCGACAGGGCCCGAGGAAACCCGACAGGGCCCGACGGAGCCTGACAGAGCCCGAGCAAACCCGAAAGGGCCCGACGAAGCCGGACAGGGCTCGATGGAGCCCGACAGGGCCCGAGGAAACCCGACAGGGCCTGACGGAGCCCGACAGGGCCCGAGCAAACCCGAAAGGGCCCGACGAAGCCTGACAGGGCTCGATGGAGCCCGACAGGGCCCGAGGAAACCCGACAGGGCCCGACGGAGCCCGATAAGGCCCGAGCAAACCCGACAGGGCCCGATGGAGCCCGACAGGGCTCGAGCAAACCCGACAGTGTCCGACGAAGCCTGACAGGGCTTCAGCAAACCCGACATGGCCCGAGCAAACCCGACAGGGCCCGACGGAGCCCAACAGAGCCCGAGGAAACCAGACAGGGCCCGACGGAGCCCGACAGGGCCCGAGCAAACCCGACAGGGCCCGACGGAGCCCGACAGGGCCCGAGCAAACCCGAAAGGGCCCGACGGAGCCTGACAGGGCTCGATGGAGCCCGACAGGGCCCGAGGAAACCCGACAGGGCCTGATTGAGCCCGATAGGGCCCGAGCAAACCCGACAGGGCCTGATGGAGCCTGACAGGGCCCGGGCAAACCCGACAGGGCACGCTGGAGCCCGACAGAGCCCGAGCAAACCCGACAGGGCCCGACAAGGCCCGACAGGGCCCGAGCAAACATGACACGTCCTGACAAAGCCTGACAGGGCCCGACGGAGCCCGCCAGGGCCCGAGCAAACACGAAAGAGCCCGACGGAGCCTGACAGGGCTCAGTGGAGTCCGACAGGGCCCGAGGAAACCCGACAGGGCCCGACGGAACCCGACAGGGCCTGAGCAAACCCGACAGGGCCCGAGCAAACCCGACAGGGCCCGACAAAGCCTGACAAGGCCCGAGAAAACCTGACAGAGCTCGACGGAGCCCGACAGGGCCCGAGCACACTCGACAGGGTCCGACGAAGCCTGACAGGGCTTCAGAAAACCCGACAGGGCCCGAGCAAACCGCCAGGGCCCAACGGAGCCCGACAGGGCCCGAGGAAACCAGACAGGGCCCGACAGAGCCCGACAGGGCCCGAGCAAACCCGACAGGGCCTGAGCAAACCCGACAGGGTTCGACAAAGCCTGACAGGGCTCGATGGAGCCCGACAGGGCCCAAGGAAACGCGACAGGGCCCGACACAGCCCGACAGTGCCCAAGCAAACCTGACAGGGCCCGACGGAGCCCGACAGGGCACGAGCAAACCAGACAGGGCCTGACGGAGCCTGACAGGGCCCGAGCAAACCCGACAGGGCTCGACGGAGCCGACAGGGCCCGAGCAAACCCGACAGGGCCCGAGCAAAACTGACAAAGCTCGACGGAGCATGACAGGGCCCGAGAAAACCCGACAGGGCCCGAGCAAACCTGACAGGGCACGAAGGAGCCCGACAGGGCCCGAGCAAACCCGACAGGGCCCAACGGATCCCGACAGGGCCTGAGCAAACCTGACAGGGCGCGATGGAGCCCGACAGGGCGCGAGCAAACCTGACAGGGGCTGACAAGGCCCGACAGGGCCTGAGCAAACCCGACAGGACCCGCCAAAGCCTGATAGGGTCCGATGGAGCCCGACAGGGCCCGAGCAAACCCGACACGGCCCGAGCAAACCTGACAGGGCTCGATGGAGCCCGACAGGGCCCGAGGAAACCCGACAGGGCGCGACGGAGCCTGACAGGGCTCGAGCAAACCCGACAGGGTTCGACGGAGCCCGACAGGGCCCGAGCAAACCCGACAGGGTCCGACGAAGCCTGACAGGGCTTCAGCAAACCCGACAGGGCCCGAGCAAACCGCCAGGGCCCAACGGAGCCCGACAGGGCCCGAGGAAACCAGACAGGGCCCGACAGAGCCCGACAGGGCCCGAGCAAACCCGACAGGGCCTGAGCAAACCTGACAGGGTTCGACAAAGCCTGACAGGGCTCGATGGACCCCGACAGGGCCCAAGGAAACGCGACAGGGACCGACACAGCCCGACAGTGCCCAAGCAAACCTGACAGGGCCCGACGGAGCCCGACAGGGCACGAGCAAACCAGACAGGGCCTGACGGAGCATGACAGGGCCCGAGCAAACCCGACAGGGCTCGACGGAGCCGACAGGGCCCGAGCAAACCCGACAGGGCCCGAGCAAAACTGACAAAGCTCGACGGAGCCTGACAGGGCCCGAGAAAACCCGACAGGGCCCGAGCAAACCTGACAGGGCACGAAGGAGCCCGACAGGGCCCGAGCAAACCCGACAGGGCCCAACGGATCCCGACAGGGCCTGAGCAAACCTGACAGGGCGCGATGGAGCCCGACAGGGCGCGAGCAAACCTGACAGGGGCTGACAAGGCCCGACAGGGCCTGAGCAAACCCGACAGGACCCGCCAAAGCCTGATAGGGTCCGATGGAGCCCGACAGGGCCCGAGCAAACCCGACAGGGCCCGAGCAAACCTGAGAGGGCTCGATGGAGCCCGACAGGGCCCGAGGAAACCCGACAGGGCGCGACGGAGCCTGACAGGGCCCGAGCAAACCCGACAGGGTTCGACGGAGCCCGACAGGGCCCGAGCAAACCCGACAGGGTCCGACGAAGCCTGACAGGGCTTCAGCAAACCCGACAGGGCCCGAGCAAACCCGACAGGACCTTACAAAGCCTGACAGGGCCTGACGGAGCCCGACAGGGCCTGAGCAAACCCGAAAGAGCCCGACGGAGCCTGACAGGGCCCGAGCAAACCCGACAGGGCCCGAGCAAACCTGACAGGGCACGAAGGAGCCCGACAGGGCCCGAGCAAACCCGACAAGGCCCAACGGATCCCGACAGGGCCTGAGCAAACCTGACAGGGCCCGACGGAGCCCGACAGGGTACGAGCAAACCCGACAGGGCCTGACGGAGCCTGACAGGGCCCGAGTAAACCCGACAGGGCCCGAGCGAATCTGACAGGGCCCGACGGAGCCCGACAGGACGCGGGCAAACCCGACAGGTCCCGAGCAAACCCGACAGGGCCTGACAAGGCCCAACAGGGCCCGAGCAAACCTGACAGGGCCTGACGGAGCCCGATAGGGCTCGAGCAAACCCGATAGGGCCTGACGGAGCCTGACAGGGCCCGAGCAAACCTGACAGGGCCCGAGAGAACCTGACAGGGCCCGACGGAGCCCGACAGGGCGCGAGCAAACCCGACAGGGGCTGACAAGGCCCGACAGGGCCGGAGCAAACCCGACAGGACCCGCCAAAGCCAGATAGGGTCCGATGGAGCCCGACAGGGCCCGAGCAAACCCGACAGGGCCCGAGCAAACCTGACAGGGCTCGATGGAGCCCGACAGGGCCCGAGGAAACCCGACAGGGCGCGACGGAGCCTGACAGGGCCCGAGCAAACCCGACAGGGTTCGACGGAGCCGGACAGGGCCCGAGCAAACCCGACAGGGTCCGACAGAGCCCGACAGGGCCCGAGCAAACCCGAAAGGGCCCGACGAAGCCTGACAGGACTCGATGGAGCCCGACAGGGCCCGAGGAAACCCGACAGGGCCCGACGGAGCCCGATAGGGCCCGAGCAAACCCGACAGGACCCGATGGAGCCCGACAAAGCTCAAGCAAACCCGACAGGGCCTGAGCAAATCCGACAGGGCCTGACGGAGCCCGACAGGGCCCGAGCAAACCCGAAAGGGCCCGACAGAGCCTTACAGGGCTCGATGGAGCCCGACAGGCCCCGAGGAAACCCGACAGGGCTCCACGGAGCCCGATAGGGCCCGAGCAAACCCGACAGGGCCTGATGGAGCCTGACAGGGCCCGGGCAAACCCGACAGGGCACGCTGGAGCCCGACAGAGCCCGAACAAACCCGACAGGGTTCGACGGAGCCCGACAGGGCCCGATCAAACCCGACAGGGTCCGACGAAGCCTGACAGGGCTTCAGCAAACCCGACAGGGCCCGAGCAAACCTGACAGGGCCCGACGGAGCCCGACAGGGCCCGAGGAAACCAGACAGGGCCCGACAGAGCCCGACAGGGCCCGAGCAAACCCGACAGGGCCCGAGCAAACCCAACAGGGTTCGACAAAGCCTGACAGGGCTCGATGGAGCCCGACAGGGCCCGAGGAAACCCGACAGGGCCCGACGTAGCCTGACAGAGCCCGAGCAAACCCGAAAGGGCCCGACGAAGCCTGACAAGGATCGATGGAGCCCGACAGGGCCCGAGGAAACCCGACAGGGCCTGACGGAGCCCGACAGGGCCCAAGCAAACCCGAAAGGGCCCGACGAAGCCTGACAGGGCTCGATGGAGCCCGACAGGGCCCGAGGAAACCCGACAGGGCCCGACGGAGCCCGATAAGGCCCGAGCAAACCCGACAGGGCCCGATGGAGCCCGACAGGGCTCGAGCAAACTCGACAGTGTCCGACGAAGCCTGACAGGGCTTCAGCAAACCCGACATGGCCCGAGCAAACCCGACAGGGCCCGACGGAGCCCAACAGAGCCCGAGGAAACCAGACAGGGCCCGACGGAGCCCGACAGGGCCCGAGCAAACCCGACAGGGCCCGACGGAGCCCGACAGGGCCCGAGCAAACCCGAAAGGGCCCGACGGAGCCTGACAGGGCTCGATGGAGCCCGACAGGGCCCGCGGAAACCCAACAGGGCCTGATTGAGCCCGATAGGGCCCGAGCAAACCCGACAGGGCCTGACGGAGCCTGACAGGGCCCGGGCAAACCCGACAGGGCACGCTGGAGCCCGACAGAGCCCGAGCAAACCCGACAGGGCCCGAAAAGGCCCGACAGGGCCCGAGCAAACCTGACACGTCCTGACAAAGCCTGACAGGGCCCAACGGAGCCCGGCAGGGCCTGAGCAAACCCGAAAGAGCCCGACGGAGCCTAGACAGGGCTCAGTGGAGTCCGACAGGGCCCGAGGAAACCCGACAGGGCCCGACGGAACCCGACAGGGCCTGAGCAAACCCGACAGGGCCCGAGCAAACCCGACAGGGCCCGACAAAGCCTGACAAGGCCCGAGAAAACCTGACAGGGCTCGACGGAGCCCGACAGGGCCCGAGCACACTCGACAGGGTCCGACGAAGCCTGACAGGGCTTCAGCAAACCCGACAGGGCCCGAGCAAACCGACAGGGCCCATCGGAGCCCGACAGGGCCCGAGGAACCCAGACAGGGCCCGACGGAGCCCGACAGGGCCCGACGAAACCAGACAGGGCCTGAGCAAACCCGACAGGGTTCGACAAAGCCTGACAGGGCTCGATGGAGCCCGACAGGGCCCAAGGAAACCCGACAGGGCCCGACAGAGCCCGACAGTGCCCAAGCAAACCTGACAGGGCCCGACGGAGCCCGACAGGGCACGAGCAAACCAGACAGGGCCTGACGGAGCCTGACAGGGCCCGAGCAAACCCGACAGGGCTCGACGGAGCCTGACAGGGCCCGAGCAAACCCGACAGGGCCCGAGCAAACCTGACAAAGCTCGACGGAGCCTGACAGGGCCCGAGCAAACCCGACAGGGCCCGAGCAAACCTGACAGGGCACGAAGGAGCCCGACAGGGCCCGAGCAAACCCGACAGGGCCCAACGGATCCCGACAGGGCCTGAGCAAACCTGACAGGGTTCGACAAAGCCTGACAGGGCTCGATGGAGCCCGACAGGGCCCGAGGAAACCCGACAGGGCCCGAGCAAACCCGACAGGACCCGATGGAGCCCGACAGGGCTCGAGCAAACCCGACAGGGCCTGAGCAAATCCGACAGGGCCCGACGGAGCCTGACAGGGCCCGAGGAAACCCGACAGGGCCCGACGGAGCCCGATAGGGCCCGAGCAAACCCGACAGGACCCGATGGAGCCCGACAGGGCTCGAGCAAACCCGACAGGGCCCGAGCAAACCCGACAGGGCTCGACGGAGCCGACAGGGCCCGAGCAAACCCGACAGGGCCCGAGCAAAACTGACAAAGCTCGACGGAGCCTGACAGGGCCCGAGAAAACCCGACAGGGCCCGAGCAAACCTGACAGGGCACGAAGGAGCCCGACAGGGCCCGAGCAAACCCGACAGGGCCCAACGGATCCCGACAGGGCCTGAGCAAACCTGACAGGGTAGATGGAGCCCGACAGGGCGCGAGCAAACCTGACAGGGGCTGACAAGGCCCGACAGGGCCTGAGCAAACCCGACAGGACCCGCCAAAGCCTGATAGGGTCCGATGGAGCCCGACAGGGCCCGAGCAAACCCGACAGGGCCCGAGCAAACCTGAGAGGGCTCGATGGAGCCCGACAGGGCCCGAGGAAACCCGACAGGGCGCGACGGAGCCTGACAGGGCCCGAGCAAACCCGACAGGGTTCGACGGAGCCCGACAGGGCCCGAGCAAACCCGACAGGGTCCGACGAAGCCTGACAGGGCTTCAGCAAACCCGACAGGGCCCGAGCAAACCCGACAGGACCTTACAAAGCCTGACAGGGCCTGACGGAGCCCGACAGGGCCTGAGCAAACCCGAAAGAGCCCGACGGAGCCTGACAGGGCCCGAGCAAACCCGACAGGGCCCGAGCAAACCTGACAGGGCACGAAGGAGCCCGACAGGGCCCGAGCAAACCCGACAAGGCCCAACGGATCCCGACAGGGCCTGAGCAAACCTGACAGGGCCCGACGGAGCCCGACAGGGTACGAGCAAACCCGACAGGGCCTGACGGAGCCTGACAGGGCCCGAGTAAACCCGACAGGGCCCGAGCGAATCTGACAGGGCCCGACGGAGCCCGACAGGACGCGGGCAAACCCGACAGGTCCCGAGCAAACCCGACAGGGCCTGACAAGGCCCAACAGGGCCCGAGCAAACCTGACAGGGCCTGACGGAGCCCGATAGGGCTCGAGCAAACCCGATAGGGCCTGACGGAGCCTGACAGGGCCCGAGCAAACCTGACAGGGCCCGAGAGAACCTGACAGGGCCCGACGGAGCCCGACAGGGCGCGAGCAAACCCGACAGGGGCTGACAAGGCCCGACAGGGCCGGAGCAAACCCGACAGGACCCGCCAAAGCCAGATAGGGTCCGATGGAGCCCGACAGGGCCCGAGCAAACCCGACAGGGCCCGAGCAAACCTGACAGGGCTCGATGGAGCCCGACAGGGCCCGAGGAAACCCGACAGGGCGCGACGGAGCCTGACAGGGCCCGAGCAAACCCGACAGGGTTCGACGGAGCCGGACAGGGCCCGAGCAAACCCGACAGGGTCCGACAGAGCCCGACAGGGCCCGAGCAAACCCGAAAGGGCCCGACGAAGCCTGACAGGACTCGATGGAGCCCGACAGGGCCCGAGGAAACCCGACAGGGCCCGACGGAGCCCGATAGGGCCCGAGCAAACCCGACAGGACCCGATGGAGCCCGACAAAGCTCAAGCAAACCCGACAGGGCCTGAGCAAATCCGACAGGGCCTGACGGAGCCCGACAGGGCCCGAGCAAACCCGAAAGGGCCCGACAGAGCCTTACAGGGCTCGATGGAGCCCGACAGGCCCCGAGGAAACCCGACAGGGCTCCACGGAGCCCGATAGGGCCCGAGCAAACCCGACAGGGCCTGATGGAGCCTGACAGGGCCCGGGCAAACCCGACAGGGCACGCTGGAGCCCGACAGAGCCCGAACAAACCCGACAGGGTTCGACGGAGCCCGACAGGGCCCGATCAAACCCGACAGGGTCCGACGAAGCCTGACAGGGCTTCAGCAAACCCGACAGGGCCCGAGCAAATCCGACAGGGCCCGACGGAGCCCGACAGGGCCCGAGGAAACCAGACAGGGCCCGACAGAGCCCGACAGGGCCCGAGCAAACCCGACAGGGCCCGAGCAAACCCAACAGGGTTCGACAAAGCCTGACAGGGCTCGATGGAGCCCGACAGGGCCCGAGGAAACCCGACAGGGCCCGACGTAGCCTGACAGAGCCCGAGCAAACCCGAAAGGGCCCGACGAAGCCTGACAAGGCTCGATGGAGCCCGACAGGGCCCGAGGAAACCCGACAGGGCCTGACGGAGCCCGACAGGGCCCAAGCAAACCCGAAAGGGCCCGACGAAGCCTGACAGGGCTCGATGGAGCCCGACAGGGCCCGAGGAAACCCGACAGGGCCCGACGGAGCCCGATAAGGCCCGAGCAAACCCGACAGGGCCCGATGGAGCCCGACAGGGCTCGAGCAAACTCGACAGTGTCCGACGAAGCCTGACAGGGCTTCAGCAAACCCGACATGGCCCGAGCAAACCCGACAGGGCCCGACGGAGCCCAACAGAGCCCGAGGAAACCAGACAGGGCCCGACGGAGCCCGACAGGGCCCGAGCAAACCCGACAGGGCCCGACGGAGCCCGACAGGGCCCGAGCAAACCCGAAAGGGCCCGACGGAGCCTGACAGGGCTCGATGGAGCCCGACAGGGCCCGCGGAAACCCAACAGGGCCTGATTGAGCCCGATAGGGCCCGAGCAAACCCGACAGGGCCTGACGGAGCCTGACAGGGCCCGGGCAAACCCGACAGGGCACGCTGGAGCCCGACAGAGCCTGAGCAAACCCGACAGGGCCCGAAAAGGCCCGACAGGGCCCGAGCAAACCTGACACGTCCTGACAAAGCCTGACAGGGCCCAACGGAGCCCGGCAGGGCCTGAGCAAACCCGAAAGAGCCCGACGGAGCCTAGACAGGGCTCAGTGGAGTCCGACAGGGCCCGAGGAAACCCGACAGGGCCCGACGGAACCCGACAGGGCCTGAGCAAACCCGACAGGGCCCGAGCAAACCCGACAGGGCCCGACAAAGCCTGACAAGGCCCGAGAAAACCTGACAGGGCTCGACGGAGCCCGACAGGGCCCGAGCACACTCGACAGGGTCCGACGAAGCCTGACAGGGCTTCAGCAAACCCGACAGGGCCCGAGCAAACCGACAGGGCCCATCGGAGCCCGACAGGGCCCGAGGAACCCAGACAGGGCCCGACGGAGCCCGACAGGGCCCGACGAAACCAGACAGGGCCTGAGCAAACCCGACAGGGTTCGACAAAGCCTGACAGGGCTCGATGGAGCCCGACAGGGCCCAAGGAAACCCGACAGGGCCCGACAGAGCCCGACAGTGCCCAAGCAAACCTGACAGGGCCCGACGGAGCCCGACAGGGCACGAGCAAACCAGACAGGGCCTGACGGAGCCTGACAGGGCCCGAGCAAACCCGACAGGGCTCGACGGAGCCTGACAGGGCCCGAGCAAACCCGACAGGGCCCGAGCAAACCTGACAAAGCTCGACGGAGCCTGACAGGGCCCGAGCAAACCCGACAGGGCCCGAGCAAACCTGACAGGGCACGAAGGAGCCCGACAGGGCCCGAGCAAACCCGACAGGGCCCAACGGATCCCGACAGGGCCTGAGCAAACCTGACAGGGTTCGACAAAGCCTGACAGGGCTCGATGGAGCCCGACAGGGCCCGAGGAAACCCGACAGGGCCCGAGCAAACCCGACAGGGCCTGACAAAGCCTGACAAGGCCCGAGAAAACCTGACAGGGCTCGACGGAGCCCGACAGGGCCCGAGCACACTCGACAGGGTCCGACGAAGCCTGACAGGGCTTCAGCAAACCCGACAGGGCCCGAGCAAACCGACAGGGCCCATCGGAGCCCGACAGGGCCCGAGGAACCCAGACAGGGCCCGACGGAGCCCGACAGGGCCCGACGAAACCAGACAGGGCCTGAGCAAACCCGACAGGGTTCGACAAAGCCTGACAGGGCTCTATGGAGCCCGACAGGGCCCAAGGAAACCCGACAGGGCCCGACAGAGCCCGACAGTGCCCAAGCAAACCTGACAGGGCCCGACGGAGCCCGACAGGGCACGAGCAAACCAGACAGGGCCTGACGGAGCCTGACAGGGCCCGAGCAAACCCGACAGGGCTCGACGGAGCCTGACAGGGCCCGAGCAAACCCGACAGGGCCCGAGCAAACCTGACAAAGCTCGACGGAGCCTGACAGGGCCCGAGCAAACCCGACAGGGCCCGAGCAAACCTGACAGGGCACGAAGGAGCCCGACAGGGCCCGAGCAAACCCGACAGGGCCCAACGGATCCCGACAGGGCCTGAGCAAACCTGACAGGGTTCGACAAAGCCTGACAGGGCTTGATGGAGCCCGACAGGGCCCGAGGAAACCCGAAAGGGCCCGACAGAGCCTGACAGGGCCCGAGCAAACCCGACAGGGCCCGACGGAGCCTGACAGGGCTCAGTGGAGTCCGACAGGGCCCGAGGAAACCCGACAGGGCCCGACGGAACCCGACAGGGCCTGAGCAAACCCGACAGGGCCCGAGCAAACCCGACAGGGCCCGACGGAGCCTGACAAGGCCCGAGAAAACCTGACAGGGCTCGACGGAGCCCGACAGGGCCCGAGCACACTTGACAGGGTCCGACGAAGCCTGACAGGGCTTCAGAAAACCCGACAGGGCCCGAGAAAACCGACAGGGCCCAACAGAGCCCGATAGGGCCCGAGGAAACCCGACAGGGCCCGAAGGAGCCCGATAGGGCCCGAGCAAACCCGACAGGGCCCGACGGAGCCCGACAGGGCCCGAGCAAACCCGAAAGGGCCCGACGGAGCCTGACAGGGCTCGATGGAGCCCGACAGGGCCCGAGGAAACCCGACAGGGCCCGACGGAGCCCGATAGGGCCCAAGCAAACCCGACAGGGCCTGATGGAGCCTGACAGGGCCCGGGCAAACCCGACAGGGCACGCTGGAGCCCGACAGAGCCCGAGCAAACCCGACAGGGCCCGACAAGGCCCGACAGGGCCCGAGCAAACCTGACAGGACCTGACAAAGCCTGACAGGGCCCGACGGAGCCTGACAGGGCCTGAGCAAACCCGAAAGAGCCCGACGGAGCCTGACAGGGCTCGATAGAGTCCGACAGGGCCCGAGGAAACCCGACAGGGCCCAACGGAACCCGAGACGGCCCGAGGGAATCCGACAGGGCCCGACGGAGCCTGACAGGGCCCGAGCAAACCCGACAGGGCCCGACAGAGCCCGACAGGAACCGAGCAAACCCGACAGGGCCCGAGCAAACCCGACAGGGTTTGACAAAGCCTGACAGGGCTCGATGGAGCCCGACAGGGCCCGAGGAAACCCGACAGGGCCCGACAGAGCCTGACAGGGCCCGAGCAAACCCGACAGGGCCCGAGCAAACCTGACAGGGCACGAAGGAGCCCGACAGGGCCCGAGCAAACCCGACAAGGCCCAACGGATCCCGACAGGGCCTGAGAAACCTGACAGGGCCCGACGGAGCCCGACAGGGCACGAGCAAACCCGACAGGGCCTGACAGAGCCTGACAGGGCCCGAGCAATCCCAACAGGGCCTGAGCGAATCTGACAGGGCCCGACGGAGCCCGACAGGACGCGGGCAAACCCGACAGGTCCCGAGCAAACCCGACAGGGCCTGACAAGGCCCGACAGGGCCCAAGAAAACCTGACAGGGCCTGACGGAGCCCGACAGGGCTCGAGCAAACCCGATAGGGCCTGACGGAGCCTGACAGGGCCCGAGCAAACCTGACAGGGCCCGAGAGAACCTGACAGGGCCCGACGGAGCCCGACAGGGCGCGAGCAAACCCGACAGGGGCTGACAAGGCCCGACAGGGCCCGAGCAAACCCGACAGGACCCGCCAAAGCCTGATAGAGTCCGATGGAGCCCGACAGGGCCCGAGCAAACCCGACAGGGTTTGTCGGAGCCCGACAGGGCCCAAGCAAACCCGACAGGGTTCAACGAAGCCTGACAGGGCTTCAGCAAACCCGACAGGGCCCGAGCAAATCCGACAGGGCCCGACGGAGCCCGACAGGGCCCGAGGAAACCAGACAGGGCCCGACAGAGCCCGACAGGGCCCGAACAAACCCGACAGGGCCCGAGCAAACCCGACAGGGTTCGACAAAGCCTGACAGGGCTTGATGGAGCCCGACAGGGCCCGAGGAAACCCGACAGGGCCCGACGGAGCCTGACAGAGCCCGAGCAAACCCGAAAGGGCCCGACGAAGCCGGACAGGGCTCGATGGAGCCCGACAGGGCCCGAGGAAACCCGACAGGGCCCGACGGAGCCCGATAAGGCCCGAGCAAACCCGACAGGGCCCGATGGAGCCCGACAGGGCTCGAGCAAACCCGACAGTGTCCGACGAAGCCTGACAGGGCTTCAGCAAACCCGACATGGCCCGAGCAAACCCGACAGGGCCCGACGGAGCCCAACAGAGCCCGAGGAAACCAGACAGGGCCCGACGGAGCCCGACAGGGCCCGAGCAAACCCGACAGGGCCCGACGGAGCCCGACAGGGCCCGAGCAAACCTGAAAGGGCCCGACGGAGCCTGACAGGGCTCGATGGAGCCCGACAGGGCCCGAGGAAACCCGACAGGGCCTGATTGAGCCCGATAGGGCCCGAGCAAACCCGACAGGGCCTGATGGAGCATGACAGGGCCCGAGCAAACCCGACAGGGCTCGACGGAGCCGACAGGGCCCGAGCAAACCCGACAGGGCCCGAGCAAAACTGACAAAGCTCGACGGAGCCTGACAGGGCCCGAGAAAACCCGACAGGGCCCGAGCAAACCTGACAGGGCACGAAGGAGCCCGACAGGGCCCGAGCAAACCCGACAGGGCCCAACGGATCCCGACAGGGCCTGAGCAAACCTGACAGGGCGCGATGGAGCCCGACAGGGCGCGAGCGACCCTGACAGGGGCTGACAAGGCCCGACAGGGCCTGAGCAAACCCGACAGGACCCGCCAAAGCCTGATAGGGTCCGATGGAGCCCGACAGGGCCCGAGCAAACCCGACAGGGCCCGAGCAAACCTGACAGGGCTCGATGGAGCCCGACAGGGCCCGAGGAAACCCGACAGGGCGCGACGGAGCCTGACAGGGCCCGAGCAAACCCGACAGGGTTCGACGGAGCCCGACAGGGCCCGAGCAAACCCGACAGGGTCCGACGAAGCCTGACAGGGCTTCAGCAAACCCGACAGGGCCCGAGCAAACCCGACAGGACCTTACAAAGCCTGACAGGGCCTGACGGAGCCCGACAGGGCCTGAGCAAACCCGAAAGAGCCCGACGGAGCCTGACAGGGCCCGAGCAAACCCGACAGGGCCCGAGCAAACCTGACAGGGCACGAAGGAGCCCGACAGGGCCCGAGCAAACCCGACAAGGCCCAACGGATCCCGACAGGGCCTGAGCAAACCTGACAGGGCCCGACGGAGCCCGACAGGGTACGAGCAAACCCGACAGGGCCTGACGGAGCCTGACAGGGCCCGAGTAAACCCGACAGGGCCCGAGCGAATCTGACAGGGCCCGACGGAGCCCGACAGGACGCGGGCAAACCCGACAGGTCCCGAGCAAACCCGACAGGGCCTGACAAGGCCCAACAGGGCCCGAGCAAACCTGACAGGGCCTGACGGAGCCCGATAGGGCTCGAGCAAACCCGATAGGGCCTGACGGAGCCTGACAGGGCCCGAGCAAACCTGACAGGGCCCGAGAGAACCTGACAGGGCCCGACGGAGCCCGACAGGGCGCGAGCAAACCCGACAGGGGCTGACAAGGCCCGACAGGGCCGGAGCAAACCCGACAGGACCCGCCAAAGCCAGATAGGGTCCGATGGAGCCCGACAGGGCCCGAGCAAACCCGACAGGGCCCGAGCAAACCTGACAGGGCTCGATGGAGCCCGACAGGGCCCGAGGAAACCCGACAGGGCGCGACGGAGCCTGACAGGGCCCGAGCAAACCCGACAGGGTTCGACGGAGCCGGACAGGGCCCGAGCAAACCCGACAGGGTCCGACAGAGCCCGACAGGGCCCGAGCAAACCCGAAAGGGCCCGACGAAGCCTGACAGGACTCGATGGAGCCCGACAGGGCCCGAGGAAACCCGACAGGGCCCGACGGAGCCCGATAGGGCCCGAGCAAACCCGACAGGACCCGATGGAGCCCGACAAAGCTCAAGCAAACCCGACAGGGCCTGAGCAAATCCGACAGGGCCTGACGGAGCCCGACAGGGCCTGAGCAAACCCGAAAGGGCCCGACAGAGCCTTACAGGGCTCGATGGAGCCCGACAGGCCCCGAGGAAACCCGACAGGGCTCCACGGAGCCCGATAGGGCCCGAGCAAACCCGACAGGGCCTGATGGAGCCTGACAGGGCCCGGGCAAACCCGACAGGGCACGCTGGAGCCCGACAGAGCCCGAACAAACCCGACAGGGTTCGACGGAGCCCGACAGGGCCCGATCAAACCCGACAGGGTCCGACGAAGCCTGACAGGGCTTCAGCAAACCCGACAGGGCCCGAGCAAATCCGACAGGGCCCGACGGAGCCCGACAGGGCCCGAGGAAACCAGACAGGGCCCGACAGAGCCCGACAGGGCCCGAGCAAACCCGACAGGGCCCGAGCAAACCCAACAGGGTTCGACAAAGCCTGACAGGGCTCGATGGAGCCCGACAGGGCCCGAGGAAACCCGACAGGGCCCGACGTAGCCTGACAGAGCCCGAGCAAACCCGAAAGGGCCCGACGAAGCCTGACAAGGCTCGATGGAGCCCGACAGGGCCCGAGGAAACCCGACAGGGCCTGACGGAGCCCGACAGGGCCCAAGCAAACCCGAAAGGGCCCGACGAAGCCTGACAGGGCTCGATGGAGCCCGACAGGGCCCGAGGAAACCCGACAGGGCCCGACGGAGCCCGATAAGGCCCGAGCAAACCCGACAGGGCCCGATGGAGCCCGACAGGGCTCGAGCAAACTCGACAGTGTCCGACGAAGCCTGACAGGGCTTCAGCAAACCCGACATGGCCCGAGCAAACCCGACAGGGCCCGACGGAGCCCAACAGAGCCCGAGGAAACCAGACAGGGCCCGACGGAGCCCGACAGGGCCCGAGCAAACCCGACAGGGCCCGACGGAGCCCGACAGGGCCCGAGCAAACCCGAAAGGGCCCGACGGAGCCTGACAGGGCTCGATGGAGCCCGACAGGGCCCGCGGAAACCCAACAGGGCCTGATTGAGCCCGATAGGGCCCGAGCAAACCCGACAGGGCCTGACGGAGCCTGACAGGGCCCGGGCAAACCCGACAGGGCACGCTGGAGCCCGACAGAGCCTGAGCAAACCCGACAGGGCCCGAAAAGGCCCGACAGGGCCCGAGCAAACCTGACACGTCCTGACAAAGCCTGACAGGGCCCAACGGAGCCCGGCAGGGCCTGAGCAAACCCGAAAGAGCCCGACGGAGCCTAGACAGGGCTCAGTGGAGTCCGACAGGGCCCGAGGAAACCCGACAGGGCCCGACGGAACCCGACAGGGCCTGAGCAAACCCGACAGGGCCCGAGCAAACCCGACAGGGCCCGACAAAGCCTGACAAGGCCCGAGAAAACCTGACAGGGCTCGACGGAGCCCGACAGGGCCCGAGCACACTCGACAGGGTCCGACGAAGCCTGACAGGGCTTCAGCAAACCCGACAGGGCCCGAGCAAACCGACAGGGCCCATCGGAGCCCGACAGGGCCCGAGGAACCCAGACAGGGCCCGACGGAGCCCGACAGGGCCCGACGAAACCAGACAGGGCCTGAGCAAACCCGACAGGGTTCGACAAAGCCTGACAGGGCTCGATGGAGCCCGACAGGGCCCAAGGAAACCCGACAGGGCCCGACAGAGCCCGACAGTGCCCAAGCAAACCTGACAGGGCCCGACGGAGCCCGACAGGGCACGAGCAAACCAGACAGGGCCTGACGGAGCCTGACAGGGCCCGAGCAAACCCGACAGGGCTCGACGGAGCCTGACAGGGCCCGAGCAAACCCGACAGGGCCCGAGCAAACCTGACAAAGCTCGACGGAGCCTGACAGGGCCCGAGCAAACCCGACAGGGCCCGAGCAAACCTGACAGGGCACGAAGGAGCCCGACAGGGCCCGAGCAAACCCGACAGGGCCCAACGGATCCCGACAGGGCCTGAGCAAACCTGACAGGGTTCGACAAAGCCTGACAGGGCTTGATGGAGCCCGACAGGGCCCGAGGAAACCCGAAAGGGCCCGACAGAGCCTGACAGGGCCCGAGCAAACCCGACAGGGCCCGACGGAGCCTGACAGGGCTCAGTGGAGTCCGACAGGGCCCGAGGAAACCCGACAGGGCCCGACGGAACCCGACAGGGCCTGAGCAAACCCGACAGGGCCCGAGCAAACCCGACAGGGCCCGACGGAGCCTGACAAGGCCCGAGAAAACCTGACAGGGCTCGACGGAGCCCGACAGGGCCCGAGCACACTTGACAGGGTCCGACGAAGCCTGACAGGGCTTCAGAAAACCCGACAGGGCCCGAGCAAACCGACAGGGCCCAACAGAGCCCGATAGGGCCCGAGGAAACCCGACAGGGCCCGAAGGAGCCCGATAGGGCCCGAGCAAACCCGACAGGGCCCGACGGAGCCCGACAGGGCCCGAGCAAACCCGAAAGGGCCCGACGGAGCCTGACAGGGCTCGATGGAGCCCGACAGGGCCCGAGGAAACCCGACAGGGCCCGACGGAGCCCGATAGGGCCCAAGCAAACCCGACAGGGCCTGATGGAGCCTGACAGGGCCCGGGCAAACCCGACAGGGCACGCTGGAGCCCGACAGAGCCCGAGCAAACCCGACAGGGCCCGACAAGGCCCGACAGGGCCCGAGCAAACCTGACAGGACCTGACAAAGCCTGACAGGGCCCGACGGAGCCTGACAGGGCCTGAGCAAACCCGAAAGAGCCCGACGGAGCCTGACAGGGCTCGATAGAGTCCGACAGGGCCCGAGGAAACCCGACAGGGCCCGACGGAACCCGAGACGGCCCGAGGGAATCCGACAGGGCCCGACGGAGCCTGACAGGGCCCGAGCAAACCCGACAGGGCCCGACAGAGCCCGACAGGAACCGAGCAAACCCGACAGGGCCCGAGCAAACCCGACAGGGTTCGACAAAGCCTGACAGGGCTCGATGGAGCCCGACAGGGCCCGAGGAAACCCGACAGGGCCCGACAGAGCCTGACAGGGCCCGAGCAAACCCGACAGGGCCCGAGCAAACCTGACAGGGCACGAAGGAGCCCGACAGGGCCCGAGCAAACCCGACAAGGCCCAACGGATCCCGACAGGGCCTGAGAAACCTGACAGGGCCCGACGGAGCCCGACAGGACACGAGCAAACCCGACAGGGCCTGACAGAGCCTGACAGGGCCCAAGCAAACCCAACAGGGCCTGAGCGAATCTGACAGGGCCCGACGGAGCCCGACAGGACGCGGGCAAACCCGACAGGTCCCGAGCAAACCCGACAGGGCCTGACAAGGCCCGACAGGGCCCAAGAAAACCTGACAGGGCCTGACGGAGCCCGACAGGGCTCGAGCAAACCCGATAGGGCCTGACGGAGCCTGACAGGGCCCGAGCAAACCTGACAGGGCCCGAGAGAACCTGACAGGGCCCGACGGAGCCCGACAGGGCGCGAGCAAACCCGACAGGGGCTGACAAGGCCCGACAGGGCCCGAGCAAACCCGACAGGACCCGCCAAAGCCTGATAGAGTCCGATGGAGCCCGACAGGGCCCGAGCAAACCCGACAGGGTTTGTCGGAGCCCGACAGGGCCCAAGCAAACCCGACAGGGTTCGACGAAGCCTGACAGGGCTTCAGCAAACCCGACAGGGCCCGAGCAAATCCGACAGGGCCCGACGGAGCCCGACAGGGCCCGAGGAAACCAGACAGGGCCCGACAGAGCCCGACAGGGCCCGAACAAACCCGACAGGGCCCGAGCAAACCCGACAGGGTTCGACAAAGCCTGACAGGGCTTGATGGAGCCCGACAGGGCCCGAGGAAACCCGACAGGGCCCGACGGAGCCTGACAGAGCCCGAGCAAACCCGAAAGGGCCCGACGAAGCCGGACAGGGCTCGATGGAGCCCGACAGGGCCCGAGGAAACCCGACAGGGCCCGACGGAGCCCGATAAGGCCCGAGCAAACCCGACAGGGCCCGATGGAGCCCGACAGGGCTCGAGCAAACCCGACAGTGTCCGACGAAGCCTGACAGGGCTTCAGCAAACCCGACATGGCCCGAGCAAACCCGACAGGGCCCGACAGAGCCCAACAGAGCCCGAGGAAACCAGACAGGGCCCGACGGAGCCCGACAGGGCCCGAGCAAACCCGACAGGGCCCGACGGAGCCCGACAGGGCCCGAGCAAACCCGAAAGGGCCCGACGGAGCCTGACAGGGCTCGATGGAGCCCGACAGGGCCCGAGGAAACCCGACAGGGCCTGATTGAGCCCGATAGGGCCCGAGCAAACCCGACAGGGCCTGATGGAGCCTGACAGGGCCCGGGCAAACCCGACAGGGCACGCTGGAGCCCGACAGAGCCCGAGCAAACCCGACAGGGCCCGACAAGGCCCGACAGGGCCCGAGCAAACCTGACACGTCCTGACAAAGCCTGACAGGGACCGACGGAGCCCGCCAGGGCCCGAGCAAACACGAAAGAGCCCGACGGAGCCTGACAGGGCTCAGTGGAGTCCGACAGGGCCCGAGGAAACCCGACAGGGCCCGACGGAACCCGACAGGGCCTGAGCAAACCCGACAGGGCCCGAGCAAACCCGACAGGGCCCGACAAAGCCTGACAAGGCCCGAGAAAACCTGACAGAGCTCGACGGAGCCCGACAGGGCCCGAGCACACTCGACAGGGTCCGACGAAGCCTGACAGGGCTTCAGAAAACCCGACAGGGCCCGAGCAAACCGCCAGGGCCCAACGGAGCCCGACAGGGCCCGAGGAAACCAGACAGGTCCCGACAGAGCCCGACAGGGCCCGAGCAAACCCGACAGGGCCTGAGCAAACCCGACAGGGTTCGACAAAGCCTGACAGGGCTCGATGGAGCCCGACAGGGCCCAAGGAAACGCGACAGGGCCCGACACAGCCCGACAGTGCCCAAGCAAACCTGACAGGGCCCGACGGAGCCCGACAGGGCACGAGCAAACCAGACAGGGCCTGACGGAGCCTGACAGGGCCCGAGCAAACCCGACAGGGCTCGACGGAGCCGACAGGGCCCGAGCAAACCCGACAGGGCCCGAGCAAAACTGACAAAGCTCGACGGAGCCTGACAGGGCCCGAGAAAACCCGACAGGGCCCGAGCAAACCTGACAGGGCACGAAGGAGCCCGACAGGGCCCGAGCAAACCCGACAGGGCCCAACGGATCCCGACAGGGCCTGAGCAAACCTGACAGGGCGCGATGGAGCCCGACAGGGCGCGAGCAAACCTGACAGGGGCTGACAAGGCCCGACAGGGCCTGAGCAAACCCGACAGGACCCGCCAAAGCCTGATAGGGTCCGATGGAGCCCGACAGGGCCCGAGCAAACCCGACACGGCCCGAGCAAACCTGACAGGGCTCGATGGAGCCCGACAGGGCCCGAGGAAACCCGACAGGGCGCGACGGAGCCTGACAGGGCCCGAGCAAACCCGACAGGGTTCGACGGAGCCCGACAGGGCCCGAGCAAACCCGACAGGGCCCGAGCAAAACTGACAAAGCTCGACGGAGCCTGACAGGGCCCGAGAAAACCCGACAGGGCCCGAGCAAACCTGACAGGGCACGAAGGAGCCCGACAGGGCCCGAGCAAACCCGACAGGGCCCAACGGAGCCCGATAGGGCCCGAGCAAACCCGACAGGACCCGATGGAGCCCGACAGGGCTCGAGCAAACCCGACAGGGCCTGAGCAAATCCGACAGGGCCCGACGGAGCCCGACAGGGCCCGAGCAAACCTGAAAGGGCCCGACGGAGCCTGACAGGGCTCGATGGAGCCCGACAGGGCTCGAGGAAACCCGACAGGGCCCCACGGAGCCCGATAGGGCCCGAGCAAACCCGACAGGGCCTGATGGAGCCTGACAGGGCCCGGGCAAACCCGACAGGGCACGCTGGAGCCCGACAGAGTCCGAGCAAACCCAACAGGGCCCGACAAGGCCCGACAAGGCCCGAGCAAACCTGACAGGACCTGACAAAGCCTGACAGGGCCCGACGGAGCCCGACAGGGCCTGAGCAAACCCGAAAGAGCCCGACGGAGCCTGACAGGGCTCGATAGAGTCCGACAGGGCCCGAGGAAACCCGACAGGGCCGGACGGAACCCGAGAGGGCCCGACGGAACCCGAGAGGGCCCGAGGAAACCCGACAGGGCCCGATGGAGCCTGACAGGGCCCGAGCAAACCCGACAGGGCCCGACAGAGCCCAACAGGACCCGAGCAAACCCGACATGGCCCGAGCAAACCCGACAGGGTTTGACAAAGCCTGACAGGGCTCGATGGAGCCCGACAGGGCCCGAGGAAACCCGACAGAGCCCGACAGAGCCTGACAGGGCCTGAGCAAACCCGACAGGGCCCGAGCAAACCTGACAGGGCACGAAGGAGCCCGACAGGGCCCGAGCAAACCCGACAAGGCCCAATGGATCCTGACAGGGCCTGAGCAAACCTGACAGGGCCCGACGGAGCCCGACAGGGCACGAGCAAACCCGACAGGGCCTGACGGAGCCTGACAGGGCCTGAGCAAACCCGACAGGGCCCGAGAGAACCTGACAGGGCCCGACGGAGCCCGACAGCGCGCGAGCAAACCTGACAGGGGCTGACAAGGCCCGACAGGGCCTGAGCAAACCCGACAGGACCCGCCAAAGCCTGATAGGGTCCGATGGAGCCCGACAGGGCCCGAGCAAACCCGACAGGGCCCGAGCAAACCTGACAGGGCTCGATGGAGCCCGACAGGGCCCGAGGAAACCCGACAGGGCCTGACAGAGCCCGACAGGGCCCGAGCAAACCCGAAAGGGCCCGACGAAGCCTGACAAGGCTCGATGGAGCCCGACAGGGCCCGAGGAAACCCGACAGGGCCCGACGGAGCCCAATAGGGCCCGAGCAAACCCGACAGGGTCCGATGGAGCCCGACAGGGCTCGAGCAAACCCGACAGGGTCCGACGAAGCCTGACAGGGCTTCAGCAAACCCGACATGGCCCGAGCAAACCCGACAGGGCCCGACGAAGCCCAACAGAGCCCGAGGAAACCAGACAGGGCCCGACGGAGCCCGACAGGGCCCGAGCAAACCCGACAGGGACCGAGCAAACCCGACAGGGCCCGAGCAAACCCGACAGGGTTCGACAAAGCCTGACAGGGCTTGATGGAGCCCGACAGGGCCTAAGGAAACCCAACAGGGCCCGACGGAGCCTGACAGAGCCCGAACAAACCCGACAGGGCTCTACGGAGCCCGATAGGGCCCGAGCAAACCCGACAGGGCCTGACAGAGCCTGACAGGGCCCGAGCAAACCCGACAGGGCCCGAGCGAATCTGACAGGGCCCGACGGAGCCCGACAGGACGCGGGCAAACCCGACAGGTCCCGAGCAAACCCGACAGGGCCTGACAAGGCCCGACAGGGCCCGAGCAAACCTGACAGGGCCTGACGGAGCCCGACAGGGCTCGAGCAAACCCGATAGGGCCTGACGGAGCCTGACAGGGCCCGAGCAAACCTGACAGGGCCCGAGAGAACCTGACAGGGCCTGACGGAGCCCGACAGGGCGCGAGCAAACCCGACAGGGGCTGACAAGGCCCGACAGGGCCTGAGCAAACCCGACAGGACCCGCCAAAGCCTGATAGAGTCCGATGGAGCCCGACAGGGCCCGAGCAAACTTGACAGGGCCCGAGCAAACCTGACAGGGCTCGATGGAGCCCGACAGGGCCCGAGGAAACCTGACAGGGCGCGACGGAGCCTGACAGGGCCCGAGCAAACCCGACAGGGTTTGTCGGAGCCCGACAGGGCCCGAGCAAACCCGACAGGGTTCGACGAAGCCTGACAGGGCTTCAGCAAACCCGACAGGGCCCGAGCAAATCCAACAGGGCCCGAAGGAGCCCGACAGGGCCCGAGGAAACCAGACAGGGCCCGACAGAGCCCGACAGGGCCCGAGCAAACCCGACAGGGCCCGAGCAAACCCGACACGGTTCGACAAAGCCTGACAGGGCTCGATGGAGCCCGACAGGGCCCGAGGAAACCCGACAGGGCCCGACGGAGCCTGACAGAGCCCGAGCAAACCCGAAAGGGCCCGACGAAGCCGGACAGGGCTCGATGGAGCCCGACAGGGCTCGAGGAAACCCGACAGGTCCTGACGGAGCCCGACAGGGCCCGAGGAAACCCGAAAGGGCCCGACGAAGCCTGACAGGGCTCGATGGAGCCCGACAGGGCTTGAGGAAACCCGACAGGGCCCGACGGAGCCCGATAAGGCCCGAGCAAACCCGACAGGGCCCGATGGAGCCCGACAGGGCTCGAGCAAACCCGACAGTGTCCGACGAAGCCTGACAGGGCTTCAGCGAACCCGACATGGCCCGAGCAAACCCGACAGGGCCCGACGGAGCCCAACAGAGCCCGAGGAAACCAGACAGGGCCCGACAGAGCCCGACAGGGCCCGAGCAAACCCGACAGGGCCCGACGGAGCCCGACAGGGCCCGAGCAAACCTGAAAGGGCCCGACGGAGCCTGACAGGGCTCGATGGAGCCCGACAGGGCCCGAGGAAACCCGACAGGGCCTGATTAGCCCGATAGGGCCCGAGCAAACCCGACAGGGCCTGACGGAGCCTGACAGGGCCCGGGCAAACCCGACAGGGCACGCTGGAGCCCGACAGAGCCGGAGCACACCCGACAAAGCCCGAAAAGGCCCGACAGGGCCTGAGCAAACCTGACACGTCCTGACAAAGCCTGACAGGGCCCGACGGAGCCCGACAGGGCCCGAGCAAACCCGAAAGGGCCTGACGGAGCCTGACAGGGCTCGATGGAGCCCGACAGGGCCCGAGGAAACCCGACAGGGCTCGACGGAGCCCGATAGGGCCCGAGCAAACCCGACAGGGCCTGACGGAGCCCGACAGGGCCCGAGCAAACCCGAAAGGGCCCGACGAAGCCTGACAGGGCTCGATGGAGCCCGACAGGGCCCGAGGAAACCCGACAGGGCCCGACGGAGCCCGATAGGGCCCGAGCAAACCCGACAGGACCCGATGGAGCCCGACAGGGCTCGAGCAAACCCGACAGGGCCTGAGCAAATCCGACAGGGCCCGACGGAGCCCGACAGGGCCCGAGCAAACCCGAAAGAGCCCGACGGAGCCTGACAGGGCTCGATAGAGTCCGACAGGGCCCGAGGAAACCCGACAGGGCCCGACGGAACCCGAGAGGGCCCGACGGAACCCGAGAGGGCTTGAGGGAATCCGACAGGGCCCGACGGAGCCTGACAGGGCCCGAGCAAACCCGACAGGGCCCGACAGAGCCCGACAGGACCCGAGCAAACCCGACAGGGCCCGAGCAAACCCGACAGGGTTCGACAAAGCCTGACAGGGCTTGATGGAGCCCGACAGGGCCTGAGGAAACGCAACAGGGCCCGACGGAGCCTGACAGACCCCGAACAAACCCGACAGGGCTCGACGGAGCCCGATAGGGCCCGAGTAAACCCGACAGGGCCTGACGGAGCCCGACAGGGCCCGAGCAAACCCGAAAGGGCCCGACGAAGCCTGACAGGGCTCGATGGAGCCCGACAGGGCCCGAGGAAACCCGACAGGGCCCGACGGAGCCCGATAGGGCCCGAGAAAACCCGACAGGGCCCGATGGAGCCCGACAGGGCTCGAGCAAACCCGACAGGGTCCGACGAAGCCTGACAGGGCTTCAGCAAACCCAACATGGCCCGAGCAAACCCAACAGGGTTCGACGGAGACTGACAGAGCCCGAGGAAACCAGACAGGGCCCGACGGAGCCCGACAGGGCCCGAGCAAACCCGACAGGGCTCGACGGAGCCCGACAGGGCCCGAGCAAACCTGACACGTCCTGACAAAGCCTGACAGGGCCCGACGGAGCCCGCCAGGGCCCGAGCAAACCCGAAAGAGCCCGACGGAGCCTGACAGGGCTCGATAGAGTCCGACAGGGCCCGAGCAAACCCGACAGGGCCTGATGGAGCCTGACAGGGCCCGGGCAATCCCGACAGGGCATGCTGGAGCCCGACAGAGCCCGAGCAAACCCGACAGGGCCCGACAACGCCCGACAGGGCCCGAGCAAACCTGACAGGACCTGACAAAGCCTGACAGGGCCCGACGGAGCCCGACAGGGCCTGAGCAAACCCGAAAGAGCCCGACGGAGCCTGACAGGGCTCGATAGAGTCCGACAGGGCCCGAGGAAACCCGACAGGGCCCGAGGAAACCCGACAGGGCCCGACGGAACCCGAGAGGGCCCGACGGAACCCGAGAGGGCCCGACGGAACCCGAGAGGGCCCGAGGGAATCCGACAGGGCCCGAGGGAGCCTGACAGGGCCCGAGCAAACCCGACAGGGCCCGACAGAGCCCGACAGGACCCGAGCAAACCCGACAGGGCCCGAGCAAACCCGACAGGGTTCGACAAAGCCTGACAGGGCTCGATGGAGCCCGACAAGGCCCGAGGAAACCCGACAGGGCCCGACGGAGCCTGACAGGACCCGAGCAAACCCGACAGTGCTCGACGGAGCCTGACAGGGCCCGAGCAAACCCGACAGGGCCCGAGCAAACCTGACAGGGCACGAAGGAGCCCGACAGGGCCCGAGGAAACCCGACAGGGCCCGACGGAGCCCGATAGGGCCCGAGCAAACCCGACAGGGCCCGAGGGAGCCCGACATGGCCCGAGCAAACCCGACAGGGTTCGACGGAGCCCGACAGAGCCCGAGGAAACCAGACAGGGCCCGACGGAGCCCAACAGGGCCCGAGCAAACCCGACAGGGCTCGACGGAGCCCGACAGGGCCCGAGCAAACCCGAAAGGGCCCGACAGAGCCTGACAGGGCTCGATGGAGCCAGACAGGGCCCGAGGAAACCCGACAGGGCCTGATTGAGCCCGATAGGGCCCGAGCAAACCCGACAGGGCCTGACGGAGCCTGACAGGGGCCGGGCAAACCCGACAGGGCACGCTGGAGCCCGACGGAGCCCGAGCAAACCCGACAGGGCCCGACAAGGCCCGACAGGGCCCGAGCAAACCTGACACGTCCTGACAAAGCCTGACAGGGCCCGACGGAGCCCGCCAGGGCCTGAGCAAACCCGAAAGAGCCCGACGGAGCCTGACAGGGCTCGATAGAGTCCGACAGGGCCCGAGGAAACCCGACAGGGCCCGACGGTACCCGAGAGGGCCCGACGGAACCCGAGAGGGCCCGAGGGAATCCGACAGGGCCCGACGGAGCCTGACAGGGCCCGAGCAAACCCGACAGGGCCCGACAGAGCCCGACAGGACCCGAGCAAACCCGACAGGGCCCGAGCAAACCCGACAGGGCTCGATGGAGCCCGACAGGGCCCGAGGAAACCCGACAGGGCCCGACGGAGCCTGACAGGGCCCGAGCAAACCCGACAGGGCCCGAGCAAACCTGACAGGGCTCGATGGAGCCCGACAGGGCCCGAGGAAACCCGACAGGGCCTGACGGAGCCCGACAGGGCCCGAGCAAACCCGAAAGGGCCCGACGAAGCCTGACAGGGCTCGATGGAGCCCGACAGGGCCCGAGGACACCCGACAGGGCCCGACGGAGCCCGATAGGGCCCGAGCAAACCCGACAGGGCCCGATGGAGCCCGACAGGGCTCGAGCAAACCCGACAGGGTCCGACGAAGCCTGACAGGGCTTCAGCAAACCCGACATGGCCCGAGCAAACCCGACAGGGCCCGACGAAGCCCAACAGAGCCCGAGGAAACCAGACAGGGCCCGATGGAGCCCGACAGGGCTCGAGCAAACCCGACAGGGTCCGACGAAGCCTGACAGGGCTTCAGCAAACCCGACATGGCCCGAGCAAACCCGACAGGGCCCGACGAAGCCCAACAGAGCCCGAGGAAACCAGACAGGGCCCGACGGAGCCTGACAGACCCCGAACAAACCCGACAGGGCTCGACGGAGCCCGATAGGGCCCGAGTAAACCCGACAGGGCCTGACGGAGCCCGACAGGGCCCGAGCAAACCCGAAAGGGCCCGACGAAGCCTGACAGGGCTCGATGGAGCCCGACAGGGCCCGAGGAAACCCGACAGGGCCCGACGGAGCCCGATAGGGCCCGAGCAAACCCGACAGGGCCCGATGGAGCCCGACAGGGCTCGAGCAAACCCGACAGGGTCCGACAGAGCCCGACAGGACCCGAGCAAACCCGACAGGGCCCGAGCAAACCCGACAGGGTTCGACAAAGCCTGACAGGGCTCGATGGAGCCCGACAGGGCCCGAGGAAACCCGACAGGGCCCGACGGAGCCTGACAGGGCCCGAGCAAACCCGACAGGGCCCGAGCAAACCTGACAGGGCTCGATGGAGCCCGACAGGGCCCGAGGAAACCCGACAGGGCCTGACGGAGCCCGACAGGGCCCGAGCAAACCCGAAAGGGCCCGACGAAGCCTGACAGGGCTCGATGGAGCCCGACAGGGCCCGAGGAAACCCGACAGGGCCCGACGGAGCCCGATAGGGCCCGAGCAAACCCGACAGGGCCCGATGGAGCCCGACAGGGCTCGAGCAAACCCGACAGGGTCCGACGAAGCCTGACAGGGCTTCAGCAAACCCGACATGGCCCGAGCAAACCCGACAGGGTTCGACGGAGCCCGACAGAGCCCGAGGAAACCAGACAGGGCCCGACGGAGCCCGACAGGGCCCGAGTAAACCCGACAGGGCCTGACGGAGCCCGACAGGGCCCGAGCAAACCCGAAAGGGCCCGACGAAGCCTGACAGGGCTCGATGGAGCCCGACAGGGCCCGAGGAAACCCGACAGGGCCCGACGGAGCCCGATAGGGCCCGAGCAAACCCGACAGGGCCTGACGGAGCCTGACAGGGCCCGAGCAAACCCGAAAGGGCCCGACAGAGCCTGACAGGGCTCGATGGAGCCAGACAGGGCCCGAGGAAACCCGACAGGGCCTGATTGAGCCCGATAGGGCCCGAGCAAACCCGACAGGGCCTGACGGAGCCTGACAGGGGCCGGGCAAACCCGACAGGGCACGGTGGAGCCCGACAGAGCCCGAGCAAACCCGACAGGGCCCGACAAGGCCCGACAGGGCCCGAGCAAACCTGACACGTCCTGACAAAGCCTGACAGGGCCCGACGGAGCCTGCCAGGGCCCGAGCAAACCCGAAAGAGCCCGACGGAGCCTGACAGGGCTCGATAGAGTCCGACAGGGCCCGAGGAAACCCGACAGAGCCCGACGGAGCCCGATAGGGCTCGATGGAGCCCGACAGGGCCCGATGGAGCCCGACAGGGCTCGAGCAAACCCGACAGGGTCCGACGAAACCTGACAGGGCTTCAGCAAACCCGACATGGCCCGAGCAAACCCGACAGGGCCCGACGAAGCCCAACAGAGCCCGAGGAAACCAGACAGGGCCCGACGGAGCCCGACAGGGCCCGAGCAAACCCGACAGGGCCCGAGCAAACCCGACAGGGTTCGACAAAGCCTGACAGGGCTCGATGGAGCCCGACAGGGCCTGAGGAAACCCAACAGGGCCCGACGGAGCCTGACAGACCCCGAACAAACCCGACAGGGCTCGACGGAGCCCGATAGGGCCCGAGTAAACCCGACAGGGCCTGACGGAGCCCGACAGGGCCCGAGCAAACCCGAAAGGGCCCGACGAAGCCTGACAGGGCTCGATGGAGCCCGACAGGGCCCGAGGAAACCCGACAGGGCCCGACGGAGCCCGATAGGGCCCGAGCAAACCCGACAGGGCCCGATGGAGCCCGACAGGGCTCGAGCAAACCCGACAGGGTCCGACGAAGCCTGACAGGGCTTCAGCAAACCCGACATGGCCTGAGCAAACCCGACAGGGTTCGACGGAGCCCGACAGAGCCCGAGGAAACCAGACAGGGCCCGATGGAGCCCGACAGGGCACGAGCAAA
This sequence comes from Patagioenas fasciata, assembly GCF_037038585.1. Lineage (NCBI taxonomy): Eukaryota > Metazoa > Chordata > Aves > Columbiformes > Columbidae > Patagioenas > Patagioenas fasciata. The sequence goes on from NC_092532.1 coordinate 3,051,242, forward strand.
CCCGACAGAGCCTGACGGAGCCTGACAGGGCCCGAGCAAACCCGAAAGGGCCCGAGCGAATCTGACAGGGCCCGACGGAGCCCGACAGGACGCGGGCAAACCCTACAGGGCCCGAGCAAACCCGACAGGGCCTGACAAGGCCCGACAGGGCCCGAGCAAACCTGCCAGGGCCTGACGAAGCCCGACAGGGCTCGAGCAAACCCGATAGGGCCTGACGGAGCCTGACAGGGTCCGATGGAGCCCGACAGGGCCCGAGCAATCCCGACAGGGCTCGATGGAGCCCGACAGGGCCCAAGGAAACGCAACAGGGCGCGACGGAGCCTGTCGGGTTTGCTCGGGCTCTGTCAGGCTCCGTCGGGCCCTGTCGGGTTTGCTCGGGCCCTGTCAGGCTCCGTCGGGTTCTGTCGGATTTGCTCAGGCCCTGTCGGGTTTGTTCGAGCCTGTCGGGTTTGCTAGGGCCCTGTCGGGCTCCGTCGGGCCCTGTCTGGTTTCCTGAGGCCCTGTCGGGCTCCGTCGGGCCCTGTTGGGTTTGCTCAGGCCCTGTCGGGTTTGGTCAGGCCCTGTCAGGCTCCGTCGACCCCTGTCAGGTTTGCTCGGGCCCTGTCGGGCTCTGTCGGGCCCTATCAGATTTGCTCGGGCCCTGTCGGGTTTGCTCAGGCCCTGTCAGGCTCCGCGGAGCCCTGTCGGGTTTGCTCAGGCCCTGTCAGGCTCCGTCAGGCCCTGTCGGGTTTGCTCGGGCCCTGTCGGGTTTGCTGGGGCCCTGTCGGGCTCCGTCGGGCCCTGTCGGGTTTCCTCGGGCCCTGTCAGGCTCCATCGAGCCCTGTCAGGCTCTGTGAGGCTTTGTCGGGTTTGCTCGGGCCCTGTTGGGCTCCGTCGGGCCCTGTCAGGCTTTGTCGGGCCCTGTCGGTTTTGCTCGGGCCCTGTCGGGCCTTGTCGGGCCCTGTCGGGATTGCTCAGGCCCTGTCGGGCCTTGTCAGGCCCTGTCGGGTTTGCTCGGGCCCTGTCGGGTTTGCCCTGTCCTGTCGGGCTCCGTCGGGCTCTGTCAGATTTCTCGGGCCCTGTCGGGTTTGCTCGGGCCCTGTCAGGCTCCGTCAGGCCCTGTCGGGTTTGCTCGTGCCCTGTCGGGCTCCGTCGGGCCCTGTCAGGTTTGCTTGCGCCCTGTCGGGATCCGTTGGGCCCTGTCGGGTTTGCTCGGGCCCTGTCGGGCTCCTTCGTGCCCTGTCAGGTTTGCTCGGGCCCTGTCAGGCTCCATCGAGCCCTGTCAGGCTTTGTCGAACCCTGTCAGGTTTGCTCGGGCCATGTCGGGTTTGCTCGGGCCCTGTCAGGCTCTGTCGGGCCCTGTCTGGTTTCCTCGGGCCCTGTCGGGCTCCTTCGAGCCCTGTCAGGCACCGTCGGGCCGTCGGGTTTGCTCGGGGCCTGTCGGGCCTTGTCGGGCCCTGTCGGGTTTGCTCGGGCTCTGTCGGGCTCTAGCATGCCCTGTCGGGTTTCCTCGGGCCCTGTCGGGCTCCATCGAGCCCTGTCAGGCTCCGTCGGGCCCTTTCGGGTTTGCTCGGGCCCTGTCGGGTTCCGTCAGGCCCTGTCTGATTTGCTCAGGCCCTGTCGGGTTTGCTCGAGCCCTGTCGGGCTCCATCGGGCCCTGTCGGGTTTGCTCGGGCCCTGTCGGGTTTGCTCGGGCCCTATCGGGCTCCGTCGGGCCCTTTCGGGTTTCCTCGGGCCCTGTCAGGCTCCATCGAGCCCTGTCAGGCTTCGTCGGGCCCTTTCGGGTTTGCTCGGGCCCTGTCGGGCTCCGTCGGGCCCTGTCGGGTTTCCTCGGGCTCTGTCGGTCTCCATCGAGCCCTGTCAGGCTCCGTCAGGCCCTGTCGGGTTTGCTCGGGCCCTATCGAGCTCCGTCGGGCCCTGTCGAGATTCCTCGGGCTCTGTCGGTCTCCATCGAGCCCTTTCAGGCTCCGTCGGGCCCTGTCGGGTTTGCTCGGGCCCTGTCGGGTTTGCTCAGCAACTGTCGGGTTTGCTCAGGCCCTGTCGGGTTTGCTTGGGCCCTGTCGGGTTTGCTCGGGCCCTGTCGGGCTTCCTCGGGCCCTGTCGGGCTCCATCGAGCCCTGTCAGGCTCCGTCGGACCCTATCAGGCTTTGCTCGGGCCCTGTCAGGCTCCGTCAGGCCCTGTCGGGTTTGCTCGGACCCTGTCGGGCTCCTTCGTGCCCTGTCAGGTTTGCTCGGGCCCTGTCATGTTTGCTCGGGCCCTGTCAGGCTCCGTCGGGCCCTGTCGGGTTTCCTCGGGCCCTGTCGGGCTCCATCGAGCCCTGTCAGGCTTTGTCGAACCCTGTCGGGTTTGCTCGGGCCCTGTCGGGATTGCTCGGGTCCTGTCGGGCTCTGTCGGGCCCTGTCATGTTTGCTCGGGCCCTGTCGGGCTCCGTCGGGCCCTGTCGGATTTGCTCGGGCCCTGTCGGGTTTACTGAAGCCCTGTCAGGCTTCGTCGGACCCTGTCGGGTTTGCTGGGGCCCTGTCGGGCTCCGTCGAACCCTGTCGGGTTTGCTCGGGCCCTGTCAGGCTCCGTCGCGCCCTGTCGGGTTTCCTCGGGCCCTGTCGGGCTCCATCGAGCCCTGTCAGGTTTGCTCGGGCCCTGTCGGGTTTGCTCGGGCCCTGTCGGGCTCCATCGGACCCTATCAGGCTTTGGCGGGTCCTGTCGGGTTTGCTCAGGCCCTGTCGGGCCTTGTCAGCCCCTGTCAGGTTTGCTCGCGCCCTGTCGGGCTCCGTCGGGCCCTGTCAGGTTCTCTCGGGCCCTGTCAGGTTTGCTCGGGCCCTGTCAGGCTCCGTCAGGCCCTATCGGGTTTGCTCGAGCCCTATCGGGCTCTGTCAGGCCCTGTCAGGTTTGCTCGGGCCCTGTCGGGCCTTGTCAGGCCCTGTCGGCTTTGCTCGGGACCTGTCGGGTTTGCCCGCGTCCTGTCGGGCTCCGTCGGGCCCTGTCAGATTCGCTCGGGCCCTGTCGGGTTTGCTCGGGCCCTTTCAGGCTCCGTCAGGCCCTGTCGGGTTTGCTCGTGCCCTGTCGGGCTCCGTCGGGCCCTGTCAGGTTTGCTCAGGCCCTGTCGGGATCCGTTGGGCCTTGTCGGGTTTGCTCGGACCCTGTCGGACTCCTTCGTGCCCTGTCAGGTTTGCTCGGGCCCTGTCATGTTTGCTCGGGCCCTGTCAGGCTCCGTCGGGCCCTGTCGGGTTTCCTCGGGCCCTGTCGGGCTCCATCGAGCCCTGTCAGGCTTTGTCGAACCCTGTCGGGTTTGCTCGGGCCCTGTCGGGATTGCTCGGGTCCTGTCGGGCTCTGTCGGGCCCTGTCATGTTTGCTCGGGCTCTATCAAGCTCTGTCGGGCCCTGTCGGATTTCCTCGGGCCCTCTCGGGTTCCGTCGGGCCCTCTCGGGTTCCGTCCGGCCCTGTCGGGTTTCCTCGGGCCCTGTTGGAGTATATCGAGCCCTGTCAGGCTCCGTCGGGCTCTTTCGGGTTTGCTCAGGCTCTGTCGGGCTCCGTCGGGCCCTGTCAGGCTTTGTCAGGTCCTGTCAGGTTTGCTCGGGCCCTGTCGGTCCTTGTCGGGCCCTGTCGGGTTTGCTCGGGCCCTCTCGGGCTCCGTCGGGCTCTGTCGGGTTTCCTCGGGCTTTGTCAGGCTCCGTCAGGCCCTGTCGGGTTTGCTCGGGCCCTGTCGGGCTCCATCGAGCTTTGTCAGGCTTTGTCGAACCTGTCGGGTTTGCTCGGGCCCTGTCAGGCTCCGTCGTGCCCTGTTGGGTTTCCTCGGGCCATGTCAAGCTCCGTCGGGCCCTGTCAGGTTTGCTCGGGCCCTGTCGGGTTTGCTCGGGCCCTGTCGGGCTCCGTCAGGCCCTGTCGGGTTTGCTCCGGCCCTATCGGGCTCTGTCGGGCCCTGTCGGGTTTCCTCGGGCCCTGTCGGGCTCCACCGAGCCCTGTCAGGCTCCGTCGGATCCTTTCGGGTTTGCTCGGGCCCTGTCGGGCTCCGTCGGGCCCTGTCGGATTTGCTCAGGCCCTGTCGGGTTTGCTCGAGCTTTGTCGGGCTCCATCGGGTCCTGCCGGGTTTGCTCGGGCCCTATCGGGCTCCGTCGGGCCCTGTCGGGTTTACTCGGGCCCTGTCGGGCTCCATCGAGCCCTGTCAGGCTTCGTCGGGCCCTTTTGGGTTTGCTCGGGCCCTGTCGGGCTCCGTCAGGCCCTGTCGGGTTTGCTCGGGCCCTATCGGGCTCCGTCGGGCCCTGTCGGGTTTACTCGGGCCCTGTCGGGCTCCATCGAGCCCTGTCAGGCTCCGTCAGGCCCTTTCGGGTTTGCTCGGGCCCTGTCGGGCTCCGTCGGGCCCTGTCGGGTTTGCTCGGGCCCTGTCAGGCTTTGTCAAGCCCTGTCGGGTTTGCTAGGGCCCTGTCGGGCTCCGTCGGGCCCTGTCAGGCTTTGTCGAACCCTGTCGGGTTTGCTCGGGCCCTGTCGCGTTTGCTCGGGCCCTGTCGGGCTCTGTCGGGCCCTGTCTGGTTTCCTCGGGCCCTGTCGGGCTCCGTCGGGCCCTGTCGGATTTGCTCGGGCCCTGTCGGATTTGCTCGGGCCCTGTCGGGTTTGCTCGGGCCCTGTCGGGCTCCGTCGAGCCCTGTCGGGTTTGCTCAGGCCCTGTCAGGCTCCGTCGGGCCCTATCGGGTTTCCTCGGGCCCTGTCGGGCTCCATCGGGCCCTGTCAGGCTTTTTCGAACTCTTTCGCATTTGCTCGGGCCCTGTCGGGTTTGCTCGGGCCCTGTCGGGCTCTGTCGGGCCCTGTCTGTTTTCCTCAGGCCCTGTCGGGCTCCGTCGGGCTCTGTCGGGTTTGCTCGGGCCCTGTCGGGTTTGCTGAAGCCCTGTCAGGCTTTGTTGGACCCTGTCGGGTGTGCTCGGGCCCTGTCGGGCTCCGTCGAGCTCTGTCGGGTTTGCTCGGGCCCTGTCAGGCTCCGTCGTACCCTGTTGGGTTTCCTCGGGCCCTGTCAAGCTCCGTCGGGCCCTGTCAGGTTTGCTCGGGCCCTGTCGGGTTTGCTCGGGCCCTGTCGGGCTCCATCGGACCCTATCAGGCTTTGGCGGGTCCTGTCGGGTTTGCTCAGGCCCTGTCGGGCCTTGTCAGCCCCTGTCGGGTTTGCTCACGCCCTGTCGGGCTCCGTCAAGCCCTGTCAGGTTCTCTCGGGCCCTGTCAGGTTTGCTCGGGCCCTGTCAGGCTCCGTCGGGCCCTATCGGGTTTGCTCGAGCCCTGTCGGGCTCCGTCAGGCCCTGTCAGGTTTGCTCGGGCCCTGTCGGGCCTTGTCAGGCCCTGTCGGGTTTGCTCGGGACCTGTCGGGTTTGCCCGCGTCCTGTCGGGCTCCTTCGGGCCCTGTCAGATTCGCTCGGGCCCTGTCGGGTTTGCTCGTGCCCTGTCGGGCTCCGTCGGGCCCTGTCAGGTTTGCTCGGGCCCTGTCGAGATCCATTGGGCCCTGTCGGGTTTGCTCGGGCCCTGTCGGGCTCCATCGAGCCCTATCAGGCTTCGTAGGGCCCTTTCGGTTTTGCTCGGGCCCTGTCGGGCTCCGTCAGGCCCTGTCGGGTTTCCTCGGGCCCTGTCGGGCTCCACCGAGCCCTGTCAGACTCCGTCGGGCCCTTTCGGGTTTGCTCGGGCCCTGTCGGGCTCCGTCGGGCCCTGTCGGATTTGCTGAGGCCCTGTCAGGCTCCGTCGAGCCCTGTCAGGTTTGCTCGGGCCCTGTCGGGTTTGCTCAGGCCCTGTCAGGTTTGCTCGGGCCCTGTCGGGTTTTCTCGGGCCCTGTCAGGCTCCGTCGGGCCCTTTCGGGTTTGCTCGGGCCCTGTCGGGTTCCGTCGGGCCCTGTCGGGTTTCCTCGGGCCCTGTCGGACTCTATCGAGCCCTGTCAGGCTCCGTCGGGCTCTTTCGGGTTTGCTCAGGCCCTGTCGGGCTCCTTCGGGCCCTGTCAGGCTTTGTCAGGTCCTGTCAGGTTTGCTCGGGCCCTGTCGGGCCTTGTCGGGCCCTGTCAGGTTTGCTCGTGCTCTGTCGGGCTCTAGCGTGCCCTGTCGGGTTTGCATGGGCCCTGTCAGGCTCCATCAGGCCCTGTCGGGTTTGCTCGGGCCCTATCGGGCTCCGTGGGGCCCTGTCGGGTTTCCTCGGGCCCTGTCGGGCTCCATCGAGCCCTGTCAGGCTCCGTCGGGCCCTTTCGGGTTTGCTCGGGTCTTGTCGGGCTCCGTCGGGCCCTGTCGGATTTGCTCAGGCCCTGTCGGGTTTGCTCGAGCCCTGTCGGGCTCCATCGGGTCCTGTCGGGTTTGCTCGGGCCCTATCGGGCTCTGTCGGGCCCTGTCGGGTTTCCTCGGGCCCTGTCAGGCTCCGTTGGGCCCTGTCGGCTTGCTCGGGCCCTGTCGGGTTTTCTGAAGCCCTGTCAGGCTTCATCGGACCCTGTCAAGTGTGCTCGGGCCCTGTCGGGCTCCGTCGAGCCCTGTCAGGTTTTCTCGAGCCTTGTGAGGCTCCTTCGGGCCCCGTCGGGTTTGCTCGGGCCCTGTCGGGTTTGCTCAGGCCCTGTCGGGTTCCGTCGGGCCCTGTCGGGTTTCCTCGGGCCCTGTCGGACTCCACTGAGCCCTGTCAGGCCCCGTCGGGCTCTTTCGGGTTTGCTCGGGCCCTAGCGGGCTCCGTCGGGCCCTGTCAGGCTTTGTCAGGACGTGTCAGGTTTGCTCGGGCCCTGTCGGGCCTTGTCGGGCCCTGTTGGGTTTGCTCGGGCTCTGTCGGGCTCCAGCGTGCCCTGTCGGGTTTGCCCGGGCCCTGTCAGGCTCCGTCAGGCCCTGTCGGGTATGCCCGGGCCCTGTCAGGCTCCGTCAGGCCCTGTCAGGTTTGCTCGGGCCCTGTCGGGCTCCGTCGAACCCTGTCGGGTTTGCTCGGGCCCTGTCAGGCTCCGTCAGGCCCTATCGGGTTTCCTCGGGCCCTGTCGGGCTCCATCGAGCCCTGTCAGGTTTGCTCGGGCCCTGTCGGGCCTTGTCAGGCCCTGTCGGGTTTGCTCGGGACCTGTCGGGTTTGCTCGGGCCCTGTCAGGCTCCGTCGGGCCCTGTCAGATTCGCTCGGGCCCTGTCGGGTTTGCTCGGGCCCTGTCAGGCTCCGTCAGGCCCTGTCGGGTTTGCTCGGGCCCTGTCGGGCTCCTTCGTGCCCTGTCAGGTTTGCTCGGGCCCTGTCGGGTTTGCTAGGGCCCTGTAAGGCTCCGTCGGGCCCTGTCGGGTTTCCTCGGACCCTGTCGGGCTCCATTGAGCTTTGTCAGGCTTTGTCGAACCCTGTCGGGTTTGCTCGGGCCCTGTCGGGTTTGCTCGGGTTTTGTCGGGTTCCGTTGGGCCCTGTCGGGTTTGCTCAGGCCCTGTCAGGCTCCGTCGGGCCCTGTCAGTCTTTGTCAGGTCCTGTCAGGTTTGCTCGGGCCCTGTCGGGCCTTGTCGGGCCCTGTCGGGTTTCCTCGGGCCCTGTCAGGCTCCGTTGGGCCCTGTCGGCTTGCTCGGGCCCTGTCGGGTTTTCTGAAGCCCTGTCAGGCTTCATCGGACCCTGTCAAGTGTGCTCGGGCCCTGTCGGGCTCCGTCGAGCCCTGTCAGGTTTTCTCGAGCCTTGTCAGGCTCCTTCGGGCCCCGTCGGGTTTGCTCGGGCCCTGTCGGGTTTGCTCAGGCCCTGTCGGGTTCCGTCGGGCCCTGTCGGGTTTCCTCGGGCCCTGTCGGACTCCACTGAGCCCTGTCAGGCTCCGTCGGGCTCTTTCGGGTTTGCTCGGGCCCTATCGGGCTCCGTCGGGCCCTGTCAGGCTTTGTCAGGACGTGTCAGGTTTGCTCGGGCCCTGTCGGGCCTTGTCGGGCCCTGTCAGGTTTGCTCGGGCTCTGTCGGGCTCCAGCGTGCCCTGTCGGGTTTGCCCGGGCCCTGTCAGGCACCGTCAGGCCCTGTCAGGTATGCTCGGGCCCTATCGGGTTCAATCAGGCCCTGTCGGGTTTCCTCGGGCCCTGTCTGGCTCCATCGAGCCCTGTCAGGATCCGTCGGGCCCTTTCGGGTTTGCTCGGGCCCTGTCGGGCTCCGTCGGGCCCTGTCGGGTTTGCTCGGGCCCTGTCGGGCTCCGTCGGGCCCTGTCTGGTTTCCTCGGGCTCTGTCGGGCTCCGTCGGGCCCTGTCGGGTTTGCTCAGGCCATGTCGGGTTTGCTGAAGCCCTGTCAGGTTTGCTCGGGCCCTGTCGGGTTTGCTCGAGCCCTGTCGGGCTCCATCGGGCCCTATCGGGTTTGCTCGGGCCCTATCGGGCTCCGTCGGGCCCTGTCGGGTTTCCTCGGGCCCTGTCGGGCTCCATCGAGCTCTGTCAGGCTTCGTCGGGCCCTTTCGGGTTTGCTCGGGCCCTCTCGGGTTTGCTCGGGCCCTGTCGGGTTTCCTCGGGCCCTGTCGGACTCTATCGAGCCCTGTCAGGCTCCGTCGGGCTCTTTCGGGTTTGCTCAGGCCCTGTCGGGCTCCGTCGGGCCCTGTCAGGCTTTGTCAGGTCCTGTCAGGTTAGCTCGGGCCCTGTCGGGCCTTGTCGGGCATAGTCAGGTTTGCTCGGGCTCTGTCGGGCTCCAGCGTGCCCTGTCAGGTTTGCCCGGGCCCCGTCAGGCTCCACCAGGCCCTGTCGGGTTTGCTCAGGCCCTATCGGGCTCCGTGGGGCCCTGTCGGGTTTCCTCGGGCCCTGTCGGGTTTACGCGGGCCCTATCGGGATTAGTCGGGCCCTGTTGGGTTTCCTCGGGCCCTGTCGGGCTCCATCGAGCCCTGTCGGGCTCCATCGGGCCCTGTCGGGTTTACGAGGGCTCTATCGGGCTCCGTCAGGCCCTGTCGGGTTTGCTCGGGCCCTGTTGGGCTCCGTCGGGCCCTGTCGGGCTCCGTCGGGCCCTGTCGGGTTTCCTCGGGCCCTGTCGGGCTCCATCGAGCCCTGTCATGCTTTGTCGAACCCTGTCGGGTTTGCTCGGGCCCTGTCGGGCTCTGTCCGGACCTTTCTGGTTTCCTCGGGCCCTGTCGGGCTCCGTCGGGCCCTGTCGGGTTTGCTCGGGCCCTGTCGGGTTTGCTAAAGCCCTGTCAGGCTTCCTCGGACCCTATCGAGTGTGCTCGGGCCCTGTCGGGCTCCGTCGAGCCCTGTCAGGTTTGCTCGGGCCTTGTCAGCCTCCGTCGGGCCCTGTCGGATTTCCTCGGGCCCTGTCGGGTTTGCTCGGGCCCTGTCGAGGTCCGTCGGGCCCTGTCGGGTTTCCTCGGGCCCTGTCAGACTCCATTGAGCCCTGCAAAGCTCCGTCGGGCTCTTTCGGGTTTGCTCGGGCCCTGGCGGGCTCCGTCGGGCCCTGTCAGGCTTTGTCAGGTACTGTCAGGTTTCCTCGGGCCCTGTCGAGCCTTGTCGGGCCCTGTCGGGTTTGTTCGGGCTCTGTCGGGCTCCAGCGTGCCCTGTCGGGTTTGCCCGGGCCCTGTCAGGCTCCATCAGGCCCTGTCGGGTTTGCTCGGGCCCTATCGGGCTCCATCGAGCCCTGTCGGGTTTCCTCGGGCCCTGTCGGAGTCCATCGAGCCCTGTCAGGCACCGTCGGGCCCTTTCGGGTTTGCTCGGGCCCCGTCGGGCTCCGTCAGGCCCTGTCGGGTTTGCTCGGGCCCTGTCAGGCTCCGTCGGGCCCTGTCAGGTTTGCTCAGGCCCTGTCGGGATCCGTTGGGCCCTGTCGGGTTTGCTCGGGCCCTGTCGGACTCCTTCGTGCCCTGTCAGGTTTGCTCGGGCCCTGTCGGGTTTGCTCGGGCCCTGTCAGGCTCCGTCGAGCCCTGTCAGGTTTGCTCGGGCCCTGTCGGGTTTGCTCGGGCCCTGTCAGGCTCTGTCGGGCCCTGTCGGGTTTCCACGGGCCCTGTCAGGCTCCATCGAGCCCTGTCAGGCTTTGTCGAACCCTGTCGGCTTTGCTCGGGCCCTGTTGGGTTTGCTCGGGTCCTGTCGGGCTCTGTCGGGCACTGTCGGATATGCTCGGGCCCTGTCAGGCTCCGTCTGGCCCTGTCGGATTTCCTCGGGCCCTCTCGGGTTCCGTCGGGCCCTCTCGGGTTCCCTCGGGCCCTGTCGGGTTTCCTCGGGCCCTGTCGGACTCTATCGAGCCCTGTCAGGCTCCGTCGGGCTCTTTCGGGTTTGCTCAGGGCCTGTCGGGCTCCGTCGGGCCCTGTCAGGCTTTGTCAGGTCCTGTCAGGTTTTCTCGGGCCCTGTTGGGCCTTGTCGGGCATAGTCAGGTTTGCTCGGGCTCTGTCGGGCTCCAGCGTGCCCTGTCGGGTTTACCCGGGCCCTGTCAGGGTCCATCAGGCCCTGTCGGGTTTGCTCGGGCCCTGTCGGGTTTGCTCGGGCCCTGTCAGGCTCCGTCGAGCCCTGTCGGGTTTGCTCGGGCCCTGTCAGGCTCCGTCAGGCCCTGTCTGGTTTGCTTGGGCACTGTCGTGCTCCGTCGGGCCCTGTCAGGCTTTGTCGAACCCTGTCGGGTTTGCTCAGGCCCTGTCAGGTTTGCTCGGGCCCTGTCAGGCTCCGTCGAGCCCTGTCAGGTTTGCTCGGGCCCTGTCGGGTTTGCTCGGGCCCTGTCAGGCTCCGTCGAGCCCTTTCGGGTTTGCTCGGGCCCTGTCAGGCTCCGTCAGGCCCTGTCTGGTTTGCTCGTACCGTGTCGGGCTCCATCGGGCCCTGTCAGGTTTGCTTGGGCACTGTCGTGCTCCGTCGGGCCCTGTCAGGCTTTGTCGAACCCTGTCGGGTTTGCTCAGGCCCTGTCGGGTTTGCTCGGGCCCTGTCAGGCTCCGTCGACCCCTGCCAGGTATGCTCGGGCCCTGTCGGGTTTGCTCAGGCCCTGTGTAGGCGCCGTCGACCCCTGTCAGGTTTGCTCGGGCCCTGTCGGGCTCCGTCGGGCCCTGTCAGGTTTGCTCGGGCCCTGTCGGGCTCCGTCGGTCCCTGTCGGGTTTACTCGGGCCCTGGTGGGCTCCGTCGGGCCCTGTCAGGTTTGCTCGGGCCCTGTCGGATTTGCTTGGGCCCTGTCGGGCTCCGTCGAGCCATGTCGGGTTTGCTCGGGCCCTGTCAGGCTCCATCGAACCCTGTCAGGCTTTGTCGGGTCCTGTCGGGTTTGCTCAGGCCCTGTCAGGCTCCGTCGACCCCTGCCAGGTATGCTCGGGCCCTGTCGGGTTTGCTCAGGCCCTGTCAGGCGCCGTCGACCCCTGTCGGGTTTGCTCAGGCCCTGTCAGGCTCCGTCGAGCCCTGGCGGGTTTGCTCGGGCCCTGTTGGGCTCCGTCGGGCCCTGTTAGGCTTTGTCAGGTCCTGTCAGGTTTGTTCTGGCCCTGTCGGGCCTTGTCGGGCCCTGTCGGGTTTGCTCGGGCTCTGTCGGGCTCCGTCGGGCCCTGTCTGGTTTCCTCAGGCCCTGTCGGACTCCGTCGATCCCTGGCGGGTTTGCTCGGGCCCTGTCAGGCTCCGTCGCGCCCTGTCGGGTTTCCTCGGGCCCTGTCGGGCTCCATCGAGCCCTGTCGGGTTTGCTCGGGCCCTGTCGGGCTCCATCGGACCCTGTCAGGCTTTGTCGGGTCCTGTCGGGTTTGCTCAGGCCCTGTTGGGCCTTGTCAGGCCCTGTCGGGTTTGCTCAGGCCCTGTCGGGCTCCGTCGGGCCCTGTCAGATTCGCTCGGGCCCTGTCGGGTTTGCTTGGGCCCTGTCACGCTCCGTCAGGCCCTGTCGGGTTTGCTCGGGCCCTGTCAGGCTCCGTCGGGCCCTGTCAGGTTTGCTCAGGCCCTGTCGGGATCCGTTGGGCCCTGTCGGGTTTGCTCGGGCCCTGTCGGACTCCTTCGTGCCCTGTCAGGTTTGCTCGGGCCCTGTCGGCTTTGCTCGGGCCCTGTCAGGCTCCGTCGAGCCCTGTCAGGTTTGCTCGGGCCCTGTCGGGTTTGCTCGGGCCCTGTCAGGCTCCGTCGGGCCCTGTCGGGTTTCCTCGGGCCCTGTCGGGCTCCATCGAGCCCTGTCAGGCTTTGTCGAACCCTGTCGGGTTTGCTCGGGCCCTGTTGGGTTTGCTCGGGTCCTGTCGGGCTCTGTCGGGCCCTGTCGGGTTTGCTCGGGCCCTGTCAGGCTCCGTCAGGCCCTTTCGGATTTCCTCGGGCCCTCTCGGGTTCCGTCGGGCCCTGTCGGTTTTCCTCGGGCCCTGTCGGACTCTATCGAGCCCTGTCAGGCTCCGTCGGTCTCTTTCGGGTTTGCTCAGGCCCTGTCGGGCTCCGTCGGGCCCTGTCAGGCTTTGTCAGGTCCTGTCAGGTATGCTCGGGCCCTGTCGGGCCTTGCGGGCCCTGTCGGGTTTGCTCGGGCTCTGTCGGGCTCCAGCGTGCCCTGTCGGGTTTGCCCGGGCCCTGTCGGGCTCCATCGAGCCCTGTCAGGCTTCGTCGGGCCCTTGCGGGTTTGCTCGGGCCCTGTCGGGCTTCGTCAGGCCCTGTCGGGTTCGCTCGGGCCCTGTCGGGCTCCGTCGGGCCCTGTCGGGTTTGCTCGGGCCCTGTCGGGTTTGCTCGGGCCCTGTCAGGCTTTGTCAAGCCCTGTCGGGTTTGCTAGGGCCCTGTCGGGCTCCGTCGGGCCCTGTCTGGTTTCCTCAGGCCCTGTCGGGCTCCGTCGGGCCCTGTCGGGTTTGCTCAGGCCCTGTCGGGTTTGCTAGGGCCCTGTCGGGCTCCGTCGGGCCCTGTCTGGTTTCCTCAGGCCCTGTCGGGCTCCGTCGAGCCCTGTCGGGTTTGCTCGGGCCCTGTCAGGCTCCGTCGGGCTCTGTCGGGTTTCCTTGGGCCCTGTCGGGCTCCATCGAGCCCTGTCAGGCTTTGTCGAACCCTGTCGAGTTTGCTCGGGCCATGTCGGGTTTGCTCGGGCCCTGTCAGGTTCTGTCGGGCCCTGTCTGGTTTCCTCGGGCCCTGTCGAGCTCCTTTGAGCCCTGTCAGGTTTGCTCGGGCCGTTTCGGGTTTGCTCGGGCCCTGTCAGGCTCCATCGAGCCCTGTCGGGTTTGCTCGGGCCCTGTCAGGCTCCGTCGGGCCCTGTCGGGTTTCCTCGGGCCCTGTCGGGCTCCATCAAGCCCTGTCAGGCTTTGTCGAACCCTGTCGGGCTCCGTCGGGCCCTGTCGGGTTTGCTCGGGCCCTGTCAGGTTTGCTGAAGCCCTGTCAGGCTTCGTCGGACCTTGTCGAGTGTGCTCATACCCTGTCGGGCTCCGTCGAGCCCTGTCAGGTTTGCTCGGGCCCTGTCAGGCTCCGTCGGGCTCTGTCGGATTTCCTCGGGCCCTGTCGGGTTTGCTCGGGCCCTGTCGGGTTCCGTCGGGCCCTGTCGGGTTTGCTCGGGCCCTGTCGGGCTCCGTCAAGCCCTGTCGGGTTTCCTCTGGCCCTGTCGGGCTCTATCGAGCCCTGTCAGGCTCCGTCAGGCCTTTTCTGGTTTGCTCGGGCCCTGTCGGGCTCCGTCGGGCCCTGTCAGGCTTTGTCAGGTCCTGTCAGGTTTGTTCGGGCCCTGTCGGGCCTTGTCGGGCCCTGTCGGGTTTGCTCGGGCTCTGTCGGGCTCCGTTGGGCCCTGTCGGGTTTGCTCGGGCTCTGTCGGGTTTGCTCGGGCCCTGTCGGGTTTGCTCGGGCCCTGTCAGGCTCCGTCAAGCCCTGTCGGGTTTGCTCGGGCCCTGTCGGGTTTGCTAGCGCCCTGTCGGGCTCCGTCGGGCCCTGTCTGGTTTCCTCAGGCCCTGTCGGGCTCCGTCGGGCCCTGTCAGGCTTTGTCAGGTCCTGTCAGGTTTGTTCGGGCCCTGTCGGGTTTGTTTGGGCCCTGACGGGTTTGCTCGGGCCCTGTCGGGCTTCCTCGGGCCCTGTCGGGCTCCATCGAGCCCTGTCAGGCTGCGTCGGACCCTATCAGGCTTTGCTCGGGCCCTGTCGGGCTCCGTCAGGCCCTGTCGGGTTTGCTCGGGCCCTATCGGGCTCCGTCGGGCCCTGTCGGGTTTCCTCGGGCCCTGTCGGTCTCCATCGAGCCCTGTCAGGCTCCGTCAGGCCCTGTCGGGTTTGCTCAGGCACTGTCGGGTTTGCTCAGGCCCTGTCGGGTTTGCTTGGGCCCTGTCGGGCTCCGTCGGGCCCTGTCGGGTTTCCTCGGGCCCTCTCGGGCTCCATCGAGCCCTGTCAGGCTTTGTCGAACCCTGTCAGGTTTGCTCGGGCCCTGTCGGGTTTGCTCGGGCCCTGTCAGGCTCCGTCAGGCCCTGTCGGGTTTCCTCGGGCCCTGTCGGGCTCCATCGAGCCCTGTCAGGCTTTGTCGAACCCTGTCGGGTTTGCTCGGGCCCTGTTGGGTTTGCTCGGGTCCTGTCGGGCTCTGTCGGGCCCTGTCGGGTTTGCTCGGGCCCTGTCAGGCTCCCTCGGGCCCCGTCGGATTTCCTCGGGCCCTCTCGGGTTCCGTCGGGCCCTGTCGGTTTTCCTCGGGCCTTGTCGGACTCTATCGAGCCCTGTCAGGCTCCGTCGGTCTCTTTCGGGTTTGCTCAGGCCCTGTCGGGCTCCGTCGGGCCCTGTCAGGCTTTGTCAGGTCCTGTCAGGTTTGCTCGGACCCTGTCGGGCCTTGTCGGGCCCTGTCGGGTTTGCTCGGGCCCTGTCAGGCTCTGTCGGGCCCTGTCTGGTTTATTCGGGCCCTGTCGGGCTCCTTCGAGCCCTGTCAGGTTTGCTCGGGCCGTGTCGGGTTTGCTCGGGCCCTGTCAGGCTCCGTCGAGCCCTGGCGGGTTTGCTCGGGCCCTGTCGGGCCTTGTCGGGCCCTGTCGGGTTTGCTCGGGCTCTGTCGGGCTCTAGCATGCCCTGTCGGGTTTACCCGGACCCTGTCAGGCTCCGTCAGGCCCTGTCGGGTTTGCTCGGGCCCTATCGGGCTCCGTGGGGCCCTGTCGGGTTTCCTCGGGCCCTGTCGGGCTCCATCGAGCCCTGTCAGGCTCCGTCGAGCCCTTTCGGGTTTGCTCGGGCCCTGTCGGGCTCCGTCAGGCCCTGTCGGACTTGCTCAGGCCCTGTCGGGTTTGCTCGAGCCCTGTCGGGCTCCATCGGGCCCTGTCGGGTTTGCTCGGGCTCTATCGGGCTCCGTCGGGCCCTGTCGGGTTTCCTCGGGCCCTGTCAGGTTCCATCGAGCCCTGTCAGGCTCCGTCGGGCCCTTTCGAGTTTGCTCGGGCCCTGTCAGGCTCCGTCACGCCCTGTCGGGTTTGCTCGGGCCCTATCGGGCTCCGTCGGGCCCTGTCAGGTTTCCTCGGGCTCTGTCGGTCTCCATCGAGCCCTGTCAGGCTCCGTCAGGCCCTGTCGGGTTTGCTCGGGCCCTATCGAGCTCCGTCGGGCCCTGTCGGGTTTCCTCGGGCTCTGTTGGTCTCCATCGAGCCCTGTCAGGCTCCGTCGGGCCCTGTCGGGTTTGCTCGGGCCCTGTCGCGTTTGCTCAGGCACTGTCGGGTTTGCTCAGGCCCTGTCGGGTTTGCTTGGGCCCTGTCGGGTTTGCTCGGGCCCTGTCGGGCTTCCTCGGGCCCTGTCGGGCTCCATCGAGCCCTGTCAGGCTCCGTCGGACCCTATCAGGCTTTGCTCAGGCCCTGTCGGGCTCCGTCAGGCCCTGTCGGGTTTGCTCAGGCCCTATCGGGCTCCGTCGGGCCCTGTCGGGTTTCCTCGGGCTCTGTCGGTCTCCATCGAGCCCTGTCAGGCTCCGTCGGGCCCTGTCGGGTTTGCTCGGGCCCTGTCGGGTTTGCTCAAGCACTGTCGGGTTTGCTCAGGCCCTGTCGGGTTTGCTTGGGCCCTGTCGGGCTCCGTCGGGCCCTGTCGGGTTTCCTCGGGCCCTGTCGGGCTCCATCGAGCCCTGTCAGGCTCCGTCGGGCCCTTTCGGGTTTGCTCGGGCCCTGTCGGGCTCCGTCGAGCCATGTCGGGTTTCCTCGGGCCCTGTCAGTCTCCATCGAGCCGTGTCAGGCTCCGTCGGGCCTTTTTGGGTTTGCTCGGGCCCTGTTGGGCTCCGTCGGGCCCTGTTAGGCTTTGTCAGGTCCTGTCAGGTTTGTTCTGGCCCTGTCGGGCCTTGTCGGGCCCTGTCGGGTTTCTCGGGCTCTGTCGGGCTCCGTTGGGCCCTGTCGGGTTTGCTCGGGCCCTGTCGGGTTTGCTCGGGCCCTGTCAGGCTCCGTCAAGCCCTGTCGGGTTTGCTCGGGCCCTGTCGGGTTTGCTAGCGCCCTGTCGGGCTCCGTCGGGCCTTGTCTGGTTTCCTCAGGCCCTGTCGGGCTCCGTCGGGCCCTGTCAGGCTTTGTCAGGTCCTGTCAGGTTTGTTCGGGCCCTGTCGGGTTTGTTTGGGCCCTGACGGGTTTGCTCGGGCCCTGTCGGGCTTCCTCGGGCCCTGTCGGGCTCCATCGAGCCCTGTCAGGCTCCGTCAGACCCTATCAGGCTTTGCTCGGGCCCTGTCGGGCTCCGTCAGGCCCTGTCGGGTTTGCTCGGGCCCTATCGGGCTCCGTCGGGCCCTGTCGGGTTTCCTCGGGCCCTGTCGGGCTCCATCGAGCCCTGTCAGGCTCCGTCAGGCCCTGTCGGGTTTGCTCAGGCACTGTCGGGTTTGCTCAGGCCCTGTTGGGTTTGCTTGGGCCCTGTCGGGCTCCGTCGGGCCCTGTCGGGTTTCCTCGGGCCCTCTCGGGCTCCATCGAGCCCTGTCAGGCTTTGTCGAACCCTGTCAGGTTTGCTCGGGCCCTGTCGGGTTTGCTCGGGCCCTGTCAGGCTCCGTCGGGCCCTGTCGGGCTCCATCGAGCCCTGTCAGGCTTTGTCGAACCCTGTCGGGTTTGCTCGGGCCCTGTTGGGTTTGCTCGGGTCCTGTCGGGCTCTGTCGGGCCCTGTCGGGTTTGCTCGGGTTCTGTCAGGCTCCGTCGGGCCCTGTCGGACTTGCTCAGGCCCTGTCGGATTTGCTCGAGCCCTGTCGGGCTCCATCGGGCCCTGTCGGGTTTGCTCGGGCCCTGTCAGGCTCCGTCGGGCCCTGTCGGATTTCCTCGGGCCCTCTCGGGTTCCGTCGGGCCCTGTCGGTTTTCCTCGGGCCTTGTCGGACTCTATCGAGCCCTGTCAGGCTCCGTCGGTCTCTTTCGGGTTTGCTCAGGCCCTGTCGGGCTCCGTCGGGCCCTGTCAGGCTTTGTCAGGTCCTGTCAGGTTTGCTCGGGCCCTGTCGGGCCTTGTCGGGCCCTGTCGGGTTTGCTCGGGCCCTGTCAGGCTCTGTCGGGCCCTGTCTGGTTTATTCGGGCCCTGTCGGGCTCCTTCGAGCTCTGTCAGGTTTGCTCGGGCCGTGTCGGGTTTGCTCGGGCCCTGTCAGGCTCCGTCGAGCCCTGGCAGGTTTGCACGGGCCCTGTCGGGCCTTGTCGGGCCCTGTCGGGTTTGCTCGGGCTCTGTCGGGCTCTAGCATGCCCTGTCGGGTTTACCCGGACCCTGTCAGGCTCCGTCAGGCCCTGTCGGGTTTGCTCGGGCCCTATCGGGCTCCGTGGGGCCCTGTCGGGTTTCCTCGGGCCCTGTCGGGCTCCATCGAGCCCTGTCAGGCTCCGTCGAGCCCTTTCGGGTTTGCTCGGGCCCTGTCGGGCTCCGTCAGGCCCTGTCGGACTTGCTCAGGCCCTGTCGGGTTTGCTCGAGCCCTGTCGGGCTCCATCGGGCCCTGTCGGGTTTGCTCGGGCCCTATCGGGCTCCGTCGGGCCCTGTCGGGTTTCCTCGGGCCCTGTCAGGCTCCATCGAGCCCTGTCAGGCTTCGTCGGGCCCTTTCGAGTTTGCTCGGGCCCTGTCAGGCTCCGTCAGGCCCTGTCGGGTTTGCTCGGGCCCTATCGGGCTCCGTCGGGCCCTGTCAGGTTTCCTCGGGCTCTGTCGGTCTCCATCGAGCCCTGTCAGGCTCCGTCAGGCCCTGTCGGGTTTGCTCGGGCCCTATCGATCTCCGTCGGGCCCTGTCGGGTTTCCTCGGGCTCTGTTGGTCTCCATCGAGCCCTGTCAGGCTCCGTCGGGCCCTGTCGGGTTTGCTCGGGCCCTGTCGCGTTTGCTCAGGCACTGTCGGGTTTGCTCAGGCCCTGTCGGGTTTGCTTGGGCCCTGTCGGGTTTGCTCGGGCCCTGTCGGGCTTCCTCGGGCCCTGTCGGGCTCCATCGAGCCCTGTCAGGCTCCGTCGGACCCTATCAGGCTTTGCTCAGGCCCTGTCGGGCTCCGTCAGGCCCTGTCGGGTTTGCTCAGGCCCTATCGGGCTCCGTCGGGCCCTGTCGGGTTTCCTCGGGCTCTGTCGGTCTCCATCGAGCCCTGTCAGGCTCCGTCGGGCCCTGTCGGGTTTGCTCGGGCCCTGTCGGGTTTGCTCAGGCACTGTCGGGTTTGCTCAGGCCCTGTCGGGTTTGCTTGGGCCCTGTCGGGCTCCGTCAGGCCCTGTCGGGTTTCCTCGGGCCCTGTCGGTCTCCATCGAGCCGTGTCAGGCTCCGTCGAGCCCTTTCGGGTTTGCTCGGGCCCTATCGGGCTCCGTCGGGCCCTGTCGGGTTTCCTCGGGCCCTGTCGGGCTCCATCGAGCCCTGTCAGGCTCCGTCAGGCCCTGTCGGGTTTGCTCAGGCACTGTCGGGTTTGCTCAGGCCCTGTTGGGTTTGCTTGGGCCCTGTCGGGCTCCGTCGGGCCCTGTCGGGTTTCCTCGGGCCCTCTCGGGCTCCATCGAGCCCTGTCAGGCTTTGTCGAACCCTGTCAGGTTTGCTCGGGCCCTGTCGGGTTTGCTCGGGCCCTGTCAGGCTCCGTCGGGCCCTGTCGGGCTCCATCGAGCCCTGTCAGGCTTTGTCGAACCCTGTCAGGTTTGCTCGGGCCCTGTCGGGTTTGCTCGGGCCCTGTCAGGCTCCGTTGGGCCCTGTCGGGTTTGCTCGGGCACTGTCGGGTTTGCTCAGGCCCTGTCAGGCTCCGTCGACCCCTGTCAGGTTTGCTCGGGCCCTGTCGGGCTCCGTTGAGCCATGTCGGGTTTGCTCGGGCCCTGTCGGGCTCCATCGAACCCTGTCAGGCTTTGTCGGGTCCTGTCGGGTTTGCTCAGGCCCTGTCAGGCTCCGTCGACCCCTGTCAGGTATGCTCGGGCCTTGTCGGTTTTGCTCAGGCCCTGTCAGGCTCCGTCGACCCCTGTCAGGTTTGCTCGGGCCCTGTCGGGCTCCGTCGGGCCCTATCAGGTTTGCTCGGGCCCTGTCGGGTTTGCTCAGGCCCTGTCAGGCTCCGTCGAGCCCTGTCGGGTTTGCTCATGCCCTGTCAGGCTCCGTCAGGCCCTGTCGGGTTTGCTCGGGCCCTGTCGGGTTTGCTGGGGCCCTGTCGGGCTCCGTCGAGCCCTGTCGGGTTTGCTCGGGCCCTGTCGGGCTCCGTCTAGCCCTGTCGGGTTTCCTCGGGCCCTGTCGGGCTCCATCGAGCCCTGTCAGGCTCTGTGAGGCTTTGTCGGTTTTGCTCGGGCCCTGTCGGGCTCCGTCGAGCCCTGTCAGGCTTTGTCGGGCCCTGTCGGGCTTGCTCGGGCCCTGTCGGGCCTTGTCGGGCCCTGTCGGGATTGCTCGGGCCCTGTCGGGCTCCGTCGAGCTTTGTCGGGTTTGTTCGGGCCCTTTCGGTTTTACTCAGGCCCTGTCAGGCTCCGACAAGCCCTGTCAGGTTTGCTCGGGCCCTGTCGGGTTTGCTCGGGCCATCTCGGGCTCCGTCGGGCTCTCTCGGGTTTCCTCGGGCCCTGTCAGGCTCCGTCAGGCCCTGTCGGGTTTGCTCGGGCCCTGTCGGGTTTGCTGAAGCCCTGTCAGGCTTCGTCGGACCCTGTCGGGTTTGCTAGGGCCGTGTCGGGCTCCGTCGGGCCCTGTCCGGTTTGCTCGGGCCCTGTCGGATTTGCTTGGGCCCTGTCGGGCTCCGTCGAGCCATGTCGGGTTTGCTCGGGCCCTGTCAGGCTCCATCGAACCCTGTCAGGCTTTGTCGGGTCCTGTCGGGTTTGCTCAGGCCCTGTCAGGCTCCGTCGACCCCTGCCAGGTATGCTCGGGCCCTGTCGGGTTTGCTCAGGCCCTGTCAGGCGCCGTCGACCCCTGTCAGGTTTGCTCGGGCCCTGTTGGGCTCCGTCGGGCCCTGTCAGGTTTGCTCGGGCCCTGTCGGGCTACGTCGGTCCCTGTCGGGTTTACTCGGGCCCTGTTGGGCTCCGTCGGGCCCTGTCAGGTTTGCTCGGGCCCTGTCGGGTTTGCTCAGGCCCTGTCAGGCTCCGTCGACCCCTGGCGGGTTTGCTCGGGCCCTGTCAGGCTCCGTCAGGCCCTGTTGGGTTTGCTCAGGCCCTGTTGGGTTTGCTCGGGCCCTGTCGGGTTTGCTAGGGCCCTGTTGGGCTCCGTCAGGCCCTGTCTGGTTTCCTCGGGCCCTGTTGGGCTCCGTCGGACCCTGTCGGGTTTGCTCGGGCCCTGTCGGGTTTGCTGAAGCCCTGTTGGGCTTCGTCGGACCCTGTCGGGTTTGCTCGGGCCCTGTCAGGCTCCGTCGCGCCCTGTCGGGTTTCCTCGGGCCCTGTCGGGCTCCATCGAGCCCTGTCAGGTTTGCTCGGGCCCTGTCGGGTTTGCTCGGGCCCTGTCAGGCTCCATCGGACCCTGTCAGGCTTTGTTGGGTTCTGTCAGGTTTGCTCGGGCCCTGTCGGGTTTGCCCGCGTCCTGTCGGGCTTTGTCAAGCCCAGTCAGGTTCGCTCGGGCCCTGTCGGGTTTGCTTGGGCCCTGTCAGGCTCCGTCAGGCCCTGTCGGGTATGCTCGAGCCCTGTCGGGCTCCGTCGCGCCCTGTCGGGTTTGCTCGGGCTCTGTCGGGCTCCAGCGTGCCCTTTCGGGTTTTCCCGGGCCCTGTCGGGCTCCATCGAGCCCTGTCAGGCTTCGTCGGGCCCTTGCGGGTTTGCTCGGGCCCTGTCGGGCTCCGTCAGGCCCTGTCGGGTTCGCTCAGGCCCTATCGGGCTCCGTCGGGCCCTGTCGGGTTTCCTCGGGCCCTGTCGGGCTCCATCGAGCCCTGTCAGGCTCCGTCGGGCCCTTTCGGGTTTGCTTGGGCCCTGTTGGGCTCCGTCGGGCCCTGTCAGGCTTTGTCAGGTCCTGTCAGGTTTGTTCTGGCCCTGTCGGGCCTTGTCGGGCCCTGTCGGGTTTGCTCGGGCTCTGTCGGGCTTTGTTGGGCCCTGTCGGGTTTCCTCGGGCACTGTCGGGTTTGCTCAGGCCCTGTCAGGCTCCGTCGACCCCTGTCAGGTTTGCTCGGGCCCTGTCGGGCTCCGTTGAGCCATGTCGGGTTTGCTCGGGCCCTGTCGGGCTCCATCGAACCCTGTCAGGCTTTGTCGCGTCCTGTCGGGTTTGCTCAGGCCCTGTCAGGCTCCGTCGACCCCTGTCAGGTATGCTCGGGCCTTGTCGGTTTTGCTCAGGCCCTGTCAGGCTCCGTCGACCCCTGTCAGGTTTGCTCGGGCCCTGTCGGGCTCCGTCGGGCCCTATCAGGTTTGCTCGGGCCCTGTCGGGTTTGCTCAGGCCCTGTCAGGCTCCGTCGAGCTTTGTCGGGTTTGTTCGGGCCCTTTCGGTTTTACTCAGGCCCTGTCAGGCTCCGACAAGCCCTGTCAGGTTTGCTCGGGCCCTGTCGGGTTTGCTCGGGCCATCTCGGGCTCCGTCGGGCTCTGTCGGGTTTCCTCGGGCCCTGTCAGGCTCCGTCAGGCCCTGTCGGGTTTGCTCGGGCCCTGTCGGGTTTGCTGAAGCCCTGTCAGGCTTCGTCGGACCCTGTCGGGTTTGCTAGGGCCGTGTCGGGCTCCGTCGGGCCCTGTCCGGTTTGCTCGGGCCCTGTCGGATTTGCTTGGGCCCTGTCGGGCTCCGTCGAGCCATGTCGGGTTTGCTCGGGCCCTGTCAGGCTCCATCGAACCCTGTCAGGCTTTGTCGGGTCCTGTCGGGTTTGCTCAGGCCCTGTCAGGCTCCGTCGACCCCTGCCAGGTATGCTCGGGCCCTGTCGGGTTTGCTCAGGCCCTGTCAGGCGCCGTCGACCCCTGTCAGGTTTGCTCGGGCCCTGTCGGGCTCCGTCGGGCCCTGTCGGGTTTGCTCGGGCCCTGTCGGGCTCCGTCGGGCCCTGTCGGGTTTACTCGGGCCCTGGTGGGCTCCGTCGGGCCCTGTCAGGTTTGCTCGGGCCCTGTCGGGTTTGCTCAGGCCCTGTCAGGCTCCGTCGACCCCTGGCGGGTTTGCTCGGGCCCTGTCAGGCTCCGTCAGGCCTTGTTGGGTTTGCTCGGGCCCTGTCGGGTTTGCTAGGGCCCTGTTGGGCTCCGTCAGGCCCTGTCTGGTTTCCTCGGGCCCTGTTGGGCTCCGTCGGACCCTGTCGGGTTTGCTCGGGCCCTGTCGGGTTTGCTTAAGCCCTGTTGGGCTTCGTCGGACCCTGTCGGGTTTGCTCGGGCCCTGTCAGGCTCCGTCGCGCCCTGTCGGGTTTGCTCGGGCCCTGTCAGGCTCCGTCGCGCCCTGTCGGGTTTCCTCGGGCCCTGTCGGGCTCCATCGAGCCCTGTCAGGTTTGCTCGGGCCCTGTCGGGTTTGCTCGGGCCCTGTCAGGCTCCATCGGACCCTGTCAGGCTTTGTTGGGTTCTGTCAGGTTTGCTCGGGCCCTGTCGGGTTTGCCCGCGTCCTGTCAGGCTTTGTCAAGCCCAGTCAGGTTCGCTCAGGCCCTGTCGGGTTTGCTCGGGCCCTGTCAGGCTCCGTGAGGCCCTGTCGGGTATGCTCGTGCCCTGTCGGGCTCCGTCGCGCCCTGTCGGGTTTGCTCGGGCTCTGTCGGGTTCCAGCGTGCCCTTTCGGGTTTGCCCGGGCCCTGTCGGGCTCCATCGACCCCTGTCAGGCTTCGTCGGGCCCTTGCGGGTTTGCTCGGGCCCTGTCAGGCTCCGTCAGGCCCTGTCGGGTTCGCTCGGGCCCTATCGGGCTCCGTCGGGCCCTGTCGGGTTTCCTTGGGCCCTGTCGGGCTCCATCGAGCCCTGTCAGGCTCCGTCGGGCCCTTTCGGGTTTGCTTGGGCCCTGTCGGGCTCCGTCGGGCCCTGTCGGGTTTGCTCGGGCCCTGTCAGGCTTTGTCAAGCCCTGTCGGGTTTGCTAGGGCCCTGTCGGGCTCCGTCGGGCCCTGTCTGGTTTCCTCAGGCCCTGTCGGACTCCGTCGATCCCTGGCGGGTTTGCTCGGGCCCTGTCAGGCTCCGTCGCGCCCTGTCGGGTTTCCTCGGGCCCTGTCGGGCTTCATCGAGCCCTGTCAGGCTCCGTCGGGTTCTTTCGGGTTTGCTTGGGCCCTGTTGGGCTCCGTCGGGCCCTGTCAGGCTTTGTCAGGTCCTGTCAGGTTTGTTCTGGCCCTGTCGGGCCTTGTCGGGCCCTGTCGGGTTTGCTCGGGCTCTGTCGGGCTCCGTTGGGCCCTGTCGGGTTTCCTCGGGCACTGTCGGGTTTGCTCAGGCCCTGTCAGGCTCCGTCGACCCCTGTCAGGTTTGCTCGGGCCCTGTCGGGCTCCGTTGAGCCATGTCGGGTTTGCTCGGGCCCTGTCGGGCTCCATCGAACCCTGTCAGGCTTTGTCGCGTCCTGTCGGGTTTGCTCAGGCCCTGTCAGGCTCCGTCGACCCCTGTCAGGTATGCTCGGGCCTTGTCGGTTTTGCTCAGGCCCTGTCAGGCTCCGTCGACCCCTGTCAGGTTTGCTCGGGCCCTGTCGGGCTCCGTCGGGCCCTATCAGGTTTGCTCGGGCCCTGTCGGGTTTGCTCAGGCCCTGTCAGGCTCCGTCGAGCCCTGTCGGGTTTGCTCATGCCCTGTCAGGCTCCGTCAGGCCCTGTCGGGTTTGCTCGGGCCCTGTCAGGTTTGCTGGGGCCCTGTCGGGCTCCGTCGGGCCCTGTCGGGTTTGCTCGGGCCCTGTCGGGCTCCGTCTAGCCCTGTCGGGTTTCCTCGGGCCCTGTCGGGCTCCATCGAGCCCTGTCAGGCTCTGTGAGGCTTTGTCGGGTTTGCTCGGGCCCTGTCGGGCTCCGTCGGGCCCTGTCAGGCTTTGTCGGGCCCTGTCGGGTTTGCTCGGGCCCTGTCGGGCCTTGTCGGGCCCTGTCGGGATTGCTCGGGCCCTGTCGGGCTCTGTCGAGCTTCGTCGGGTTTGTTCGGGCCCTTTCGGTTTTACTCAGGCCCTGTCAGGCTCCGACAAGCCCTGTCAGGTTTGCTCGGGCCCTGTCGGGTTTGCTCGGGCCATCTCGGGCTCCGTCGGGCTCTGTCGGGTTTCCTCGGGCCCTGTCAGGCTCCGTCAGGCCCTGTCGGGTTTGCTCGGGCCCTGTCGGGTTTGCTGAAGCCCTGTCAGGCTTCGTCGGACCCTGTCTGGTTTGCTAGGGCCGTGTCGGGCTCCGTCGGGCCCTGTCCGGTTTGCTCGGGCCCTGTCGGATTTGCTTGGGCCCTGTCGGGCTCCGTCGAGCCATGTCGGGTTTGCTCGGGCCCTGTCAGGCTCCATCGAACCCTGTCAGGCTTTGTCGGGTCCTGTCGGGTTTGCTCAGGCCCTGTCAGGCTCCGTCGACCCCTGCCAGGTATGCTCGGGCCCTGTCGGGTTTGCTCAGGCCCTGTCAGGCGCCGTCGACCCCTGTCAGGTTTGCTCGGGCCCTGTCGGGCTCCGTCGGGCCCTGTCAGGTTTGCTCGGGCCCTGTCGGGCTCCGTCGGGCCCTGTCGGGTTTACTCGGGCCCTGGTGGGCTCCGTCGGGCCCTGTCAGGTTTGCTCGGGCCCTGTCGGGTTTGCTCAGGCCCTGTCAGGCTCCGTCGAGCCCTGGCGGGTTTGCTCGGGCCCTGTCAGGCTCCGTCAGGCCTTGTTGGGTTTGCTCGGGCCCTGTCGGGTTTGCTAGGGCCCTGTTGGGCTCCGTCAGGCCCTGTCTGGTTTCCTCGGGCCCTGTTGGGCTCCGTCGGACCCTGTCGGGTTTGCTCGGGCCCTGTCGGGTTTGCTGAAGCCCTGTTGGGCTTCGTCGGACCCTGTCGGGTTTGCTCGGGCCCTGTCAGGCTCCGTCGAGCCCTGTCGGGTTTGCTCGGGCCCTGTCAGGCTCCGTCGCGCCCTGTCGGGTTTCCTCGGGCCCTGTCGGGCTCCATCGAGCCCTGTCAGGTTTGCTCGGGCCCTGTCGGGTTTGCTCGGGCCCTGTCAGGCTCCATCGGACCCTGTCAGGCTTTGTTGGGTTCTGTCAGGTTTGCTCGGGCCCTGTCGGGTTTGCCCGCGTCCTGTCAGGCTTTGTCAAGCCCAGTCAGGTTCGCTCGGGCCCTGTCGGGTTTGCTCGGGCCCTGTCAGGCTCCGTGAGGCCCTGTCGGGTATGCTCGTGCCCTGTCGGGCTCCGTCGCGCCCTGTCGGGTTTGCTCGGGCTCTGTCGGGTTCCAGCGTGCCCTTTCGGGTTTGCCCGGGCCCTGTCGGGCTCCATCGACCCCTGTCAGGCTTCGTCGGGCCCTTGCGGGTTTGCTTGGGCCCTGTCGGGCTCCGTCAGGCCCTGTCGGGTTCGCTCGGGCCCTATCGGGCTCCGTCGGGCCCTGTCGGGTTTCCTCGGGCCCTGTCGGGCTCCATCGAGCCCTGTCAGGCTCCGTCGGGCCCTTTCGGGTTTGCTTGGGCCCTGTCGGGCTCCGTCGGGCCCTGTCGGGTTTGCTCGGGCCCTGTCAGGCTTTGTCAAGCCCTGTCGGGTTTGCTAGGGCCCTGTCTGGTTTCCTCAGGCCCTGTCGGACTCCGTCGATCCCTGGCGGGTTTGCTCGGGCCCTGTCAGGCTCCGTCGCGCCCTGTCGGGTTTCCTCGGGCCCTGTCGGGCTCCATCGAGCCCTGTCGGGTTTGCTCGGGCCCTGTCGGGCTCCATCGGACCCTGTCAGGTTTGCTCAGGCCCTGTCGGGATCCGTTGGGCCCTGTCGGGTTTGCTCGGGCCCTGTCGGACTCCTTCGTGCCCTGTCAGGTTTGCTCGGGCCCTGTTGGGCCTTGTCGGGTCCTGTCGGGTTTGCTCAGGCCCTGTTGGGCCTTGTCAGGCCCTGTCGGGTTTGCTCAGGCCCTGTCGGGCTCCGTCGGGCCCTGTCAGATTCGCTCGGGCCCTGTCGGGTTTGCTTGGGCCCTGTCACGCTCCGTCAGGCCCTGTCGGGTTTGCTCGGGCCCTGTCAGGCTCCGTCGGGCCCTGTCAGGTTTGCTCAGGCCCTGTCGGGATCCGTTGGGCCCTGTCGGGTTTGCTCGGGCCCTGTCGGACTCCTTCGTGCCCTGTCAGGTTTGCTCGGGCCCTGTCGGCTTTGCTCGGGCCCTGTCAGGCTCCGTCGAGCCCTGTCAGGTTTGCTCGGGCCCTGTCGGGTTTGCTCGGGCCCTGTCAGGCTCCGTCGGGCCCTGTCGGGTTTCCTCGGGCCCTGTCGGGCTCCATCGAGCCCTGTCAGGCTTTGTCGAACCCTGTCGGGTTTGCTCGGACCCTGTTGGGTTTGCTCGGGTCCTGTCGGGCTCTGTCGGGCCCTGTCGGGTTTGCTCGGGCCCTGTCAGGCTCCGTCAGGCCCTTTCGGATTTCCTCGGGCCCTCTCGGGTTCCGTCGGGCCCTGTCGGTTTTCCTCGGGCCCTGTCGGACTCTATCGAGCCCTGTCAGGCTCCGTCGGTCTCTTTCGGGTTTGCTCAGGCCCTGTCGGGCTCCGTCGGGCCCTGTCAGGCTTTGTCAGGTCCTGTCAGGTTTGCTCGGGCCCTGTCGGGCCTTGCGGGCCCTGTCGGGTTTGCTCGGGCTCTGTCGGGCTCCAGCGTGCCCTGTCGGGTTTGCCCGGGCCCTGTCGGGCTCCATCGAGCCCTGTCAGGCTTCGTCGGGCCCTTGCGGGTTTGCTCGGGCCCTGTCGGGCTTCGTCAGGCCCTGTCGGGTTCGCTCGGGCCCTGTCGGGCTCCGTCGGGCCCTGTCGGGTTTGCTCGGGCCCTGTCGGGTTTGCTCGGGCCCTGTCAGGCTTTGTCAAGCCCTGTCGGGTTTGCTAGGGCCCTGTCGGGCTCCGTCGGGCCCTGTCTGGTTTCCTCAGGCCCTGTCGGGCTCCGTCGGGCCCTGTCGGGTTTGCTCAGGCCCTGTCGGGTTTGCTAGGGCCCTGTCGGGCTCCGTCGGGCCCTGTCTGGTTTCCTCAGGCCCTGTCGGGCTCCGTCGAGCCCTGTCGGGTTTGCTCGGGCCCTGTCAGGTTCTGTCAGACCCTGTCTGGTTTCCTCGGGCCCTGTCGAGCTCCTTTGAGCCCTGTCAGGTTTGCTCGGGCCGTTTCGGGTTTGCTCGGGCCCTGTCAGGCTCCATCGAGCCCTGTCGGGTTTGCTCGGGCCCTGTCAGGCTCCGTCGGGCCCTGTCGGGTTTCCTCGGGCCCTGTCGGGCTCCATCAAGCCCTGTCAGGCTTTGTCGAACCCTGTCGGGCTCCGTCGGGCCCTGTCGGGTTTGCTCGGGCCCTGTCAGGTTTGCTGAAGCCCTGTCAGGCTTCGTCGGACCTTGTCGAGTGTGCTCATACCCTGTGGGGCTCCGTCGAGCCCTGTCAGGTTTGCTCGGGCCCTGTCAGGCTCCGTCGGGCTCTGTCGGATTTCCTCGGGCCCTGTCGGGTTTGCTCGGGCCCTGTCGGGTTCCGTCGGGCCCTGTCGGGTTTGCTCGGGCCCTGTCGGGCTCCGTCAAGCCCTGTCGGGTTTCCTCTGGCCCTGTCGGGCTCTATCGAGCCCTGTCAGGCTCCGTCAGGCCTTTTCTGGTTTGCTCGGGCCCTGTCGGGCTCCGTCGGGCCCTGTCAGGCTTTGTCAGGTCCTGTCAGGTTTGTTCGGGCCCTGTCGGGCCTTGTCGGGCCCTGTCGGGTTTGCTCGGGCTCTGTCGGGCTCCGTTGGGCCCTGTCGGGTTTGCTCGGGCTCTGTCGGGTTTGCTCGGGCCCTGTCGGGTTTGCTCGGGCCCTGTCAGGCTCCGTCAAGCCCTGTCGGGTTTGCTCGGGCCCTGTCGGGCTCCATCGAGCCCTGTCAGGCTTTGTCGAACCCTGTCAGGTTTGCTCGGGCCCTGTCGGGTTTGCTCGGGCCCTGTCAGGCTCCGTCGGGCCCTGTCGGGTTTCCTCGGGCCCTGTCGGGCTCCATCGAGCCCTGTCAGGCTTTGTCGAACCCTGTCGGGTTTGCTCGGGCCCTGTTGGGTTTGCTCGGGTCCTGTCGGGCTCTGTCGGGCCCTGTCGGGTTTGCTCGGGCCCTGTCAGGCTCCGTCGGGCCCTGTCAGATTTCCTCGGGCCCTCTCAGGTTCCGTCGGGCCCTGTCGGTTTTCCTCGGGCCTTGTCGGACTCTATCGAGCCCTGTCAGGCTCCGTCGGTCTCTTTCGGGTTTGCTCAGGCCCTGTCGGGCTCCGTCGGGCCCTGTCAGGCTTTGTCAGGTCCTGTCAGGTTTGCTCGGGCCCTGTCGGGCCTTGTCGGGCCCTGTCGGGTTTGCTCGGGCCCTGTCAGGCTCTGTCGGGCCCTGTCTGGTTTATTCGGGCCCTGTCGGGCTCCTTCGAGCCCTGTCAGGTTTGCTCGGGCCGTGTCGGGTTTGCTCGGGCCCTGTCAGGCTCCGTCGAGCCCTGGCGGGTTTGCTCGGGCCCTGTCGGGCCTTGTCGGGCCCTGTCGGGTTTGCTCGGGCTCTGTCGGGCTCTAGCATGCCCTGTCGGGTTTACCCGGGCCCTGTCAGGCTCCGTCAGGCCCTGTCGGGTTTGCTCGGGCCCTATCGGGCTCCGTGGGGCCCTGTCGGGTTTCCTCGGGCCCTGTCGGGCTCCATCGAGCCCTGTCAGGCTCCGTCGAGCCCTTTCGGGTTTGCTCGGGCCCTGTCGGGCTCCGTCAGGCCCTGTCGGACTTGCTCAGGCCCTGTCGGGTTTGCTCGAGCCCTGTCGGGCTCCATCGGGCCCTGTCGGGTTTGCTCGGGCCCTATCGGGCTCCGTCGGGCCCTGTCGGGTTTCCTCGGGCCCTGTCAGGCTCCATCGAGCCCTGTCAGGCTTCGTCGGGCCCTTTCGAGTTTGCTCGGGCCCTGTCAGGCTCCGTCAGGCCCTGTCGGGTTTGCTCGGGCCCTATCGGGCTCCGTCGGGCCCTGTCGGGTTTCCTCGGGCTCTGTCGGTCTCCATCGAGCCCTGTCAGGCTCCGTCAGGCCCTGTCGGGTTTGCTCGGGCCCTATCGAGCTCTGTCGGGCCCTGTCGGGTTTCCTCGGGCTCTGTTGGTCTCCATCGAGCCCTGTCAGGCTCCGTCGGGCCCTGTCGGGTTTGCTCGGGCCCTGTCGCGTTTGCTCAGGCACTGTCGGGTTTGCTCAGGCCCTGTCGGGTTTGCTTGGGCCCTGTCGGGTTTGCTCGGGCCCTGTCGGGCTTCCTCGGGCCCTGTCGGGCTCCATCGAGCCCTGTCAGGCTCCGTCGGACCCTATCAGGCTTTGCTCAGGCCCTGTCGGGCTCCGTCAGGCCCTGTCGGGTTTGCTCAGGCCCTATCGGGCTCCGTCGGGCCCTGTCGGGTTTCCTCGGGCTCTGTCGGTCTCCATCGAGCCCTGTCAGGCTCCGTCGGGCCCTGTCGGGTTTCCTCGGGCCCTGTCGGGTTTGCTCAGGCACTGTCGGGTTTGCTCAGGCCCTGTCGGGTTTGCTTGGGCCCTGTCGGGCTCCGTCGGGCCCTGTCGGGTTTCCTCGGGCCCTGTCGGGCTCCATCGAGCCCTGTCAGGCTCCGTCGGGCCCTGTCGGGTTTGCTCGGGCCCTGTCGGGCTCCGTCGAGCCATGTCGGGTTTCCTCGGGCCCTGTCGGTCTCCATCGAGCCGTGTCAGGCTCCGTCGGGCCTTTTTGGGTTTGCTCGGGCCCTGTTGGGCTCCGTCGGGCCCTGTTAGGCTTTGTCAGGTCCTGTCAGGTTTGTTCTGGCCCTGTCAGGCCTTGTCGGGCCCTGTCGGGTTTGCTCGGGCTCTGTCGGGCTCCGTTGGGCCCTGTCGGGTTTGCTCGGGCACTGTCGGGTTTGCTCAGGCCCTGTCAGGCTCCGTCGACCCCTGTCAGGTTTGCTCGGGCCCTGTCGGGCTCCGTTGAGCCATGTCGGGTTTGCTCGGGCCCTGTCGGGCTCCATCGAACCCTGTCAGGCTTTGTCGGGTCCTGTCGGGTTTGCTCAGGCCCTGTCAGGCTCCGTCGACACCTGTCAGGTATGCTCGGGCCTTGTCGGTTTTGCTCAGGCCCTGTCAGGCTCCGTCGACCCCTGTCAGGTTTGCTCGGGCCCTGTCGGGCTCCGTCGGGCCCTATCAGGTTTGCTCGGGCCCTGTCGGGTTTGCTCAGGCCCTGTCAGGCTCCGTCGAGCCCTGTCGGGTTTGCTCATGCCCTGTCAGGCTCCGTCAGGCCCTGTCGGGTTTGCTCGGGCCCTGTCGGGTTTGCTGGGGCCCTGTCGGGCTCCGTCGAGCCCTGTCGGGTTTGCTCGGGCCCTGTCGGGCTCCGTCTAGCCCTGTCGGGTTTCCTCGGGCCCTGTCGGGCTCCATCGAGCCCTGTCAGGCTCTGTGAGGCTTTGTCGGGTTTGCTCGGGCCCTGTCGGGCTCCGTCGAGCCCTGTCAGGCTTTGTCGGGCCCTGTCGGGTTTGCTCGGGCCCTGTCGGGCCTTGTCGGGCCCTGTCGGGATTGCTCGGGCCCTGTCGGGCTCCGTCGAGCTTTGTCGGGTTTGTTCGGGCCCTTTCGGTTTTACTCAGGCCCTGTCAGGCTCCGACAAGCCCTGTCAGGTTTGCTCGGGCCCTGTCGGGTTTGCTCGGGCCATCTCGGGCTCCGTCGGGCTCTGTCGGGTTTCCTCGGGCCCTGTCAGGCTCCGTCAGGCCCTGTCGGGTTTGCTCGGGCCCTGTCGGGTTTGCTGAAGCCCTGTCAGGCTTCGTCGGACCCTGTCGGGTTTGCTAGGGCCCTGTCGGATTTGCTTGGGCCCTGTCGGGCTCCGTCGAGCCATGTCGGGTTTGCTCGGGCCCTGTCAGGCTCCATCGAACCCTGTCAGGCTTTGTCGGGTCCTGTCGGGTTTGCTCAGGCCCTGTCAGGCTCCGTCGACCCCTGCCAGGTATGCTCGGGCCCTGTCGGGTTTGCTCAGGCCCTGTCAGGCGCCGTCGACCCCTGTCAGGTTTGCTCGGGCCCTGTCGGGCTCCGTCGGGCCCTGTCAGGTTTGCTCGGGCCCTGTCGGGCTCCGTCGGTCCCTGTCGGGTTTACTCGGGCCCTGTTGGGCTCCGTCGGGCCCTGTCAGGTTTGCTCGGGCCCTGTCGGGTTTGCTCAGGCCCTGTCAGGCTCCGTCGACCCCTGGCGGGTTTGCTCGGGCCCTGTCAGGCTCCGTCAGGCCCTGTTGGGTTTGCTCGGGCCCTGTCGGGTTTGCTAGGGCCCTGTTGGGCTCCGTCAGGCCCTGTCTGGTTTCCTCGGGCCCTGTCGGGCTCCGTCGGACCCTGTCGGGTTTGCTCGGGCCCTGTCGGGTTTGCTGAAGCCCTGTTGGGCTTCGTCGGACCCTGTCGGGTTTGCTCGGGCCCTGTCAGGCTCCGTCGCGCCCTGTCGGGTTTCCTCGGGCCCTGTCGGGCTCCATCGAGCCCTGTCAGGTTTGCTCGGGCCCTGTCGGGTTTGCTCGGGCCCTGTCAGGCTCCATCGGACCCTGTCAGGCTTTGTTGGGTTCTGTCAGGTTTGCTCGGGCCCTGTCGGGTTTGCCCGCGTCCTGTCAGGCTTTGTCAAGCCCAGTCAGGTTCGCTCGGGCCCTGTCGGGTTTGCTTGGGCCCTGTCAGGCTCCGTCAGGCCCTGTCGGGTATGCTCGAGCCCTGTCGGGCTCCGTCGCGCCCTGTCGGGTTTGCTCGGGCTCTGTCGGGCTCCAGCGTGCCCTTTCGGGTTTTCCCGGGCCCTGTCGGGCTCCATCGAGCCCTGTCAGGCTTCGTCGGGCCCTTGCGGGTTTGCTCGGGCCCTGTCGGGCTCCGTCAGGCCCTGTCGGGTTCGCTCGGGCCCTATCGGGCTCCGTCGGGCCCTGTCGGGTTTCCTCGGGCCCTGTCGGGCTCCATCGAGCCCTGTCAGGCTCCGTCGGGCCCTTTCGGGTTTGCTTGGGCCCTGTTGGGCTCCGTCGGGCCCTGTCAGGCTTTGTCAGGTCCTGTCAGGTTTGTTCTGGCCCTGTCGGGCCTTGTCGGGCCCTGTCGGGTTTGCTCGGGCTCTGTCGGGCTCCGTTGGGCCCTGTCGGGTTTCCTCGGGCACTGTCGGGTTTGCTCAGGCCCTGTCAGGCTCCGTCGACCCCTGTCAGGTTTGCTCGGGCCCTGTCGGGCTCCGTTGAGCCATGTCGGGTTTGCTCGGGCCCTGTCGGGCTCCATCGAACCCTGTCAGGCTTTGTCGCGTCCTGTCGGGTTTGCTCAGGCCCTGTCAGGCTCCGTCGACCCCTGTCAGGTATGCTCGGGCCTTGTCGGTTTTGCTCAGGCCCTGTCAGGCTCCGTCGACCCCTGTCAGGTTTGCTCGGGCCCTGTCGGGCTCCGTCGGGCCCTATCAGGTTTGCTCGGGCCCTGTCGGGTTTGCCCGGGCCCTGTCGGGCTCCATCGAGCCCTGTCAGGCTTCGTCGGGCCCTTGCGGGTTTGCTCGGGCCCTGTCGGGCTTCGTCAGGCCCTGTCGGGTTCGCTCGGGCCCTGTCGGGCTCCGTCGGGCCCTGTCGGGTTTGCTCGGGCCCTGTCGGGTTTGCTCGGGCCCTGTCAGGCTTTGTCAAGCCCTGTCGGGTTTGCTAGGGCCCTGTCGGGCTCCGTCGGGCCCTGTCTGGTTTCCTCAGGCCCTGTCGGGCTCCGTCGGGCCCTGTCGGGTTTGCTCAGGCCCTGTCGGGTTTGCTAGGGCCCTGTCGGGCTCCGTCGGGCCCTGTCTGGTTTCCTCAGGCCCTGTCGGGCTCCGTCGAGCCCTGTCGGGTTTGCTCGGGCCCTGTCAGGTTCTGTCAGACCCTGTCTGGTTTCCTCGGGCCCTGTCGAGCTCCTTTGAGCCCTGTCAGGTTTGCTCGGGCCGTTTCGGGTTTGCTCGGGCCCTGTCAGGCTCCATCGAGCCCTGTCGGGTTTGCTCGGGCCCTGTCAGGCTCCGTCGGGCCCTGTCGGGTTTCCTCGGGCCCTGTCGGGCTCCATCAAGCCCTGTCAGGCTTTGTCGAACCCTGTCGGGCTCCGTCGGGCCCTGTCGGGTTTGCTCGGGCCCTGTCAGGTTTGCTGAAGCCCTGTCAGGCTTCGTCGGACCTTGTCGAGTGTGCTCATACCCTGTGGGGCTCCGTCGAGCCCTGTCAGGTTTGCTCGGGCCCTGTCAGGCTCCGTCGGGCTCTGTCGGATTTCCTCGGGCCCTGTCGGGTTTGCTCGGGCCCTGTCGGGTTCCGTCGGGCCCTGTCGGGTTTGCTCGGGCCCTGTCGGGCTCCGTCAAGCCCTGTCGGGTTTCCTCTGGCCCTGTCGGGCTCTATCGAGCCCTGTCAGGCTCCGTCAGGCCTTTTCTGGTTTGCTCGGGCCCTGTCGGGCTCCGTCGGGCCCTGTCAGGCTTTGTCAGGTCCTGTCAGGTTTGTTCGGGCCCTGTCGGGCCTTGTCGGGCCCTGTCGGGTTTGCTCGGGCTCTGTCGGGCTCCGTTGGGCCCTGTCGGGTTTGCTCGGGCTCTGTCGGGTTTGCTCGGGCCCTGTCGGGTTTGCTCGGGCCCTGTCAGGCTCCGTCAAGCCCTGTCGGGTTTGCTCGGGCCCTGTCGGGCTCCATCGAGCCCTGTCAGGCTTTGTCGAACCCTGTCAGGTTTGCTCGGGCCCTGTCGGGTTTGCTCGGGCCCTGTCAGGCTCCGTCGGGCCCTGTCGGGTTTCCTCGGGCCCTGTCGGGCTCCATCGAGCCCTGTCAGGCTTTGTCGAACCCTGTCGGGTTTGCTCGGGCCCTGTTGGGTTTGCTCGGGTCCTGTCGGGCTCTGTCGGGCCCTGTCGGGTTTGCTCGGGCCCTGTCAGGCTCCGTCGGGCCCTGTCAGATTTCCTCGGGCCCTCTCAGGTTCCGTCGGGCCCTGTCGGTTTTCCTCGGGCCTTGTCGGACTCTATCGAGCCCTGTCAGGCTCCGTCGGTCTCTTTCGGGTTTGCTCAGGCCCTGTCGGGCTCCGTCGGGCCCTGTCAGGCTTTGTCAGGTCCTGTCAGGTTTGCTCGGGCCCTGTCGGGCCTTGTCGGGCCCTGTCGGGTTTGCTCGGGCCCTGTCAGGCTCTGTCGGGCCCTGTCTGGTTTATTCGGGCCCTGTCGGGCTCCTTCGAGCCCTGTCAGGTTTGCTCGGGCCGTGTCGGGTTTGCTCGGGCCCTGTCAGGCTCCGTCGAGCCCTGGCGGGTTTGCTCGGGCCCTGTCGGGCCTTGTCGGGCCCTGTCGGGTTTGCTCGGGCTCTGTCGGGCTCTAGCATGCCCTGTCGGGTTTACCCGGGCCCTGTCAGGCTCCGTCAGGCCCTGTCGGGTTTGCTCGGGCCCTATCGGGCTCCGTGGGGCCCTGTCGGGTTTCCTCGGGCCCTGTCGGGCTCCATCGAGCCCTGTCAGGCTCCGTCGAGCCCTTTCGGGTTTGCTCGGGCCCTGTCGGGCTCCGTCAGGCCCTGTCGGACTTGCTCAGGCCCTGTCGGGTTTGCTCGAGCCCTGTCGGGCTCCATCGGGCCCTGTCGGGTTTGCTCGGGCCCTATCGGGCTCCGTCGGGCCCTGTCGGGTTTCCTCGGGCCCTGTCAGGCTCCATCGAGCCCTGTCAGGCTTCGTCGGGCCCTTTCGAGTTTGCTCGGGCCCTGTCAGGCTCCGTCAGGCCCTGTCGGGTTTGCTCGGGCCCTATCGGGCTCCGTCGGGCCCTGTCGGGTTTCCTCGGGCTCTGTCGGTCTCCATCGAGCCCTGTCAGGCTCCGTCAGGCCCTGTCGGGTTTGCTCGGGCCCTATCGAGCTCTGTCGGGCCCTGTCGGGTTTCCTCGGGCTCTGTTGGTCTCCATCGAGCCCTGTCAGGCTCCGTCGGGCCCTGTCGGGTTTGCTCGGGCCCTGTCGCGTTTGCTCAGGCACTGTCGGGTTTGCTCAGGCCCTGTCGGGTTTGCTTGGGCCCTGTCGGGTTTGCTCGGGCCCTGTCGGGCTTCCTCGGGCCCTGTCGGGCTCCATCGAGCCCTGTCAGGCTCCGTCGGACCCTATCAGGCTTTGCTCAGGCCCTGTCGGGCTCCGTCAGGCCCTGTCGGGTTTGCTCAGGCCCTATCGGGCTCCGTCGGGCCCTGTCGGGTTTCCTCGGGCTCTGTCGGTCTCCATCGAGCCCTGTCAGGCTCCGTCGGGCCCTGTCGGGTTTCCTCGGGCCCTGTCGGGTTTGCTCAGGCACTGTCGGGTTTGCTCAGGCCCTGTCGGGTTTGCTTGGGCCCTGTCGGGCTCCGTCGGGCCCTGTCGGGTTTCCTCGGGCCCTGTCGGGCTCCATCGAGCCCTGTCAGGCTCCGTCGGGCCCTGTCGGGTTTGCTCGGGCCCTGTCGGGCTCCGTCGAGCCATGTCGGGTTTCCTCGGGCCCTGTCGGTCTCCATCGAGCCGTGTCAGGCTCCGTCGGGCCTTTTTGGGTTTGCTCGGGCCCTGTTGGGCTCCGTCGGGCCCTGTTAGGCTTTGTCAGGTCCTGTCAGGTTTGTTCTGGCCCTGTCAGGCCTTGTCGGGCCCTGTCGGGTTTGCTCGGGCTCTGTCGGGCTCCGTTGGGCCCTGTCGGGTTTGCTCGGGCACTGTCGGGTTTGCTCAGGCCCTGTCAGGCTCCGTCGACCCCTGTCAGGTTTGCTCGGGCCCTGTCGGGCTCCGTTGAGCCATGTCGGGTTTGCTCGGGCCCTGTCGGGCTCCATCGAACCCTGTCAGGCTTTGTCGGGTCCTGTCGGGTTTGCTCAGGCCCTGTCAGGCTCCGTCGACACCTGTCAGGTATGCTCGGGCCTTGTCGGTTTTGCTCAGGCCCTGTCAGGCTCCGTCGACCCCTGTCAGGTTTGCTCGGGCCCTGTCGGGCTCCGTCGGGCCCTATCAGGTTTGCTCGGGCCCTGTCGGGTTTGCTCAGGCCCTGTCAGGCTCCGTCGAGCCCTGTCGGGTTTGCTCATGCCCTGTCAGGCTCCGTCAGGCCCTGTCGGGTTTGCTCGGGCCCTGTCGGGTTTGCTGGGGCCCTGTCGGGCTCCGTCGAGCCCTGTCGGGTTTGCTCGGGCCCTGTCGGGCTCCGTCTAGCCCTGTCGGGTTTCCTCGGGCCCTGTCGGGCTCCATCGAGCCCTGTCAGGCTCTGTGAGGCTTTGTCGGGTTTGCTCGGGCCCTGTCGGGCTCCGTCGAGCCCTGTCAGGCTTTGTCGGGCCCTGTCGGGTTTGCTCGGGCCCTGTCGGGCCTTGTCGGGCCCTGTCGGGATTGCTCGGGCCCTGTCGGGCTCCGTCGAGCTTTGTCGGGTTTGTTCGGGCCCTTTCGGTTTTACTCAGGCCCTGTCAGGCTCCGACAAGCCCTGTCAGGTTTGCTCGGGCCCTGTCGGGTTTGCTCGGGCCATCTCGGGCTCCGTCGGGCTCTGTCGGGTTTCCTCGGGCCCTGTCAGGCTCCGTCAGGCCCTGTCGGGTTTGCTCGGGCCCTGTCGGGTTTGCTGAAGCCCTGTCAGGCTTCGTCGGACCCTGTCGGGTTTGCTAGGGCCCTGTCGGATTTGCTTGGGCCCTGTCGGGCTCCGTCGAGCCATGTCGGGTTTGCTCGGGCCCTGTCAGGCTCCATCGAACCCTGTCAGGCTTTGTCGGGTCCTGTCGGGTTTGCTCAGGCCCTGTCAGGCTCCGTCGACCCCTGCCAGGTATGCTCGGGCCCTGTCGGGTTTGCTCAGGCCCTGTCAGGCGCCGTCGACCCCTGTCAGGTTTGCTCGGGCCCTGTCGGGCTCCGTCGGGCCCTGTCAGGTTTGCTCGGGCCCTGTCGGGCTCCGTCGGTCCCTGTCGGGTTTACTCGGGCCCTGTTGGGCTCCGTCGGGCCCTGTCAGGTTTGCTCGGGCCCTGTCGGGTTTGCTCAGGCCCTGTCAGGCTCCGTCGACCCCTGGCGGGTTTGCTCGGGCCCTGTCAGGCTCCGTCAGGCCCTGTTGGGTTTGCTCGGGCCCTGTCGGGTTTGCTAGGGCCCTGTTGGGCTCCGTCAGGCCCTGTCTGGTTTCCTCGGGCCCTGTCGGGCTCCGTCGGACCCTGTCGGGTTTGCTCGGGCCCTGTCGGGTTTGCTGAAGCCCTGTTGGGCTTCGTCGGACCCTGTCGGGTTTGCTCGGGCCCTGTCAGGCTCCGTCGCGCCCTGTCGGGTTTCCTCGGGCCCTGTCGGGCTCCATCGAGCCCTGTCAGGTTTGCTCGGGCCCTGTCGGGTTTGCTCGGGCCCTGTCAGGCTCCATCGGACCCTGTCAGGCTTTGTTGGGTTCTGTCAGGTTTGCTCGGGCCCTGTCGGGTTTGCCCGCGTCCTGTCAGGCTTTGTCAAGCCCAGTCAGGTTCGCTCGGGCCCTGTCGGGTTTGCTTGGGCCCTGTCAGGCTCCGTCAGGCCCTGTCGGGTATGCTCGAGCCCTGTCGGGCTCCGTCGCGCCCTGTCGGGTTTGCTCGGGCTCTGTCGGGCTCCAGCGTGCCCTTTCGGGTTTTCCCGGGCCCTGTCGGGCTCCATCGAGCCCTGTCAGGCTTCGTCGGGCCCTTGCGGGTTTGCTCGGGCCCTGTCGGGCTCCGTCAGGCCCTGTCGGGTTCGCTCGGGCCCTATCGGGCTCCGTCGGGCCCTGTCGGGTTTCCTCGGGCCCTGTCGGGCTCCATCGAGCCCTGTCAGGCTCCGTCGGGCCCTTTCGGGTTTGCTTGGGCCCTGTTGGGCTCCGTCGGGCCCTGTCAGGCTTTGTCAGGTCCTGTCAGGTTTGTTCTGGCCCTGTCGGGCCTTGTCGGGCCCTGTCGGGTTTGCTCGGGCTCTGTCGGGCTCCGTTGGGCCCTGTCGGGTTTCCTCGGGCACTGTCGGGTTTGCTCAGGCCCTGTCAGGCTCCGTCGACCCCTGTCAGGTTTGCTCGGGCCCTGTCGGGCTCCGTTGAGCCATGTCGGGTTTGCTCGGGCCCTGTCGGGCTCCATCGAACCCTGTCAGGCTTTGTCGCGTCCTGTCGGGTTTGCTCAGGCCCTGTCAGGCTCCGTCGACCCCTGTCAGGTATGCTCGGGCCTTGTCGGTTTTGCTCAGGCCCTGTCAGGCTCCGTCGACCCCTGTCAGGTTTGCTCGGGCCCTGTCGGGCTCCGTCGGGCCCTATCAGGTTTGCTCGGGCCCTGTCGGGTTTGCTCAGGCCCTGTCAGGCTCCGTCGAGCCCTGTCGGGTTTGCTCATGCCCTGTCAGGCTCCGTCAGGCCCTGTCGGGTTTGCTCGGGCCCTGTCAGGTTTGCTGGGGCCCTGTCGGGCTCCGTCGGGCCCTGTCGGGTTTGCTCGGGCCCTGTCGGGCTCCGTCTAGCCCTGTCGGGTTTCCTCGGGCCCTGTCGGGCTCCATCGAGCCCTGTCAGGCTCTGTGAGGCTTTGTCGGGTTTGCTCGGGCCCTGTCGGGCTCCGTCGGGCCCTGTCAGGCTTTGTCGGGCCCTGTCGGGTTTGCTCGGGCCCTGTCGGGCCTTGTCGGGCCCTGTCGGGATTGCTCGGGCCCTGTCGGGCTCTGTCGAGCTTTGTCGGGTTTGTTCGGGCCCTTTCGGTTTTACTCAGGCCCTGTCAGGCTCCGACAAGCCCTGTCAGGTTTGCTCGGGCCCTGTCGGGTTTGCTCGGGCCATCTCGGGCTCCGTCGGGCTCTGTCGGGTTTCCTCGGGCCCTGTCAGGCTCCGTCAGGCCCTGTCGGGTTTGCTCGGGCCCTGTCGGGTTTGCTGAAGCCCTGTCAGGCTTCGTCGGACCCTGTCGGGTTTGCTAGGGCCGTGTCGGGCTCCGTCGGGCCCTGTCCGGTTTGCTCGGGCCCTGTCGGATTTGCTTGGGCCCTGTCGGGCTCCGTCGAGCCATGTCGGGTTTGCTCGGGCCCTGTCAGGCTCCATCGAACCCTGTCAGGCTTTGTCGGGTCCTGTCGGGTTTGCTCAGGCCCTGTCAGGCTCCGTCGACCCCTGCCAGGTATGCTCGGGCCCTGTCGGGTTTGCTCAGGCCCTGTCAGGCGCCGTCGACCCCTGTCAGGTTTGCTCGGGCCCTGTCGGGCTCCGTCGGGCCCTGTCAGGTTTGCTCGGGCCCTGTCGGGCTCCGTCGGGCCCTGTCGGGTTTACTCGGGCCCTGGTGGGCTCCGTCGGGCCCTGTCAGGTTTGCTCGGGCCCTGTCGGGTTTGCTCAGGCCCTGTCAGGCTCCGTCGAGCCCTGGCGGGTTTGCTAGGGCCCTGTTGGGCTCCGTCAGGCCCTGTCTGGTTTCCTCGGGCCCTGTTGGGCTCCGTCGGACCCTGTCGGGTTTGCTCGGACCCTGTCGGGTTTTCTCGGGCCCTGTCGGGTTTGCTGAAGCCCTGTTGGGCTTCGTCGGACCCTGTCGGGTTTGCTCAGGCCCTGTCAGGCTCCGTCGAGCCCTGTCGGGTTTGCTCGGGCCCTGTCAGGCTCCGTCGCGCCCTGTCGGGTTTCCTCGGGCCCTGTCGGGCTCCATCGAGCCCTGTCAGGTTTGCTCGGGCCCTGTCGGGTTTGCTCGGGCCCTGTCAGGCTCCATCGGACCCTGTCAGGCTTTGTTGGGTTCTGTCAGGTTTGCTCGGGCCCTGTCGGGTTTGCCCGCGTCCTGTCAGGCTTTGTCAAGCCCAGTCAGGTTCGCTCGGGCCCTGTCGGGTTTGCTCGGGCCCTGTCAGGCTCCGTGAGGCCCTGTCGGGTATGCTCGTGCCCTGTCGGGCTCCGTCGCGCCCTGTCGGGTTTGCTCGGGCTCTGTCGGGTTCCAGCGTGCCCTTTCGGGTTTGCCCGGGCCCTGTCGGGCTCCATCGACCCCTGTCAGGCTTTGTCGGGCCCTTGCGGATTTGCTCGGGCCCTGTCGGGCTCCGTCAGGCCCTGTCGGGTTCGCTCGGGCCCTATCGGGCTCCGTCGGGCCCTGTCGGGTTTCCTCGGGCCCTGTCGGGCTCCATCGAGCCCTGTCAGGCTCCGTCGGGCCCTTTCGGGTTTGCTTGGGCCCTGTCGGGCTCCGTCGGGCCCTGTCGGGTTTGCTCGGGCCCTGTCAGGCTTTGTCAAGCCCTGTCGGGTTTGCTAGGGCCCTGTCGGGCTCCGTCGGGCCCTGTCTGGTTTCCTCAGGCCCTGTCGGACTCCGTCGATCCCTGGCGGGTTTGCTCGGGCCCTGTCAGGCTCCGTCGCGCCCTGTCGGGTTTCCTCGGGCCCTGTCGGGCTCCATCGAGCCCTGTCGGGTTTGCTCGGGCCCTGTCGGGCTCCATCGGACCCTGTCAGGCTTTGTCGGGTCCTGTCGGGTTTGCTCAGGCCCTGTTGGGCCTTGTCAGGCCCTGTCGGGTTTGCTCAGGCCCTGTCGGGCTCCGTCGGGCCCTGTCAGATTCGCTCGGGCCCTGTCGGGTTTGCTTGGGCCCTGTTACGCTCCGTCAGGCCCTGTCGGGTTTGCTCGGGCCCTGTCAGGCTCCGTCGGGCCCTGTCAGGTTTGCTCAGGCCCTGTCGGGATCCGTTGGGCCCTGTCGGGTTTGCTCGGGCCCTGTCGGACTCCTTCGTGCCCTGTCAGGTTTGCTCGGGCCCTGTCGGCTTTGCTCGGGCCCTGTCAGGCTCCGTCGAGCCCTGTCAGGTTTGCTCGGGCCCTGTCGGGTTTGCTCGGGCCCTGTCAGGCTCCGTCGGGCCCTGTCGGGTTTCCTCGGGCCCTGTCGGGCTCCATCGAGCCCTGTCAGGCTTTGTCGAACCCTGTCGGGTTTGCTCGGGCCCTGTTGGGTTTGCTCGGGTCCTGTCGGGCTCTGTCGGGCCCTGTCGGGTTTGCTCGGGCCCTGTCAGGCTCCGTCAGGCCCTTTCGGATTTCCTCGGGCACTCTCGGGTTCCGTCGGGCCCTGTCGGTTTTCCTCGGGCCCTGTCGGACTCTATCGAGCCCTGTCAGGCTCCGTCAGGCCCTGTCGGGTTTGCTCAGGCCCTATCGGGCTCCGTCGGGCCCTGTCGGGTTTCCTCGGGCTCTGTCGGTCTCCATCGAGCCCTGTCAGGCTCCGTCGGGCCCTGTCGGGTTTCCTCGGGCCCTGTCGGGTTTGCTCAGGCACTGTCGGGTTTGCTCAGGCCCTGTCGGGTTTGCTTGGGCCCTGTCGGGCTCCGTCGGGCCCTGTCGGGTTTCCTCGGGCCCTGTCGGGCTCCATCGAGCCCTGTCAGGCTCCATCGGGCCCTGTCGGGTTTGCTCGGGCCCTGTCGGGCTCCGTCGAGCCATGTCGGGTTTCCTCGGGCCCTGTCGGTCTCCATCGAGCCGTGTCAGGCTCCGTCGGGCCTTTTTGGGTTTGCTCGGGCCCTGTTGGGCTCCGTCGGGCCCTGTTAGGCTTTGTCAGGTCCTGTCAGGTTTGTTCTGGCCCTGTCGGGCCTTGTCGGGCCCTGTCGGGTTTGCTCGGGCTCTGTCGGGCTCCGTTGGGCCCTGTCGGGTTTGCTCGGGCACTGTCGGGTTTGCTCAGGCCCTGTCAGGCTCCGTCGACCCCTGTCAGGTTTGCTCGGGCCCTGTCGGGCTCCGTTGAGCCATGTCGGGTTTGCTCGGGCCCTGTCGGGCTCCATCGAACCCTGTCAGGCTTTGTCGGGTCCTGTCGGGTTTGCTCAGGCCCTGTCAGGCTCCGTCGACACCTGTCAGGTATGCTCGGGCCTTGTCGGTTTTGCTCAGGCCCTGTCAGGCTCCGTCGACCCCTGTCAGGTTTGCTCGGGCCCTGTCGGGCTCCGTCGGGCCCTATCAGGTTTGCTCGGGCCCTGTCGGGTTTGCTCAGGCCCTGTCAGGCTCCGTCGAGCCCTGTCGGGTTTGCTCATGCCCTGTCAGGCTCCGTCAGGCCCTGTCGGGTTTGCTCGGGCCCTGTCGGGTTTGCTGGGGCCCTGTCGGGCTCCGTCGAGCCCTGTCGGGTTTGCTCGGGCCCTGTCGGGCTCCGTCTAGCCCTGTCGGGTTTCCTCGGGCCCTGTCGGGCTCCATCGAGCCCTGTCAGGCTCTGTGAGGCTTTGTCGGGTTTGCTCGGGCCCTGTCGGGCTCCGTCGAGCCCTGTCAGGCTTTGTCGGGCCCTGTCGGGTTTGCTCGGGCCCTGTCGGGCCTTGTCGGGCCCTGTCGGGATTGCTCGGGCCCTGTCGGGCTCCGTCGAGCTTTGTCGGGTTTGTTCGGGCCCTTTCGGTTTTACTCAGGCCCTGTCAGGCTCCGACAAGCCCTGTCAGGTTTGCTCGGGCCCTGTCGGGTTTGCTCGGGCCATCTCGGGCTCCGTCGGGCTCTGTCGGGTTTCCTCGGGCCCTGTCAGGCTCCGTCAGGCCCTGTCGGGTTTGCTCGGGCCCTGTCGGGTTTGCTGAAGCCCTGTCAGGCTTCGTCGGACCCTGTCGGGTTTGCTAGGGCCGTGTCGGGCTTCGTCGGGCCCTGTCCGGTTTGCTCGGGCCCTGTCGGATTTGCTTGGGCCCTGTCGGGCTCCGTCG
The DNA here is from genome assembly GCF_037038585.1 of Patagioenas fasciata. Taxonomy (NCBI): domain Eukaryota; kingdom Metazoa; phylum Chordata; class Aves; order Columbiformes; family Columbidae; genus Patagioenas; species Patagioenas fasciata. The sequence goes on from NC_092532.1 coordinate 3,093,456, forward strand.
AGCCATGTCGGGTTTGCTCGGGCCCTGTCAGGCTCCATCGAACCCTGTCAGGCTTTGTCGGGTCCTGTCGGGTTTGCTCAGGCCCTGTCAGGCTCCGTCGACCCCTGCCAGGTATGCTCGGGCCCTGTCGGGTTTGCTCAGGCCCTGTCAGGCGCCGTCGACCCCTGTCAGGTTTGCTCGGGCCCTGTCGGGCTCCGTCGGGCCCTGTCAGGTTTGCTCGGGCCCTGTCAGGCTCCGTCGACCCCTGGCGGGTTTGCTCGGGCCCTGTCAGGCTCCGTCAGGCCCTGTTGGGTTTGCTCGGGCCCTGTCGGGTTTGCTAGGGCCCTGTTGGGCTCCGTCAGGCCCTGTCTGGTTTCCTCGGGCCCTGTCGGGCTCCGTCGGACCCTGTCGGGTTTGCTCGGGCCCTGTCGGGTTTGCTGAAGCCCTGTTGGGCTTCGTCGGACCCTGTCGGGTTTGCTCGGGCCCTGTCAAGCTCCGTCGCGCCCTGTCGGGTTTCCTCGGGCCCTGTCGGGCTCCATCGAGCCCTGTCAGGTTTTCTCGGGCCCTGTCGGGTTTGCTCGGGCCCTGTCAGGCTCCATCGGACCCTGTCAGGCTTTGTTGGGTTCTGTCAGGTTTGCTCGGGCCCTGTCGGGTTTGCTCGCGTCCTGTCAGGCTTTGTCAAGCCCAGTCAGGTTCGCTCGGGCCCTGTCAGGTTTGCTTGGGCCCTGTCAGGCTCCGTCAGGCCCTGTCGGGTATGCTCGAGCCCTGTCGGGCTCCGTCGCGCCCTGTCGGGTTTGCTCGGGCTCTGTCGGGCTCCAGCGTGCCCTTTCGGGTTTTCCCGGGCCCTGTCGGGCTCCATCGAGCCCTGTCAGGCTTCGTCGGGCCCTTGCGGGTTTGCTCGGGCCCTGTCGGGCTCCGTCAGGCCCTGTCGGGTTCGCTCGGGCCCTATCGGGCTCCGTCGGGCCCTGTCGGGTTTCCTCGGGCCCTGTCGGGCTCCATCGAGCCCTGTCAGGCTCCGTCGGGCCCTTTCGGGTTTGCTTGGGCCCTGTTGGGCTCCGTCGGGCCCTGTCAGGCTTTGTCAGGTCCTGTCAGGTTTGTTCTGGCCCTGTCGGGCCTTGTCGGGCCCTGTCGGGTTTGCTCGGGCTCTGTCGGGCTCCGTTGGGCCCTGTCGGGTTTCCTCGGGCACTGTCGGGTTTGCTCAGGCCCTGTCAGGCTCCGTCGACCCCTGTCAGGTTTGCTCGGGCCCTGTCGGGCTCCGTTGAGCCATGTCGGGTTTGCTCGGGCCCTGTCGGGCTCCATCGAACCCTGTCAGGCTTTGTCGCGTCCTGTCGGGTTTGCTCAGGCCCTGTCAGGCTCCGTCGACCCCTGTCAGGTATGCTCGGGCCTTGTCGGTTTTGCTCAGGCCCTGTCAGGCTCCGTCGACCCCTGTCAGGTTTGCTCGGGCCCTGTCGGGCTCCGTCGGGCCCTATCAGGTTTGCTCGGGCCCTGTCGGGTTTGCTCAGGCCCTGTCAGGCTCCGTCGAGCCCTGTCGGGTTTGCTCATGCCCTGTCAGGCTCCGTCAGGCCCTGTCGGGTTTGCTCGGGCCCTGTCAGGTTTGCTGGGGCCCTGTCGGGCTCCGTCGGGCCCTGTCGGGTTTGCTCGGGCCCTGTCGGGCTCCGTCTAGCCCTGTCGGGTTTCCTCGGGCCCTGTCGGGCTCCATCGAGCCCTGTCAGGCTCTGTGAGGCTTTGTCGGGTTTGCTCGGGCCCTGTCGGGCTCCGTCGGGCCCTGTCAGGCTTTGTCGGGCCCTGTCGGGTTTGCTCGGGCCCTGTCGGGTTTGCTGAAGCCCTGTCAGGCTTCGTCGGACCCTGTCGGGTTTGCTAGGGCCGTGTCGGGCTTCGTCGGGCCCTGTCCGGTTTGCTCGGGCCCTGTCGGATTTGCTTGGGCCCTGTCGGGCTCCGTCGAGCCATGTCGGGTTTGCTCGGGCCCTGTCAGGCTCCATCGAACCCTGTCAGGCTTTGTCGGGTCCTGTCGGGTTTGCTCAGGCCCTGTCAGGCTCCGTCGACCCCTGCCAGGTATGCTCGGGCCCTGTCGGGTTTGCTCAGGCCCTGTCAGGCGCCGTCGACCCCTGTCAGGTTTGCTCGGGCCCTGTCGTGCTCCGTCGGGCCCTGTCAGGTTTGCTCGGGCCCTGTCAGGCTCCGTCGACCCCTGGCGGGTTTGCTCGGGCCCTGTCAGGCTCCGTCAGGCCCTGTTGGGTTTGCTCGGGCCCTGTCGGGTTTGCTAGGGCCCTGTTGGGCTCCGTCAGGCCCTGTCTGGTTTCCTCGGGCCCTGTCGGGCTCCGTCGAACCCTGTCGGGTTTGCTCGGGCCCTGTCGGGTTTGCTGAAGCCCTGTTGGGCTTCGTCGGACCCTGTCGGGTTTGCTCGGGCCCTGTCAAGCTCCGTCGCGCCCTGTCGGGTTTCCTCGGGCCCTGTCGGGCTCCATCGAGCCCTGTCAGGTTTTCTCGGGCCCTGTCGGGTTTGCTCGGGCCCTGTCAGGCTCCATCGGACCCTGTCAGGCTTTGTTGAGTTCTGTCAGGTTTGCTCGGGCCCTGTCGGGTTTGCTCGCGTCCTGTCAGGCTTTGTCAAGCCCAGTCAGGTTCGCTCGGGCCCTGTCAGGTTTGCTTGGGCCCTGTCAGGCTCCGTCAGGCCCTGTCGGGTATGCTCGAGCCCTGTCGGGCTCCGTCGCGCCCTGTCGGGTTTGCTCGGGCTCTGTCGGGCTCCAGCGTGCCCTTTCGGGTTTTCCCGGGCCCTGTCGGGCTCCATCGAGCCCTGTCAGGCTTCGTCGGGCCCTTGCGGGTTTGCTCGGGCCCTGTCGGGCTCCGTCAGGCCCTGTCGGGTTCGCTCGGGCCCTATCGGGCTCCGTCGGGCCCTGTCGGGTTTCCTCGGGCCCTGTCGGGCTCCATCGAGCCCTGTCAGGCTCCGTCGGGCCCTTTCGGGTTTGCTTGGGCCCTGTTGGGCTCCGTCGGGCCCTGTCAGGCTTTGTCAGGTCCTGTCAGGTTTGTTCTGGCCCTGTCGGGCCTTGTCGGGCCCTGTCGGGTTTGCTCGGGCTCTGTCGGGCTCCGTTGGGCCCTGTCGGGTTTCCTCGGGCACTGTCGGGTTTGCTCAGGCCCTGTCAGGCTCCGTCGACCCCTGTCAGGTTTGCTCGGGCCCTGTCGGGCTCCGTTGAGCCATGTCGGGTTTGCTCGGGCCCTGTCGGGCTCCATCGAACCCTGTCAGGCTTTGTCGCGTCCTGTCGGGTTTGCTCAGGCCCTGTCAGGCTCCGTCGACCCCTGTCAGGTATGCTCGGGCCTTGTCGGTTTTGCTCAGGCCCTGTCAGGCTCCGTCGACCCCTGTCAGGTTTGCTCGGGCCCTGTCGGGCTCCGTCGGGCCCTATCAGGTTTGCTCGGGCCCTGTCGGGTTTGCTCAGGCCCTGTCAGGCTCCGTCGAGCCCTGTCGGGTTTGCTCATGCCCTGTCAGGCTCCGTCAGGCCCTGTCGGGTTTGCTCGGGCCCTGTCAGGTTTGCTGGGGCCCTGTCGGGCTCCGTCGGGCCCTGTCGGGTTTGCTCGGGCCCTGTCGGGCTCCGTCTAGCCCTGTCGGGTTTCCTCGGGCCCTGTCGGGCTCCATCGAGCCCTGTCAGGCTCTGTGAGGCTTTGTCGGGTTTGCTCGGGCCCTGTCGGGCTCCGTCGGGCCCTGTCAGGCTTTGTCGGGCCCTGTCGGGTTTGCTCGGGCCCTGTCGGGCCTTGTCGGGCCCTGTCGGGATTGCTCGGGCCCTGTCGGGCTCTGTCGAGCTTTGTCGGGTTTGTTCGGGCCCTTTCGGTTTTACTCAGGCCCTGTCAGGCTCCGACAAGCCCTGTCAGGTTTGCTCGGGCCCTGTCGGGTTTGCTCGGGCCATCTCGGGCTCCGTCGGGCTCTGTCGGGTTTCCTCGGGCCCTGTCAGGCTCCGTCAGGCCCTGTCGGGTTTGCTCGGGCCCTGTCGGGTTTGCTGAAGCCCTGTCAGGCTTCGTCGGACCCTGTCGGGTTTGCTAGGGCCGTGTCGGGCTCCGTCGGGCCCTGTCCGGTTTGCTCGGGCCCTGTCGGATTTGCTTGGGCCCTGTCGGGCTCCGTCGAGCCATGTCGGGTTTGCTCGGGCCCTGTCAGGCTCCATCGAACCCTGTCAGGTTTTGTCGGGTCCTGTCGGGTTTGCTCAGGCCCTGTCAGGCTCCGTCGACCCCTGCCAGGTATGCTCGGGCCCTGACGGGTTTGCTCAGGCCCTGTCAGGCGCCGTCGACCCCTGTCAGGTTTGCTCGGGCCCTGTCGGGCTCCGTCGGGCCCTGTCAGGTTTGCTCGGGCCCTGTCGGGCTCCGTCGGGCCCTGTCAGGTTTACTCGGGCCCTGGTGGGCTCCGTCGGGCCCTGTCAGGTTTGCTCGGGCCCTGTCGGGTTTGCTCAGGCCCTGTCAGGCTCCGTCGAGCCCTGGCGGGTTTGCTAGGGCCCTGTTGGGCTCCGTCAGGCCCTGTCTGGTTTCCTCGGGCCCTGTTGGGCTCCGTCGGACCCTGTCGGGTTTGCTCGGGCCCTGTCGGGTTTGCTGAAGCCCTGTTGGGCTTCGTCGGACCCTGTCGGGTTTGCTCGGGCCCTGTCAGGCTCCGTCGAGCCCTGTCGGGTTTGCTCGGGCCCTGTCAGGCTCCGTCGCGCCCTGTCGGGTTTCCTCGGGCCCTGTCGGGCTCCATCGAGCCCTGTCAGGTTTGCTCGGGCCCTGTCGGGTTTGCTCGGGCCCTGTCAGGCTCCATCGGACCCTGTCAGGCTTTGTTGGGTTCTGTCAGGTTTGCTCGGGCCCTGTCGGGTTTGCCCGCGTCCTGTCAGGCTTTGTCAAGCCCAGTCAGGTTCGCTCGGGCCCTGTCGGGTTTGCTCGGGCCCTGTCAGGCTCCGTGAGGCCCTGTCGGGTATGCTCGTGCCCTGTCGGGCTCCGTCGCGCCCTGTCGGGTTTGCTCGGGCTCTGTCGGGTTCCAGCGTGCCCTTTCGGGTTTGCCCGGGCCCTGTCGGGCTCCATCGACCCCTGTCAGGCTTCGTCGGGCCCTTGCGGGTTTGCTCGGGCCCTGTCGGGCTCCGTCAGGCCCTGTCGGGTTCGCTCGGGCCCTATCGGGCTCCGTCGGGCCCTGTCGGGTTTCCTCGGGCCCTGTCGGGCTCCATCGAGCCCTGTCAGGCTCCGTCGGGCCCTTTCGGGTTTGCTTGGGCCCTGTCGGGCTCCGTCGGGCCCTGTCGGGTTTGCTCGGGCCCTGTCAGGCTTTGTCAAGCCCTGTCGGGTTTGCTAGGGCCCTGTCGGGCTCCGTCGGGCCCTGTCTGGTTTCCTCAGGCCCTGTCGGACTCCGTCGATCCCTGGCGGGTTTGCTCGGGCCCTGTCAGGCTCCGTCGCGCCCTGTCGGGTTTCCTCGGGCCCTGTCGGGCTCCATCGAGCCCTGTCGGGTTTGCTCGGGCCCTGTCGGGCTCCATCGGACCCTGTCAGGCTTTGTCGGGTCCTGTCGGGTTTGCTCAGGCCCTGTTGGGCCTTGTCAGGCCCTGTCGGGTTTGCTCAGGCCCTGTCGGGCTCCGTCGGGCCCTGTCAGATTCGCTCGGGCCCTGTCGGGTTTGCTTGGGCCCTGTCACGCTCCGTCAGGCCCTGTCGGGTTTGCTCGGGCCCTGTCAGGCTCCGTCGGGCCCTGTCAGGTTTGCTCAGGCCCTGTCGGGATCCGTTGGGCCCTGTCGGGTTTGCTCGGGCCCTGTCGGACTCCTTCGTGCCCTGTCAGGTTTGCTCGGGCCCTGTCGGCTTTGCTCGGGCCCTGTCAGGCTCCGTCGAGCCCTGTCAGGTTTGCTCGGGCCCTGTCGGGTTTGCTCGGGCCCTGTCGGGCTCCATCGAGCCCTGTCAGGCTTTGTCGAACCCTGTCGGGTTTGCTCAGGCCCTGTCAGGCTCCGTCGACCCCTGTCAGGTATGCTCGGGCCTTGTCGGTTTTGCTCAGGCCCTGTCAGGCTCCGTCGACCCCTGTCAGGTTTGCTCGGGCCCTGTCGGGCTCCGTCGGGCCCTATCAGGTTTGCTCGGGCCCTGTCGGGTTTGCTCAGGCCCTGTCAGGCTCCGTCGAGCCCTGTCGGGTTTGCTCATGCCCTGTCAGGCTCCGTCAGGCCCTGTCGGGTTTGCTCGGGCCCTGTCAGGTTTGCTGGGGCCCTGTCGGGCTCCGTCGGGCCCTGTCGGGTTTGCTCGGGCCCTGTCGGGCTCCGTTGAGCCATGTCGGGTTTGCTCGGGCCCTGTCGGGCTCCATCGAACCCTGTCAGGCTTTGTCGCGTCCTGTCGGGTTTGCTCAGGCCCTGTCAGGCTCCGTCGACCCCTGTCAGGTATGCTCGGGCCTTGTCGGTTTTGCTCAGGCCCTGTCAGGCTCCGTCGACCCCTGTCAGGTTTGCTCGGGCCCTGTCGGGCTCCGTCGGGCCCTATCAGGTTTGCTCGGGCCCTGTCGGGTTTGCTCAGGCCCTGTCAGGCTCCGTCGAGCCCTGTCGGGTTTGCTCATGCCCTGTCAGGCTCCGTCAGGCCCTGTCGGGTTTGCTCGGGCCCTGTCAGGTTTGCTGGGGCCCTGTCGGGCTCCGTCGGGCCCTGTCGGGTTTGCTCGGGCCCTGTCGGGCTCCGTCTAGCCCTGTCGGGTTTCCTCGGGCCCTGTCGGGCTCCATCGAGCCCTGTCAGGCTCTGTGAGGCTTTGTCGGGTTTGCTCGGGCCCTGTCGGGCTCCGTCGGGCCCTGTCAGGCTTTGTCGGGCCCTGTCGGGTTTGCTCGGGCCCTGTCGGGCCTTGTCGGGCCCTGTCGGGATTGCTCGGGCCCTGTCGGGCTCTGTCGAGCTTCGTCGGGTTTGTTCGGGCCCTTTCGGTTTTACTCAGGCCCTGTCAGGCTCCGACAAGCCCTGTCAGGTTTGCTCGGGCCCTGTCGGGTTTGCTCGGGCCATCTCGGGCTCCGTCGGGCTCTGTCGGGTTTCCTCGGGCCCTGTCAGGCTCCGTCAGGCCCTGTCGGGTTTGCTCGGGCCCTGTCGGGTTTGCTGAAGCCCTGTCAGGCTTCGTCGGACCCTGTCTGGTTTGCTAGGGCCGTGTCGGGCTCCGTCGGGCCCTGTCCGGTTTGCTCGGGCCCTGTCGGATTTGCTTGGGCCCTGTCGGGCTCCGTCGAGCCATGTCGGGTTTGCTCGGGCCCTGTCAGGCTCCATCGAACCCTGTCAGGCTTTGTCGGGTCCTGTCGGGTTTGCTCAGGCCCTGTCAGGCTCCGTCGACCCCTGCCAGGTATGCTCGGGCCCTGTCGGGTTTGCTCAGGCCCTGTCAGGCGCCGTCGACCCCTGTCAGGTTTGCTCGGGCCCTGTCGGGCTCCGTCGGGCCCTGTCAGGTTTGCTCGGGCCCTGTCGGGCTCCGTCGGGCCCTGTCGGGTTTACTCGGGCCCTGGTGGGCTCCGTCGGGCCCTGTCAGGTTTGCTCGGGCCCTGTCGGGTTTGCTCAGGCCCTGTCAGGCTCCGTCGAGCCCTGGCGGGTTTGCTCGGGCCCTGTCAGGCTCCGTCAGGCCTTGTTGGGTTTGCTCGGGCCCTGTCGGGTTTGCTAGGGCCCTGTTGGGCTCCGTCAGGCCCTGTCTGGTTTCCTCGGGCCCTGTTGGGCTCCGTCGGACCCTGTCGGGTTTGCTCGGGCCCTGTCGGGTTTGCTGAAGCCCTGTTGGGCTTCGTCGGACCCTGTCGGGTTTGCTCGGGCCCTGTCAGGCTCCGTCGAGCCCTGTCGGGTTTGCTCGGGCCCTGTCAGGCTCCGTCGCGCCCTGTCGGGTTTCCTCGGGCCCTGTCGGGCTCCATCGAGCCCTGTCAGGTTTGCTCGGGCCCTGTCGGGTTTGCTCGGGCCCTGTCAGGCTCCATCGGACCCTGTCAGGCTTTGTTGGGTTCTGTCAGGTTTGCTCGGGCCCTGTCGGGTTTGCCCGCGTCCTGTCAGGCTTTGTCAAGCCCAGTCAGGTTCGCTCGGGCCCTGTCGGGTTTGCTCGGGCCCTGTCAGGCTCCGTGAGGCCCTGTCGGGTATGCTCGTGCCCTGTCGGGCTCCGTCGCGCCCTGTCGGGTTTGCTCGGGCTCTGTCGGGTTCCAGCGTGCCCTTTCGGGTTTGCCCGGGCCCTGTCGGGCTCCATCGACCCCTGTCAGGCTTCGTCGGGCCCTTGCGGGTTTGCTTGGGCCCTGTCGGGCTCCGTCAGGCCCTGTCGGGTTCGCTCGGGCCCTATCGGGCTCCGTCGGGCCCTGTCGGGTTTCCTCGGGCCCTGTCGGGCTCCATCGAGCCCTGTCAGGCTCCGTCGGGCCCTTTCGGGTTTGCTTGGGCCCTGTCGGGCTCCGTCGGGCCCTGTCGGGTTTGCTCGGGCCCTGTCAGGCTTTGTCAAGCCCTGTCGGGTTTGCTAGGGCCCTGTCTGGTTTCCTCAGGCCCTGTCGGACTCCGTCGATCCCTGGCGGGTTTGCTCGGGCCCTGTCAGGCTCCGTCGCGCCCTGTCGGGTTTCCTCGGGCCCTGTCGGGCTCCATCGAGCCCTGTCGGGTTTGCTCGGGCCCTGTCGGGCTCCATCGGACCCTATCAGGTTTGCTCAGGCCCTGTCGGGATCCGTTGGGCCCTGTCGGGTTTGCTCGGGCCCTGTCGGACTCCTTCGTGCCCTGTCAGGTTTGCTCGGGCCCTGTTGGGCCTTGTCGGGTCCTGTCGGGTTTGCTCAGGCCCTGTTGGGCCTTGTCAGGCCCTGTCGGGTTTGCTCAGGCCCTGTCGGGCTCCGTCGGGCCCTGTCAGATTCGCTCGGGCCCTGTCGGGTTTGCTTGGGCCCTGTCACGCTCCGTCAGGCCCTGTCGGGTTTGCTCGGGCCCTGTCAGGCTCCGTCGGGCCCTGTCAGGTTTGCTCAGGCCCTGTCGGGATCCGTTGGGCCCTGTCGGGTTTGCTCGGGCCCTGTCGGACTCCTTCGTGCCCTGTCAGGTTTGCTCGGGCCCTGTCGGCTTTGCTCGGGCCCTGTCAGGCTCCGTCGAGCCCTGTCAGGTTTGCTCGGGCCCTGTCGGGTTTGCTCGGGCCCTGTCAGGCTCCGTCGGGCCCTGTCGGGTTTCCTCGGGCCCTGTCGGGCTCCATCGAGCCCTGTCAGGCTTTGTCGAACCCTGTCGGGTTTGCTCGGACCCTGTTGGGTTTGCTCGGGTCCTGTCGGGCTCTGTCGGGCCCTGTCGGGTTTGCTCGGGCCCTGTCAGGCTCCGTCAGGCCCTTTCGGATTTCCTCGGGCCCTCTCGGGTTCCGTCGGGCCCTGTCGGTTTTCCTCGGGCCCTGTCGGACTCTATCGAGCCCTGTCAGGCTCCGTCGGTCTCTTTCGGGTTTGCTCAGGCCCTGTCGGGCTCCGTCGGGCCCTGTCAGGCTTTGTCAGGTCCTGTCAGGTTTGCTCGGGCCCTGTCGGGCCTTGCGGGCCCTGTCGGGTTTGCTCGGGCTCTGTCGGGCTCCAGCGTGCCCTGTCGGGTTTGCCCGGGCCCTGTCGGGCTCCATCGAGCCCTGTCAGGCTTCGTCGGGCCCTTGCGGGTTTGCTCGGGCCCTGTCGGGCTTCGTCAGGCCCTGTCGGGTTCGCTCGGGCCCTGTCGGGCTCCGTCGGGCCCTGTCGGGTTTGCTCGGGCCCTGTCGGGTTTGCTCGGGCCCTGTCAGGCTTTGTCAAGCCCTGTCGGGTTTGCTAGGGCCCTGTCGGGCTCCGTCGGGCCCTGTCTGGTTTCCTCAGGCCCTGTCGGGCTCCGTCGGGCCCTGTCGGGTTTGCTCAGGCCCTGTCGGGTTTGCTAGGGCCCTGTCGGGCTCCGTCGGGCCCTGTCTGGTTTCCTCAGGCCCTGTCGGGCTCCGTCGAGCCCTGTCGGGTTTGCTCGGGCCCTGTCAGGTTCTGTCGGACCCTGTCTGGTTTCCTCGGGCCCTGTCGAGCTCCTTTGAGCCCTGTCAGGTTTGCTCGGGCCGTTTCGGGTTTGCTCGGGCCCTGTCAGGCTCCATCGAGCCCTGTCGGGTTTGCTCGGGCCCTGTCAGGCTCCGTCGGGCCCTGTCGGGTTTCCTCGGGCCCTGTCGGGCTCCATCAAGCCCTGTCAGGCTTTGTCGAACCCTGTCGGGCTCCGTCGGGCCCTGTCGGGTTTGCTCGGGCCCTGTCAGGTTTGCTGAAGCCCTGTCAGGCTTCGTCGGACCTTGTCGAGTGTGCTCATACCCTGTGGGGCTCCGTCGAGCCCTGTCAGGTTTGCTCGGGCCCTGTCAGGCTCCGTCGGGCTCTGTCGGATTTCCTCGGGCCCTGTCGGGTTTGCTCGGGCCCTGTCGGGTTCCGTCGGGCCCTGTCGGGTTTGCTCGGGCCCTGTCGGGCTCCGTCAAGCCCTGTCGGGTTTCCTCTGGCCCTGTCGGGCTCTATCGAGCCCTGTCAGGCTCCGTCAGGCCTTTTCTGGTTTGCTCGGGCCCTGTCGGGCTCCGTCGGGCCCTGTCAGGCTTTGTCAGGTCCTGTCAGGTTTGTTCGGGCCCTGTCGGGCCTTGTCGGGCCCTGTCGGGTTTGCTCGGGCTCTGTCGGGCTCCGTTGGGCCCTGTCGGGTTTGCTCGGGCTCTGTCGGGTTTGCTCGGGCCCTGTCGGGTTTGCTCGGGCCCTGTCAGGCTCCGTCAAGCCCTGTCGGGTTTGCTCGGGCCCTGTCGGGCTCCATCGAGCCCTGTCAGGCTTTGTCGAACCCTGTCAGGTTTGCTCGGGCCCTGTCGGGTTTGCTCGGGCCCTGTCAGGCTCCGTCGGGCCCTGTCGGGTTTCCTCGGGCCCTGTCGGGCTCCATCGAGCCCTGTCAGGCTTTGTCGAACCCTGTCGGGTTTGCTCGGGCCCTGTTGGGTTTGCTCGGGTCCTGTCGGGCTCTGTCGGGCCCTGTCGGGTTTGCTCGGGCCCTGTCAGGCTCCGTCGGGCCCTGTCGGATTTCCTCGGGCCCTCTCAGGTTCCGTCGGGCCCTGTCGGTTTTCCTCGGGCCTTGTCGGACTCTATCGAGCCCTGTCAGGCTCCGTCGGTCTCTTTCGGGTTTGCTCAGGCCCTGTCGGGCTCCGTCGGGCCCTGTCAGGCTTTGTCAGGTCCTGTCAGGTTTGCTCGGGCCCTGTCGGGCCTTGTCGGGCCCTGTCAGGTTTGCTCGGGCCCTGTCAGGCTCTGTCGGGCCCTGTCTGGTTTATTCGGGCCCTGTCGGGCTCCTTCGAGCCCTGTCAGGTTTGCTCGGGCCGTGTCGGGTTTGCTCGGGCCCTGTCAGGCTCCGTCGAGCCCTGGCGGGTTTGCTCGGGCCCTGTCGGGCCTTGTCGGGCCCTGTCGGGTTTGCTCGGGCTCTGTCGGGCTCTAGCATGCCCTGTCGGGTTTACCCGGGCCCTGTCAGGCTCCGTCAGGCCCTGTCGGGTTTGCTCGGGCCCTATCGGGCTCCGTGGGGCCCTGTCGGGTTTCCTCGGGCCCTGTCGGGCTCCATCGAGCCCTGTCAGGCTCCGTCGAGCCCTTTCGGGTTTGCTCGGGCCCTGTCGGGCTCCGTCAGGCCCTGTCGGACTTGCTCAGGCCCTGTCGGGTTTGCTCGAGCCCTGTCGGGCTCCATCGGGCCCTGTCGGGTTTGCTCGGGCCCTATCGGGCTCCGTCGGGCCCTGTCGGGTTTCCTCGGGCCCTGTCAGGCTCCATCGAGCCCTGTCAGGCTTCGTCGGGCCCTTTCGAGTTTGCTCGGGCCCTGTCAGGCTCCGTCAGGCCCTGTCGGGTTTGCTCGGGCCCTATCGGGCTCCGTCGGGCCCTGTCGGGTTTCCTCGGGCTCTGTCGGTCTCCATCGAGCCCTGTCAGGCTCCGTCAGGCCCTGTCGGGTTTGCTCGGGCCCTATCGAGCTCTGTCGGGCCCTGTCGGGTTTCCTCGGGCTCTGTTGGTCTCCATCGAGCCCTGTCAGGCTCCGTCGGGCCCTGTCGGGTTTGCTCGGGCCCTGTCGCGTTTGCTCAGGCACTGTCGGGTTTGCTCAGGCCCTGTCGGGTTTGCTTGGGCCCTGTCGGGTTTGCTCGGGCCCTGTCGGGCTTCCTCGGGCCCTGTCGGGCTCCATCGAGCCCTGTCAGGCTCCGTCGGACCCTATCAGGCTTTGCTCAGGCCCTGTCGGGCTCCGTCAGGCCCTGTCGGGTTTGCTCAGGCCCTATCGGGCTCCGTCGGGCCCTGTCGGGTTTCCTCGGGCTCTGTCGGTCTCCATCGAGCCCTGTCAGGCTCCGTCGGGCCCTGTCGGGTTTCCTCGGGCCCTGTCGGGTTTGCTCAGGCACTGTCGGGTTTGCTCAGGCCCTGTCGGGTTTGCTTGGGCCCTGTCGGGCTCCGTCGGGCCCTGTCGGGTTTCCTCGGGCCCTGTCGGGCTCCATCGAGCCCTGTCAGGCTCCGTCGGGCCCTGTCGGGTTTGCTCGGGCCCTGTCGGGCTCCGTCGAGCCATGTCGGGTTTCCTCGGGCCCTGTCGGTCTCCATCGAGCCGTGTCAGGCTCCGTCGGGCCTTTTTGGGTTTGCTCGGGCCCTGTTGGGCTCCGTCGGGCCCTGTTAGGCTTTGTCAGGTCCTGTCAGGTTTGTTCTGGCCCTGTCGGGCCTTGTCGAGCCCTGTCGGGTTTGCTCGGGCTCTGTCGGGCTCCGTTGGGCCCTGTCGGGTTTGCTCGGGCACTGTCGGGTTTGCTCAGGCCCTGTCAGGCTCCGTCGGGCCCTGTCGGATTTCCTCGGGCCCTCTCAGGTTCCGTCGGGCCCTGTCGGTTTTCCTCGGGCCTTGTCGGACTCTATCGAGCCCTGTCAGGCTCCGTCGGTCTCTTTCGGGTTTGCTCAGGCCCTGTCGGGCTCCGTCGGGCCCTGTCAGGCTTTGTCAGGTCCTGTCAGGTTTGCTCGGGCCCTGTCGGGCCTTGTCGGGCCCTGTCAGGTTTGCTCGGGCCCTGTCAGGCTCTGTCGGGCCCTGTCTGGTTTATTCGGGCCCTGTCGGGCTCCTTCGAGCCCTGTCAGGTTTGCTCGGGCCGTGTCGGGTTTGCTCGGGCCCTGTCAGGCTCCGTCGAGCCCTGGCGGGTTTGCTCGGGCCCTGTCGGGCCTTGTCGGGCCCTGTCGGGTTTGCTCGGGCTCTGTCGGGCTCTAGCATGCCCTGTCGGGTTTACCCGGGCCCTGTCAGGCTCCGTCAGGCCCTGTCGGGTTTGCTCGGGCCCTATCGGGCTCCGTGGGGCCCTGTCGGGTTTCCTCGGGCCCTGTCGGGCTCCATCGAGCCCTGTCAGGCTCCGTCGAGCCCTTTCGGGTTTGCTCGGGCCCTGTCGGGCTCCGTCAGGCCCTGTCGGACTTGCTCAGGCCCTGTCGGGTTTGCTCGAGCCCTGTCGGGCTCCATCGGGCCCTGTCGGGTTTGCTCGGGCCCTATCGGGCTCCGTCGGGCCCTGTCGGGTTTCCTCGGGCCCTGTCAGGCTCCATCGAGCCCTGTCAGGCTTCGTCGGGCCCTTTCGAGTTTGCTCGGGCCCTGTCAGGCTCCGTCAGGCCCTGTCGGGTTTGCTCGGGCCCTATCGGGCTCCGTCGGGCCCTGTCGGGTTTCCTCGGGCTCTGTCGGTCTCCATCGAGCCCTGTCAGGCTCCGTCAGGCCCTGTCGGGTTTGCTCGGGCCCTATCGAGCTCTGTCGGGCCCTGTCGGGTTTCCTCGGGCTCTGTTGGTCTCCATCGAGCCCTGTCAGGCTCCGTCGGGCCCTGTCGGGTTTGCTCGGGCCCTGTCGCGTTTGCTCAGGCACTGTCGGGTTTGCTCAGGCCCTGTCGGGTTTGCTTGGGCCCTGTCGGGTTTGCTCGGGCCCTGTCGGGCTTCCTCGGGCCCTGTCGGGCTCCATCGAGCCCTGTCAGGCTCCGTCGGACCCTATCAGGCTTTGCTCAGGCCCTGTCGGGCTCCGTCAGGCCCTGTCGGGTTTGCTCAGGCCCTATCGGGCTCCGTCGGGCCCTGTCGGGTTTCCTCGGGCTCTGTCGGTCTCCATCGAGCCCTGTCAGGCTCCGTCGGGCCCTGTCGGGTTTCCTCGGGCCCTGTCGGGTTTGCTCAGGCACTGTCGGGTTTGCTCAGGCCCTGTCGGGTTTGCTTGGGCCCTGTCGGGCTCCGTCGGGCCCTGTCGGGTTTCCTCGGGCCCTGTCGGGCTCCATCGAGCCCTGTCAGGCTCCGTCGGGCCCTGTCGGGTTTGCTCGGGCCCTGTCGGGCTCCGTCGAGCCATGTCGGGTTTCCTCGGGCCCTGTCGGTCTCCATCGAGCCGTGTCAGGCTCCGTCGGGCCTTTTTGGGTTTGCTCGGGCCCTGTTGGGCTCCGTCGGGCCCTGTTAGGCTTTGTCAGGTCCTGTCAGGTTTGTTCTGGCCCTGTCGGGCCTTGTCGAGCCCTGTCGGGTTTGCTCGGGCTCTGTCGGGCTCCGTTGGGCCCTGTCGGGTTTGCTCGGGCACTGTCGGGTTTGCTCAGGCCCTGTCAGGCTCCGTCGACCCCTGTCAGGTTTGCTCGGGCCCTGTCGGGCTCCGTTGAGCCATGTCGGGTTTGCTCGGGCCCTGTCGGGCTCCATCGAACCCTGTCAGGCTTTGTCGGGTCCTGTCGGGTTTGCTCAGGCCCTGTCAGGCTCCGTCGACACCTGTCAGGTATGCTCGGGCCTTGTCGGTTTTGCTCAGGCCCTGTCAGGCTCCGTCGACCCCTGTCAGGTTTGCTCGGGCCCTGTCGGGCTCCGTCGGGCCCTATCAGGTTTGCTCGGGCCCTGTCGGGTTTGCTCAGGCCCTGTCAGGCTCCGTCGAGCCCTGTCGGGTTTGCTCATGCCCTGTCAGGCTCCGTCAGGCCCTGTCGGGTTTGCTCGGGCCCTGTCGGGTTTGCTGGGGCCCTGTCGGGCTCCGTCGAGCCCTGTCGGGTTTGCTCGGGCCCTGTCGGGCTCCGTCTAGCCCTGTCGGGTTTCCTCGGGCCCTGTCGGGCTCCATCGAGCCCTGTCAGGCTCTGTGAGGCTTTGTCGGGTTTGCTCGGGCCCTGTCGGGCTCCGTCGAGCCCTGTCAGGCTTTGTCGGGCCCTGTCGGGTTTGCTCGGGCCCTGTCGGGCCTTGTCGGGCCCTGTCGGGATTGCTCGGGCCCTGTCGGGCTCCGTCGAGCTTTGTCGGGTTTGTTCGGGCCCTTTCGGTTTTACTCAGGCCCTGTCAGGCTCCGACAAGCCCTGTCAGGTTTGCTCGGGCCCTGTCGGGTTTGCTCGGGCCATCTCGGGCTCCGTCGGGCTCTGTCGGGTTTCCTCGGGCCCTGTCAGGCTCCGTCAGGCCCTGTCGGGTTTGCTCGGGCCCTGTCGGGTTTGCTGAAGCCCTGTCAGGCTTCGTCGGACCCTGTCGGGTTTGCTAGGGCCCTGTCGGATTTGCTTGGGCCCTGTCGGGCTCCGTCGAGCCATGTCGGGTTTGCTCGGGCCCTGTCAGGCTCCATCGAACCCTGTCAGGCTTTGTCGGGTCCTGTCGGGTTTGCTCAGGCCCTGTCAGGCTCCGTCGACCCCTGCCAGGTATGCTCGGGCCCTGTCGGGTTTGCTCAGGCCCTGTCAGGCGCCGTCGACCCCTGTCAGGTTTGCTCGGGCCCTGTCGGGCTCCGTCGGGCCCTGTCAGGTTTGCTCGGGCCCTGTCGGGCTCCGTCGGTCCCTGTCGGGTTTACTCGGGCCCTGTTGGGCTCCGTCGGGCCCTGTCAGGTTTGCTCGGGCCCTGTCGGGTTTGCTCAGGCCCTGTCAGGCTCCGTCGACCCCTGGCGGGTTTGCTCGGGCCCTGTCAGGCTCCGTCAGGCCCTGTTGGGTTTGCTCGGGCCCTGTCGGGTTTGCTAGGGCCCTGTTGGGCTCCGTCAGGCCCTGTCTGGTTTCCTCGGGCCCTGTCGGGCTCCGTCGGACCCTGTCGGGTTTGCTCGGGCCCTGTCGGGTTTGCTGAAGCCCTGTTGGGCTTCGTCGGACCCTGTCGGGTTTGCTCGGGCCCTGTCAGGCTCCGTCGCGCCCTGTCGGGTTTCCTCGGGCCCTGTCGGGCTCCATCGAGCCCTGTCAGGTTTGCTCGGGCCCTGTCGGGTTTGCTCGGGCCCTGTCAGGCTCCATCGGACCCTGTCAGGCTTTGTTGGGTTCTGTCAGGTTTGCTCGGGCCCTGTCGGGTTTGCCCGCGTCCTGTCAGGCTTTGTCAAGCCCAGTCAGGTTCGCTCGGGCCCTGTCGGGTTTGCTTGGGCCCTGTCAGGCTCCGTCAGGCCCTGTCGGGTATGCTCGAGCCCTCTCGGGCTCCGTCGCGCCCTGTCGGGTTTGCTCGGGCTCTGTCGGGCTCCAGCGTGCCCTTTCGGGTTTTCCCGGGCCCTGTCGGGCTCCATCGAGCCCTGTCAGGCTTCGTCGGGCCCTTGCGGGTTTGCTCGGGCCCTGTCGGGCTCCGTCAGGCCCTGTCGGGTTCGCTCGGGCCCTATCGGGCTCCGTCGGGCCCTGTCGGGTTTCCTCGGGCCCTGTCGGGCTCCATCGAGCCCTGTCAGGCTCCGTCGGGCCCTTTCGGGTTTGCTTGGGCCCTGTTGGGCTCCGTCGGGCCCTGTCAGGCTTTGTCAGGTCCTGTCAGGTTTGTTCTGGCCCTGTCGGGCCTTGTCGGGCCCTGTCGGGTTTGCTCGGGCTCTGTCGGGCTCCGTTGGGCCCTGTCGGGTTTCCTCGGGCACTGTCGGGTTTGCTCAGGCCCTGTCAGGCTCCGTCGACCCCTGTCAGGTTTGCTCGGGCCCTGTCGGGCTCCGTTGAGCCATGTCGGGTTTGCTCGGGCCCTGTCGGGCTCCATCGAACCCTGTCAGGCTTTGTCGCGTCCTGTCGGGTTTGCTCAGGCCCTGTCAGGCTCCGTCGACCCCTGTCAGGTATGCTCGGGCCTTGTCGGTTTTGCTCAGGCCCTGTCAGGCTCCGTCGACCCCTGTCAGGTTTGCTCGGGCCCTGTCGGGCTCCGTCGGGCCCTATCAGGTTTGCTCGGGCCCTGTCGGGTTTGCTCAGGCCCTGTCAGGCTCCGTCGAGCCCTGTCGGGTTTGCTCATGCCCTGTCAGGCTCCGTCAGGCCCTGTCGGGTTTGCTCGGGCCCTGTCAGGTTTGCTGGGGCCCTGTCGGGCTCCGTCGGGCCCTGTCGGGTTTGCTCGGGCCCTGTCGGGCTCCGTCTAGCCCTGTCGGGTTTCCTCGGGCCCTGTCGGGCTCCATCGAGCCCTGTCAGGCTCTGTGAGGCTTTGTCGGGTTTGCTCGGGCCCTGTCGGGCTCCGTCGGGCCCTGTCAGGCTTTGTCGGGCCCTGTCGGGTTTGCTCGGGCCCTGTCGGGCCTTGTCGGGCCCTGTCGGGATTGCTCGGGCCCTGTCAGGCTCCGTTGGGCCCTGTCGGGTTTGCTCGGGCCCTGTCGGGCTCCGTCGGGCCCTGTCAGGCTTTGTCGGGCCCTGTCGGGTTTGCTCGGGCCCTGTCGGGCCTTGTCGGGCCCTGTCGGGATTGCTCGGGCTCTGTCGGGCTCCGTTGGGCCCTGTCGGGTTTGCTCGGGCTCTGTCGGGTTTGCTCGGGCCCTGTCGGGTTTGCTCGGGCCCTGTCAGGCTCCATCGAGCCCTGTCGGGTTTGCTCGGGCCCTGTCAGGCTCCGTCGGGCCCTGTCGGGTTTCCTCGGGCCCTGTCGGGCTCCATCAAGCCCTGTCAGGCTTTGTCGAACCCTGTCGGGCTCCGTCGGGCCCTGTCGGGTTTGCTCGGGCCCTGTCAGGTTTGCTGAAGCCCTGTCAGGCTTCGTCGGACCTTGTCGAGTGTGCTCATACTCTGTCGGGCTCCGTCGAGCCCTGTCAGGTTTGCTCGGGCCCTGTCAGGCTCCGTCGGGCTCTGTCGGATTTCCTCGGGCCCTGTCGGGTTTGCTCGGGCCCTGTCGGGTTCCGTCGGGCCCTGTCGGGTTTGCTCGGGCCCTGTCGGGCTCCGTCAAGCCCTGTCGGGTTTCCTCTGGCCCTGTCGGGCTCTATCGAGCCCTGTCAGGCTCCGTCAGGCCTTTTCTGGTTTGCTCGGGCCCTGTCGGGCTCCGTCGGGCCCTGTCAGGCTTTGTCAGGTCCTGTCAGGTTTGTTCGGGCCCTGTCGGGCCTTATCGGGCCCTGTCGGGTTTGCTCGGGCTCTGTCGGGCTCCGTTGGGCCCTGTCGGGTTTGCTCGGGCTCTGTCGGGTTTGCTCGGGCCCTGTCGGGTTTGCTCGGGCCCTGTCAGGTTCCGTCAAGCCCTGTCGGGTTTGCTCGGGCCCTGTCGGGTTTGCTAGTGCCCTGTCGGGCTCCGTCGGGCCCTGTCTGGTTTCCTCAGGCCCTGTCGGGCTCCGTCGGGCCCTGTCAGGCTTTGTCAGGTCCTGTCAGGTTTGTTCGGGCCCTGTCGGGTTTGTTTGGGCCCTGACGGATTTGCTCGGGCCCTGTCGGGCTTCCTCGGGCCCTGTCGGGCTCCATCGAGCCCTGTCAGGCTCCGTCGGACCCTATCAGGCTTTGCTCGGGCCCTGTCGGGCTCCGTCAGGCCCTGTCGGGTTTGCTCGGGCCCTATCGGGCTCCGTCGGGCCCTGTCGGGTTTCCTCGGGCTCTGTCGGTCTCCATCGAGCCCTATCAGGCTCCGTCGGGCCCTGTCGGGTTTGCTCGGGCCCTGTCGGGTTTGCTCAGGCACTGTCGGGTTTGCTCAGGCCCTGTCGGGTTTGCTTGGGCCCTGTCGGGCTCCGTCGGGCCCTGTCGGGTTTCCTCGGGCCCTCTCGGGCTCCATCGAGCCCTGTCAGGCTTTGTCGAACCCTGTCGAGTTTGCTCGGGCCATGTCGGGTTTGCTCGGGCCCTGTCAGGTTCTGTCGGGCCCTGTCTGGTTTCCTCGGGCCCTGTCGGGCTCCTTTGAGCCCTGTCAGGTTTGCTCGGGCCGTTTCGGGTTTGCTCGGGCCCTGTCAGGCTCCATCGAGCCCTGTCGGGTTTGCTCGGGCCCTGTCAGGCTCCGTCGGGCCCTGTCGGGTTTCCTCGGGCCCTGTCGGGCTCCATCAAGCCCTGTCAGGCTTTGTCGAACCCTGTCGGGCTCCGTCGGGCCCTGTCGGCTTTGCTCGGGCCCTGTCAGGTTTGCTGAAGCCCTGTCAGGCTTCGTCGGACCTTGTCGAGTGTGCTCATACCCTGTCGGGCTCCGTCGAGCCCTGTCAGGTTTGCTCGGGCCCTGTCAGGCTCCGTCGGGCCCTGTCGGATTTCCTCGGGCCCTGTCGGGTTTGCTCAGGCCCTGTCGGGTTCCGTCAGGCCCTGTCGGGTTTGCTCGGGCCCTGTCGGGCTCCGTCGGGCCCTGTCGGGTTTCCTCTGGCCCTGTCGGGCTCTATCGAGCCCTGTCAGGCTCCGTCAGGCCTTTTCTGGTTTGCTCGGGCCCTGTCGGGCTCCGTCGGGCCCTGTCAGGCTTTGTCAGGTCCTGTCAGGTTTGTTCGGGCCCTGTCGGGCCTTGTCGGGCCCTGTCGGGTTTGCTCGGGCTCTGTCGGGCTCCGTTGGGCCCTGTCGGGTTTGCTCGGGGTCTGTCGGGTTTGCTCGGGCCCTGTCGGGTTTGCTCGGGCCCTGTCAGGCTCCGTCAAGCCCTGTCGGGTTTGCTCGGGCCCTGTCGGGTTTGCTAGCGCCCTGTCGGGCTCCGTCGGGCCCTGTCTGGTTTCCTCAGGCCCTGTCGGGCTCCGTCGGGCCCTGTCAGGCTTTGTCAGGTCCTGTCAGGTTTGTTCGGGCCCTGTCGGGTTTGTTTGGGCCCTGACGGGTTTGCTCGGGCCCTGTCGGGCTTCCTCGGGCCCTGTCGGGCTCCATCGAGCCCTGTCAGGCTCTGTCGGACCCTATCAGGCTTTGCTCGGGCCCTGTCGGGCTCCGTCAGGCCCTGTCGGGTTTGCTCGGGCCCTATCGGGCTCCGTCGGGCCCTGTCGGGTTTCCTCGGGCTCTGTCGGTCTCCATCGAGCCCTGTCAGGCTCCGTCGGGCCCTGTCGGGTTTGCTCGGGCCCTGTCGGGTTTGCTCAGGCACTGTCGGGTTTGCTCAGGCCCTGTCGGGTTTGCTTGGGCCCTGTCGGGCTCCGTCGGGCCCTGTCAGGTTTCCTCGGGCCCTGTCGGGCTCCATCGAGCCCTGTCAGGATCCGTCGGGCCCTTTCGGGTTTGCTCGGGCCCTGTCGGGCTCCGTCGAGCCATGTCGGGTTTCCTCGGGCCCTGTCGGGTCCCATCGAGCCCTGTCAGGCTCCGTCGGGACTTTTTGGGTTTGCTCGGGCCCTGTCGGGCTCCGTCGGGCCCTGTCAGGCTTTGTCAGGTCCTGTCAGGTTTGTTCTGGCCATCTCGGGCCTTGTCGGGCCCTGTCGGGTTTGCTCGGGCTCTGTCGGGCTCCGTTGGGCCCTGTCGGGTTTGCTCGGGCCCTGTCGGGTTTGCTCGGGCCCTGTCAGGCTCCATCGGACCCTGTCAGGCTTTGTTGGGTTCTGTCAGGTTTGCTCGGGCCCTGTCGGGTTTGCCCGCGTCCTGTCAGGCTTTGTCAAGCCCAGTCAGGTTCACTCGGGCCCTGTCGGGTTTGCTCGGGCCCTGTCAGGCTCCGTGAGGCCCTGTCGGGTATGCTCGTGCCCTGTCGGGCTCCGTCGCGCCCTGTCGGGTTTGCTCGGGCTCTGTCGGGTTCCAGCGTGCCCTTTCGGGTTTGCCCGGGCCCTGTCGGGCTCCATCGACCCCTGTCAGGCTTCGTCGGGCCCTTGCGGGTTTGCTCGGGCCCTGTCGGGCTCCGTCAGGCCCTGTCGGGTTCGCTCGGGCCCTATCGGGCTCCGTCGGGCCCTGTCGGGTTTCCTCGGGCCCTGTCGGGCTCCATCGAGCCCTGTCAGGCTCCGTCGGGCCCTTTCGGGTTTGCTTGGGCCCTGTCGGGCTCCGTCGGGCCCTGTCGGGTTTGCTCGGGCCCTGTCAGGCTTTGTCAAGCCCTGTCGGGTTTGCTAGGGCCCTGTCGGGCTCCGTCGGGCCCTGTCTGGTTTCCTCAGGCCCTGTCGGACTCCGTCGATCCCTGGCGGGTTTGCTCGGGCCCTGTCAGGCTCCGTCGCGCCCTGTCGGGTTTCCTCGGGCCCTGTCGGGCTCCATCGAGCCCTGTCGGGTTTGCTCGGGCCCTGTCGGGCTCCATCGGACCCTGTCAGGCTTTGTCGGGTCCTGTCGGGTTTGCTCAGGCCCTGTTGGGCCTTGTCAGGCCCTGTCGGGTTTGCTCAGGCCCTGTCGGGCTCCGTCGGGCCCTGTCAGATTCGCTCGGGCCCTGTCGGGTTTGCTTGGGCCCTGTCACGCTCCGTCAGGCCCTGTCGGGTTTGCTCGGGCCCTGTCAGGCTCCGTCGGGCCCTGTCAGGTTTGCTCAGGCCCTGTCGGGATCCGTTGGGCCCTGTCGGGTTTGCTCGGGCCCTGTCGGACTCCTTCGTGCCCTGTCAGGTTTGCTCGGGCCCTGTCGGCTTTGCTCGGGCCCTGTCAGGCTCCGTCGAGCCCTGTCAGGTTTGCTCGGGCCCTGTCGGGTTTGCTCGGGCCCTGTCAGGCTCCGTCGGGCCCTGTCGGGTTTCCTCGGGCCCTGTCGGGCTCCATCGAGCCCTGTCAGGCTTTGTCGAACCCTGTCGGGTTTGCTCGGGCCCTGTTGGGTTTGCTCGGGTCCTGTCGGGCTCTGTCGGGCCCTGTCGGGTTTGCTCGGGCCCTGTCAGGCTCCGTCAGGCCCTTTCGGATTTCCTCGGGCCCTCTCGGGTTCCGTCGGGCCCTGTCGGTTTTCCTCGGGCCCTGTCGGACTCTATCGAGCCCTGTCAGGCTCCGTCGGTCTCTTTCGGGTTTGCTCAGGCCCTGTCGGGCTCCGTCGGGCCCTGTCAGGCTTTGTCAGGTCCTGTCAGGTTTGCTCGGGCCCTGTCGGGCCTTGCGGGCCCTGTCGGGTTTGCTCGGGCTCTGTCGGGCTCCAGCGTGCCCTGTCGGGTTTGCCCGGGCCCTGTCGGGCTCCATCGAGCCCTGTCAGGCTTCGTCGGGCCCTTGCGGGTTTGCTCGGGCCCTGTCGGGCTTCGTCAGGCCCTGTCGGGTTCGCTCGGGCCCTGTCGGGCTCCGTCGGGCCCTGTCGGGTTTGCTCGGGCCCTGTCGGGTTTGCTCGGGCCCTGTCAGGCTTTGTCAAGCCCTGTCGGGTTTGCTAGGGCCCTGTCGGGCTCCGTCGGGCCCTGTCTGGTTTCCTCAGGCCCTGTCGGGCTCCGTCGGGCCCTGTCGGGTTTGCTCAGGCCCTGTCGGGTTTGCTAGGGCCCTGTCGGGCTCCGTCGGGCCCTGTCTGGTTTCCTCAGGCCCTGTCGGGCTCCGTCGAGCCCTGTCGGGTTTGCTCGGGCCCTGTCAGGCTCCGTCGGGCTCTGTCGGGTTTCCTTGGGCCCTGTCGGGCTCCATCGAGCCCTGTCAGGCTTTGTCGAACCCTGTCGAGTTTGCTCGGGCCATGTCGGGTTTGCTCGGGCCCTGTCAGGTTCTGTCGGGCCCTGTCTGGTTTCCTCGGGCCCTGTCGAGCTCCTTTGAGCCCTGTCAGGTTTGCTCGGGCTGTTTCGGGTTTGCTCGGGCCCTGTCAGGCTCCATCGAGCCCTGTCGGGTTTGCTCGGGCCCTGTCAGGCTCCGTCGGGCCCTGTCGGGTTTCCTCGGGCCCTGTCGGGCTCCATCAAGCCCTGTCAGGCTTTGTCGAACCCTGTCGGGCTCCGTCGGGCCCTGTCGGGTTTGCTCGGGCCCTGTCAGGTTTGCTGAAGCCCTGTCAGGCTTCGTCGGACCTTGTCGAGTGTGCTCATACCCTGTCGGGCTCCGTCGAGCCCTGTCAGGTTTGCTCGGGCCCTGTCAGGCTCCGTCGGGCTCTGTCGGATTTCCTCGGGCCCTGTCGGGTTTGCTCGGGCCCTGTCGGGTTCCGTCGGGCCCTGTCGGGTTTGCTCGGGCCCTGTCGGGCTCCGTCAAGCCCTGTCGGGTTTCCTCTGGCCCTGTCGGGCTCTATCGAGCCCTGTCAGGCTCCGTCAGGCCTTTTCTGGTTTGCTCGGGCCCTGTCGGGCTCCGTCGGGCCCTGTCAGGCTTTGTCAGGTCCTGTCAGGTTTGTTCGGGCCCTGTCGGGCCTTGTCGGGCCCTGTCGGGTTTGCTCGGGCTCTGTCGGGCTCCGTTGGGCCCTGTCGGGTTTGCTCGGGCTCTGTCGGGTTTGCTCGGGCCCTGTCGGGTTTGCTCGGGCCCTGTCAGGCTCCGTCAAGCCCTGTCGGGTTTGCTCGGGCCCTGTCGGGTTTGCTAGCACCCTGTCGGGCTCCGTCGGGCCCTGTCTGGTTTCCTCAGGCCCTGTCGGGCTCCGTCGGGCCCTGTCAGGCTTTGTCAGGTCCTGTCAGGTTTGTTCGGGCCCTGTCGGGTTTGTTTGGGCCCTGACGGATTTGCTCGGGCCCTGTCGGGCTTCCTCGGGCCCTGTCGGGCTCCATCGAGCCCTGTCAGGCTCCGTCGGACCCTATCAGGCTTTGCTCGGGCCCTGTCGGGCTCCGTCAGGCCCTGTCGGGTTTGCTCGGGCCCTATCGGGCTCCGTCGGGCCCTGTCGGGTTTCCTCGGGCTCTGTCGGTCTCCATCGAGCCCTATCAGGCTCCGTCGGGCCCTGTCGGGTTTGCTCGGGCCCTGTCGGGTTTGCTCAGGCACTGTCGGGTTTGCTCAGGCCCTGTCGGGTTTGCTTGGGCCCTGTCGGGCTCCGTCGGGCCCTGTCGGGTTTCCTCGGGCCCTCTCGGGCTCCATCGAGCCCTGTCAGGCTTTGTCGAACCCTGTCGAGTTTGCTCGGGCCATGTCGGGTTTGCTCGGGCCCTGTCAGGTTCTGTCGGGCCCTGTCTGGTTTCCTCGGGCCCTGTCGGGCTCCTTTGAGCCCTGTCAGGTTTGCTCGGGCCGTTTCGGGTTTGCTCGGGCCCTGTCAGGCTCCATCGAGCCCTGTCGGGTTTGCTCGGGCCCTGTCAGGCTCCGTCGGGCCCTGTCGGGTTTCCTCGGGCCCTGTCGGGCTCCATCAAGCCCTGTCAGGCTTTGTCGAACCCTGTTGGGCTCCGTCGGGCCCTGTCGGCTTTGCTCGGGCCCTGTCAGGTTTGCTGAAGCCCTGTCAGGCTTCGTCGGACCTTGTCGAGTGTGCTCATACCCTGTCGGGCTCCGTCGAGCCCTGTCAGGTTTGCTCGGGCCCTGTCAGGCTTCGTCGGACCTTGTCGAGTGTGCTCATACCCTGTCGGGCTCCGTCGAGCCCTGCCAGGTTTGCTCGGGCCCTGTCAGGCTCCGTCGGGCCCTGTCGGATTTCCTCGGGCCCTGTCGGGTTTGCTCAGGCCCTGTCGGGTTCCGTCGGGCCCTGTCGGGTTTGCTCGGGCCCTGTCGGGCTCCGTCGGGCCCTGTCGGGTTTCCTCTGGCCCTGTCGGGCTCTATCGAGCCCTGTCAGGCTCCGTCAGGCCTTTTCTGGTTTGCTCGGGCCCTGTCGGGCTCCGTCGGGCCCTGTCAGGCTTTGTCAGGTCCTGTCAGGTTTGTTCGGGCCCTGTCGGGCCTTGTCGGGCCCTGTCGGGTTTGCTCGGGCTCTGTCGGGCTCCGTTGGGCCCTGTCGGGTTTGCTCGGGGTCTGTCGGGTTTGCTCGGGCCCTGTCGGGTTTGCTCGGGCCCTGTCAGGCTCCGTCAAGCCCTGTCGGGTTTGCTCGGGCCCTGTCGGGTTTGCTAGGGCCCTGTCGGGCTCCGTCGGGCCCTGTCTGGTTTCCTCAGGCCCTGTCGGGCTCCGTCGGGCCCTGTCAGGCTTTGTCAGGTCCTGTCAGGTTTGTTCGGGCCCTGTCGGGTTTGTTTGGGCCCTGTCGGGTTTGCTCGGGCCCTGTCGGGCTTCCTCGGGCCCTGTCGGGCTCCATCGAGCCCTGTCAGGCTCTGTCGGACCCTATCAGGCTTTGCTCGGGCCCTGTCGGGCTCCGTCAGGCCCTGTCGGGTTTGCTCGGGCCCTATCGGGCTCCGTCGGGCCCTGTCGGGTTTCCTCGGGCTCTGTCGGTCTCCATCGAGCCCTGTCAGGCTCCGTCGGGCCCTGTCGGGTTTGCTCGGGCCCTGTCGGGTTTGCTCAGGCACTGTCGGGTTTGCTCAGGCCCTGTCGGGTTTGCTTGGGCCCTGTCGGGCTCCGTCGGGCCCTGTCAGGTTTCCTCGGGCCCTGTCGGGCTCCATCGAGCCCTGTCAGGATCCGTCGGGCCCTTTCGGGTTTGCTCGGGCCCTGTCGGGCTCCGTCGAGCCATGTCGGGTTTCCTCGGGCCCTGTCGGGTTCCATCGAGCCCTGTCAGGCTCCGTCGGGACTTTTTGGGTTTGCTCGGGCCCTGTCGGGCTCCGTCGGGCCCTGTCAGGCTTTGTCAGGTCCTGTCAGGTTTGTTCTGGCCATCTCGGGCCTTGTCGGGCCCTGTCGGGTTTGCTCGGGCTCTGTCGGGCTCCGTTGGGCCCTGTCGGGTTTGCTCGGGCACTGTCGGGTTTGCTCAGGCCCTGTCAGGCTCCGTCGACCCCTGTCAGGTATGCTCGGGCCCTGTCGGGTTTGCTCGGGCCCTGTCGGGTTTTCTCAGGCCCTGTCAGGCTCCCTCGACCCCTGTCAGGTTTGCTCAGGCCCTGTCGGGATCCGTCGGGCCCTATCAGGTTTGCTCGGGCCCTGTCGGTTTTGCTCAGGCCCTGTCAGGCTCCGTCGAGCCCTGTCGGGTTTGCTCATGCCCTGTCAGGCTCCGTCAGGCCCTGTCAGGTTTGCTCGGGCCCTGTCGGGTTTGTTTGGGCCATCTCGGGCTCCGTCGGGCCCTGTCGGGTTTGCTCGGGCCCTGTCGGGTTTGCTGAAGCCCTGTCAGGCTTCGTCGGACCCTATCGGGTTTGCTCGGGCCGTGTCGGGCTCCGTCGGGCCCTGTCCGGTTTGCTCGGGCCCTGTCGGATTTGCTTGGGCCCTGTCAAGCTCCGTCGAGCCATGTCGGGTTTGCTCGGGCCCTGTCAGGCTCCATCGAACCCTGTCAGGCTTTGTTGGGTTCTGTCAGGTTTGCTCGGGCCCTGTCGGGTTTGCCCGCGTCCTGTCGGGCTTTGTCAAGCCCAGTCAGGTTCGCTCGGGCCCTGTCGGGTTTGCTCGGGCCCTGTCAGGCTCCGTCAGGCCCTGTCGGGTATGCTCGTGCCCTGTCGGGCTCCGTCGCGCCCTGTCGGGTTTGCTCGGGCTCTGTCGGGCTCCAGCGTGCCCTGTCGGGTTTGCCCGGGCCCTGTCGGGCTCCATCGAGCCCTGTCAGGCTTCGTCGGGCCCTTGCGGGTTTGCTCGGGCCCTGTCGGGCTCCGTCAGGCCCTGTCGGGTTCGCTCGGGCCCTATCGGGCTCCGTCGGGCCCTGTCGGGTTTCCTCGGGCCCTGTCAAGCTCCATCGAGCCCTGTCAGGCTCCGTCGGGCCCTTTCGGGTTTGCTTGGGCCCTGTCGGGCTCCGTCGGGCCCTGTCGGGTTTGCTCGGGCCCTGTCAGGCTTTGTCAAGCCCTGTCGGGTTTGCTAGGGCCCTGTCGGGCTCCGTCGGGCCCTGTCTGGTTTCCTCAGGCCCTGTCGGGCTCCGTCGATCCCTGTCGGGTTTGCTCGGGCCCTGTCAGGCTCCGTCGCGCCCTGTCGGGTTTCCTCGGGCCCTGTCGGGCTCCATCGAGCCCTGTCGGGTTTGCTCGGGCCCTGTCGGGTTCCATCGGACCCTGTCAGGCTTTGTCGGGTCCTGTCGGGTTTGCTCAGGCCCTGTCGGGCCTTGTCAGGCCCTGTCGGGTTTGCTCAGGCCCTGTCGGGCTCCGTCGGGCTCTGTCAGATTCGCTCGGGCCCTGTCGGGTTTGCTCGGGCCCTGTCGGGCTCCGTCGTGCCCTGTCAGGTTTGCTCAGGCCCTGTCGGGATCCGTTGGGCCCTGTCGGGTTTGCTCGGGCCCTGTCGGACTCCTTCGTGCCCTGTCAGGTTTGCTCAGGCCCTGTCGGGTTTGCTCGGGCCCTGTCAGGCTCCGTCGAGCCCTGTCAGGTTTGCTCGGGCCCTGTCGGGTTTGCTCGGGCCCTGTCAGGCTCCGTCGGGCCCTGTCGGGTTTCCTCGGGCCATGTCGGGCTCCATCGAGCCCTGTCAGTCTTTGTCGAACCCTGTCGGGTTTGCTCGGGCCCTGTCGAGATCCGTCGGTCTCTTTCGGGGTTGCTCAGGCCCTGTCGGGCTCCGTCGGGCCCTGTCAGGCTTTGTCAGGTCCTGTCAGGATTGCTCGGGCCCTGTCGGGCCTTGTCGGGCCCTGTCGGGTTTGCTCGGGCTCTGTCGGGCTCCAGCGTGCCCTGTTGGGTTTGCCCGGGCTCTGTCGGGCTCCATCGAGCCCTGTCAGGCTTCGTCGGGCCCTTGCGGGTTTGCTCGGGCCCTGTCGGGCTTCGTCAGGCCCTGTCGGGTTTGTTCGGGCCCTATCGGGCTCCGTCGGGCCCTGTCGGGTTTCCTCGGGCCCTGTCAGGCTCCATCGAGCCCTGTCAGGCTCCGTCGGGCCCTTTCGGGTTTGCTCGGGCCCTGTCGGGCTCCGTCGGGCCCTGTCGGGTTTGCTCGGGCCCTGTCGGGTTTGCTCGGGCTCTGTCAGGCTTTGTCAAGCCCTGTCGGGTTTGCTAGGGCCCTGTCGGGCTCCGTCGGGCCCTGTCTGGTTTCCTCAGGCCCTGTCGGGCTCCGTCGGGCCCTGTCGGGTTTGCTCAGGCCCTGTCGGGCTCCGTCGGGCCCTGTCTGGTTTCCTCAGGCCCTGTCGGGCCCTGTCGAGCCCTGTCGGGTTTGCTAGGGCCCTCTCAGGCTCCGTCGAGTCCTGTCGGGTTTGCTCGGGCCCCGTCAGGCTCCGTCGGGCCCTGTCGGGTTTCCTTGGGCCCTGTCGGGCTCCATCGAGCCCTGTCAGGCTTTGTCGAACCCTGTCGAGTTTGCTCGGGCCATGACGGGTTTGCTCGGGCCCTGTCGGGCTCCATCGAACCCTGTCAGGCTTTGTCGGGTCCTGTCGGGTTTGCTCAGGCCCTGTCAGGCTCCGTCGACCCCTGTCAGGTATGCTCGGGCCCTGTCGGGTTTGCTCAGGCCCTGTCAGGCTCCGTCGACCCCTGTCAGGTTTGCTCGGGCCCTGTCGGGCTCCGTCGGGCCCTATCAGGTTTGCTCGGGCCCTGTCGGGTTTGCTCAGGCCCTGTCAGGCTCCGTCGAGCCCTGTCGGGTTTGCTCGGGCCCTGTCAGGCTCCGTCAGGCCCTGTCGGGTTTGCTCGGGCCCTGTCGGGTTTGCTGGGGCCCTGTCAGGCTCCGTCGGGCCCTGTCGGGTTTGCTCGGGCCCTGTCGGGCTCCGTCTAGCCCTGTCGGGTTTCCTCGGGCCCTGTCGGGCTCCATCGAGCCCTGTCAGGTTCTGTGAGGCTTTGTCGGGTTTGCTCGGGCCCTGTCGGGCTCCGTCGGGCCCTGTCGGGCTTTGTCGGGCCCTGTCGGGTTTGCTCAAGCCCTGTCGGGCTCCGTCGAGCCATGTCGGGTTTGTTCGGGCCATGTCAGGCTCCATCGAACCCTGTCAGGCTTTGTCGGGTCCTGTCGGGTTTGCTCAGGCCCTGTCAGGCTCCGTCGACCCCTGTCAGGTATGCTCGGGCCCTGTCAGGTTTGCTCAGACCCTGTCAGGCGCCGTCGACCCCTGTCAGGTTTGCTCGGGCCCTGTCGGGCTCCGTCGGGCCCTGTCAGGTTTGCTCGGGCCCTATCAAGCTCCGTCGGTCCCTGTTGGGTTTGCTCGGGCCCTGTCGGGCTCCGTCGGGCCCTGTCAGGTTTGCTCGGGCCCTGTCGGGCATTGTCGAGCCCTGTCGGGTTTGCTCGGGCCCTGTCAGGCTTCGTCGGACCCTATCGGGTTTGCTAGGGCCGTGTCGGGCTCCGTCGGACCCTGTCGGGTTTGCTCGGCCCTGTCGGGTTTGCTGAAGCCCTGTTGGGCTTCGTCGGACCCTGTCGGGTTTCCTCAGGCCCTGTCGGGCTCCGTCGAGCCCTGTCGGGTTTGCTCGGGCCCTGTCAGGCTTTGTCAAGCCCTGTCGGGTTTGCTAGGGCCCTGTCGGGCTCCGTCGGGCCCTGTCTGGTTTCCTCAGGCCCTGTCGGACTCCGTCAATCCCTGTCAGGTTTGCTCGGGCCCTGTCAGGCTCCGTCGCGCCCTGTCGGGTTTCCTCGGGCCCTGTCGGGCTCCATCGAGCCCTGTCGGGTTTGCTCGGGCCCTGTCGGGCTCCATCGGACCCTGTCAGGCTTTGTCGGGTCCTGTCGGGTTTGCTCAGGCCCTGTCGGGCCTTCTCAGGCCCTGTTCGGTTTGCCCGCGTCTTGTCGGGCTCTGTCGGGCCCTGTCAGATTCGCTCGGGCCCTGTCGGGTTTGCTCGGGCCCTGTCACGCTCCGTCAGGCCCTGTCGGGTTTGCTCGGGCCCTGTCAGGCTCCGTCGGGCCCTGTCAGGTTTGCTTGCGCCCTGTCGGGATCCGTTGGGCCCTGTCGGGTTTGCTCGGGCCCTGTCGGACTCCTTCGTGCCCTGTCAGGTTTGCTCGGGCCCTGTCGGGCCTTGTCAAGCCCTGTCGGGTTTGCTCGGGCTCTGTCGGGCTCCAGCGTGCCCTGTCGGGTTTGCCCGGGCCCTGTCGGGCTCCATCGAGCCCTGTCAGGCTTCGTCGGGCCCTTGCGGGTTTGCTCGGGCCCTGTCGGGCTTCGTCAGGCCCTGTCGGGTTTGCTCGGGCCCTATCGGGCTCCGTCGGGCCCTGTCGGGTTTCCTCGGGCCCTGTCGGGCTCCATCGAGCCCTGTCAGGCTCCGTCGGGCCCTTTCGGGTTTGCTCGGGCCCTGTCGGGCTCCTTCGGGCCCTGTCGGGTTTGCTCGGGCCCTGTCGGGTTTGCTCGGGCCCTGTCAGGCTTTGTCAAGCCCTGTCGGGTTTGCTAGGGCCCTGTCGGGCTCCGTCGGGCCCTGTCTGGTTTCCTCAGGCCCTGTCGGGCTCCGTCGGGCCCTGTTGGGTTTGCTCAGGCCCTGTCGGGTTTGTTTGGGCCCTGACGGGTTTGCTCGGGCCCTGTCGGGCTTCCTCGGGCCCTGTCGGGCTCCATCGAGCCCTGTCAGGCTCTGTCGGACCCTATCAGGCTTTGCTCGGGCCCTGTCGGGCTCCGTCAGGCCCTGTCGGGTTTGCTCGGGCCCTATCGGGCTCCGTCGGGCCCTGTCGGGTTTCCTCGGGCTCTGTCGGTCTCCATCGAGCCCTGTCAGGCTCCGTCGGGCCCTGTCGGGTTTGCTCGGGCCCTGTCGGGTTTGCTCAGGCACTGTCGGGTTTGCTCAGGCCCTGTCGGGTTTGCTTGGGCCCTGTCGGGCTCCGTCGGGCCCTGTCAGGTTTCCTCGGGCCCTGTCGGGCTCCATCGAGCCCTGTCAGGATCCGTCGGGCCCTTTCGGGTTTGCTCGGGCCCTGTCGGGCTCCGTCGAGCCATGTCGGGTTTCCTCGGGCCCTGTCGGGTTCCATCGAGCCCTGTCAGGCTCCGTCGGGACTTTTTGGGTTTGCTCGGGCCCTGTCGGGCTCCGTCGGGCCCTGTCAGGCTTTGTCAGGTCCTGTCAGGTTTGTTCTGGCCATCTCGGGCCTTGTCGGGCCCTGTCGGGTTTGCTCGGGCTCTGTCGGGCTCCGTTGGGCCCTGTCGGGTTTGCTCGGGCACTGTCGGGTTTGCTCAGGCCCTGTCAGGCTCCGTCGACCCCTGTCAGGTATGCTCGGGCCCTGTCGGGTTTGCTCGGGCCCTGTCGGGTTTTCTCAGGCCCTGTCAGGCTCCCTCGACCCCTGTCAGGTTTGCTCGGGCCCTGTCGGGATCCGTCGGGCCCTATCAGGTTTGCTCGGGCCCTGTCGGTTTTGCTCAGGCCCTGTCAGGCTCCGTCGAGCCCTGTCGGGTTTGCTCATGCCCTGTCAGGCTCCGTCAGGCCCTGTCAGGTTTGCTCGGGCCCTGTCGGGTTTGTTTGGGCCATCTCGGGCTCCGTCGGGCCCTGTCGGGTTTGCTCGGGCCCTGTCGGGTTTGCTGAAGCCCTGTCAGGCTTCGTCGGACCCTATCGGGTTTGCTCGGGCCGTGTCGGGCTCCGTCGGGCCCTGTCCGGTTTGCTCGGGCCCTGTCGGATTTGCTTGGGCCCTGTCAAGCTCCGTCGAGCCATGTCGGGTTTGCTCGGGCCCTGTCAGGCTCCATCGAACCCTGTCAGGCTTTGTTGGGTTCTGTCAGGTTTGCTCGGGCCCTGTCGGGTTTGCCCGCGTCCTGTCGGGCTTTGTCAAGCCCAGTCAGGTTCGCTCGGGCCCTGTCGGGTTTGCTCGGGCCCTGTCAGGCTCCGTCAGGCCCTGTCGGGTATGCTCGTGCCCTGTCGGGCTCCGTCGCGCCCTGTCGGGTTTGCTCGGGCTCTGTCGGGCTCCAGCGTGCCCTGTCGGGTTTGCCCGGGCCCTGTCGGGCTCCATCGAGCCCTGTCAGGCTTCGTCGGGCCCTTGCGGGTTTGCTCGGGCCTTGTCGGGCTCCGTCAGGCCCTGTCGGGTTCGCTCGGGCCCTATCGGGCTCCGTCGGGCCCTGTCGGGTTTCCTCGGGCCCTGTCAAGCTCCATCGAGCCCTGTCAGGCTCCGTCGGGCCCTTTCGGGTTTGCTTGGGCCCTGTCGGGCTCCGTCGGGCCCTGTCGGGTTTGCTCGGGCCCTGTCAGGCTTTGTCAAGCCCTGTCGGGTTTGCTAGGGCCCTGTCGGGCTCCGTCGGGCCCTGTCTGGTTTCCTCAGGCCCTGTCGGGCTCCGTCGATCCCTGTCGGGTTTGCTCGGGCCCTGTCAGGCTCCGTCGCGCCCTGTCGGGTTTCCTCGGGCCCTGTCGGGCTCCATCGAGCCCTGTCGGGTTTGCTCGGGCCCTGTCGGGCTCCATCGGACCCTGTCAGGCTTTGTCGGGTCCTGTCGGGTTTGCTCAGGCCCTGTCGGGCTTTGCTCGGGCCCTGTTGGGTTTGCTCAGGCCCTGTCGGGCTCCGTCGGGCCCTGTCAGATTCGCTCGGGCCCTGTCGGGTTTGCTCGGGCCCTGTCGGGCTCCGTCGTGCCCTGTCAGGTTTGCTCAGGCCCTGTCGGGATCCGTTGGGCCCTGTCGGGTTTGCTCGGGCCCTGTCGGACTCCTTCGTGCCCTGTCAGGTTTGCTCAGGCCCTGTCGGGTTTGCTCGGGCCCTGTCAGGCTCCGTCGAGCCCTGTCAGGTTTGCTCGGGCCCTGTCGGGTTTGCTCGGGCCCTGTCAGGCTCCGTCGGGCCCTGTCGGGTTTCCTCGGGCCATGTCGGGCTCCATCGAGCCCTGTCAGTCTTTGTCGAACCCTGTCGGGTTTGCTCGGGCCCTGTCGAGATCCGTCGGTCTCTTTCGGGGTTGCTCAGGCCCTGTCGGGCTCCGTCGGGCCCTGTCAGGCTTTGTCAGGTCCTGTCAGGATTGCTCGGGCCCTGTCGGGCCTTGTCGGGCCCTGTCGGGTTTGCTCGGGCTCTGTCGGGCTCCAGCGTGCCCTGTCGGGTTTGCCCGGGCTCTGTCGGGCTCCATCGAGCCCTGTCAGGCTTCGTCGGGCCCTTGCGGGTTTGCTCGGGCCCTGTCGGGCTTCGTCAGGCCCTGTCGGGTTTGTTCGGGCCCTATCGGGCTCCGTCGGGCCCTGTCGGGTTTCCTCGGGCCCTGTCAGGCTCCATCGAGCCCTGTCAGGCTCCGTCGGGCCCTTTCGGGTTTGCTCGGGCCCTGTCGGGCTCCGTCGGGCCCTGTCGGGTTTGCTCGGGCCCTGTCGGGTTTGCTCGGGCTCTGTCAGGCTTTGTCAAGCCCTGTCGGGTTTGCTAGGGCCCTGTCGGGCTCCGTCGGGCCCTGTCTGGTTTCCTCAGGCCCTGTCGGGCTCCGTCGGGCCCTGTCGGGTTTGCTCAGGCCCTGTCGGGCTCCGTCGGGCCCTGTCTGGTTTCCTCAGGCCCTGTCGGGCCCTGTCGAGCCCTGTCGGGTTTGCTAGGGCCCTCTCAGGCTCCGTCGAGTCCTGTCGGGTTTGCTCGGGCCCCGTCAGGCTCCGTCGGGCCCTGTCGGGTTTCCTTGGGCCCTGTCGGGCTCCATCGAGCCCTGTCAGGCTTTGTCGAACCCTGTCGAGTTTGCTCGGGCCATGACGGGTTTGCTCGGGCCCTGTCGGGCTCCATCGAACCCTGTCAGGCTTTGTCGGGTCCTGTCGGGTTTGCTCAGGCCCTGTCAGGCTCCGTCGACCCCTGTCAGGTATGCTCGGGCCCTGTCGGGTTTGCTCAGGCCCTGTCAGGCTCCGTCGACCCCTGTCAGGTTTGCTCGGGCCCTGTCGGGCTCCGTCGGGCCCTATCAGGTTTGCTCGGGCCCTGTCGGGTTTGCTCAGGCCCTGTCAGGCTCCGTCGAGCCCTGTCGGGTTTGCTCGGGCCCTGTCAGGCTCCGTCAGGCCCTGTCGGGTTTGCTCGGGCCCTGTCGGGTTTGCTGGGGCCCTGTCAGGCTCCGTCGGGCCCTGTCGGGTTTGCTCGGGCCCTGTCGGGCTCCGTCTAGCCCTGTCGGGTTTCCTCGGGCCCTGTCGGGCTCCATCGAGCCCTGTCAGGTTCTGTGAGGCTTTGTCGGGTTTGCTCGGGCCCTGTCGGGCTCCGTCGGGCCCTGTCGGGCTTTGTCGGGCCCTGTCGGGTTTGCTCAAGCCCTGTCGGGCTCCGTCGAGCCATGTCGGGTTTGTTCGGGCCATGTCAGGCTCCATCGAACCCTGTCAGGCTTTGTCGGGTCCTGTCGGGTTTGCTCAGGCCCTGTCAGGCTCCGTCGACCCCTGTCAGGTATGCTCGGGCCCTGTCAGGTTTGCTCAGACCCTGTCAGGCGCCGTCGACCCCTGTCAGGTTTGCTCGGGCCCTGTCGGGCTCCGTCGGGCCCTGTCAGGTTTGCTCGGGCCCTATCAAGCTCCGTCGGTCCCTGTTGGGTTTGCTCGGGCCCTGTCGGGCTCCGTCGGGCCCTGTCAGGTTTGCTCGGGCCCTGTCGGGCATTGTCGAGCCCTGTCGGGTTTGCTCGGGCCCTGTCAGGCTTCGTCGGACCCTATCGGGTTTGCTAGGGCCGTGTCGGGCTCTGTCGGACCCTGTCGGGTTTGCTCGGCCCTGTCGGGTTTGCTGAAGCCCTGTTGGGCTTCGTCGGACCCTGTCGGGTTTCCTCAGGCCCTGTCGGGCTCCGTCGAGCCCTGTCGGGTTTGCTCGGGCCCTGTCAGGCTTTGTCAAGCCCTGTCGGGTTTGCTAGGGCCCTGTCGGGCTCCGTCGGGCCCTGTCTGGTTTCCTCAGGCCCTGTCGGACTCCGTCGATCCCTGTCGGGTTTGCTCGGGCCCTGTCAGGCTCCGTCGCGCCCTGTCGGGTTTCCTCGGGCCCTGTCGGGCTCCATCGAGCCCTGTCGGGTTTGCTCGGGCCCTGTCGGGCTCCATCGGACCCTGTCAGGCTTTGTCGGGTCCTGTCGGGTTTGCTCAGGCCCTGTCGGGCCTTCTCAGGCCCTGTTCGGTTTGCCCGCGTCTTGTCGGGCTCTGTCGGGCCCTGTCAGATTCGCTCGGGCCCTGTCGGGTTTGCTCGGGCCCTGTCACGCTCCGTCAGGCCCTGTCGGGTTTGCTCGGGCCCTGTCAGGCTCCGTCGGGCCCTGTCAGGTTTGCTTGCACCCTGTCGGGATCCGTTGGGCCCTGTCGGGTTTGCTCGGGCCCTGTCGGACTCCTTCGTGCCCTGTCAGGTTTGCTCGGGCCCTGTCGGGCCTTGTCAAGCCCTGTCGGGTTTGCTCGGGCTCTGTCGGGCTCCAGCGTGCCCTGTCGGGTTTGCCCGGGCCCTGTCGGGCTCCATCGAGCCCTGTCAGGCTTCGTCGGGCCCTTGCGGGTTTGCTCGGGCCCTGTCGGGCTTCGTCAGGCCCTGTCGGGTTTGCTCGGGCCCTATCGGGCTCCGTCGGGCCCTGTCGGGTTTCCTCGGGCCCTGTCGGGCTCCATCGAGCCCTGTCAGGCTCCGTCGGGCCCTTTCGGGTTTGCTCGGGCCCTGTCGGGCTCCTTCGGGCCCTGTCGGGTTTGCTCGGGCCCTGTCGGGTTTGCTCGGGCCCTGTCAGGCTTTGTCAAGCCCTGTCGGGTTTGCTAGGGCCCTGTCGGGCTCCGTCGGGCCCTGTCTGGTTTCCTCAGGCCCTGTCGGGCTCCGTCGGGCCCTGTTGGGTTTGCTCAGGCCCTGTCGGGTTTGCTAGGGCCCTGTCGGGCTCCGTCGGGACCTGTCTGGTTTCCTCGGGCCCTGTCGGGCTCCGTCGAGCCCTGTCGGGTTTGCTCGGGCCCTGTCAGGCTCCGTCGAGTCCTGTCGGGTTTTCTCGGGCCCCGTCAGGCTCCGTCGGGCCCTGTCGGGTTTCCTTGGGCCCTGTCGGGCTCCATCGAGCCCTGTCAGGCTTTGTCGAACCCTGTCGAGTTTGCTCGGGCCATGTCGGGTTTGCTCGGGCCCTTTCGGGCTCCATCGAACCCTGTCAGGCTTTGTCGGGTCCTGTCGGGTTTGCTCAGGCCCTGTCAGGCTCCGTCGACCCCTGTCAGGTATGCTCGGGCCCTGTCGGGTTTGCTCAGGCCCTGTCAGGCTCCGTCGGGCCCTGTCGGGTTTCCTCGGGCCCTGTCGGGCTCCATCGAGCCCTGTCAGGCTTTGTCGAACCCTGTCGGGTTTGCTCGGGCCCTGTTGGGTTTGCTCGGGTCCTGTCGGGCTCTGTCGGGCCCTGTCGGGTTTGCTCGGGCCCTGTCAGGCTCCGTCGGGCCCTGTCGGATTTCCTCGGGCCCTCTCGGGTTCCGTCGGGCCCTGTCGGTTTTCCTCGGGCCTTGTCGGACTCTATCGAGCCCTGTCAGGCTCCGTCGGTCTCTTTCGGGTTTGCTCAGGCCCTGTCGGGCTCCGTCGGGCCCTGTCAGGCTTTGTCAGGTCCTGTCAGGTTTGCTCGGGCCCTGTCGGGCCTTGTCGGGCCCTGTCGGGTTTGCTCGGGCCCTGTCAGGCTCTGTCGGGCCCTGTCTGGTTTATTCGGGCCCTGTCGGGCTCCTTCGAGCCCTGTCAGGTTTGCTCGGGCCGTGTCGGGTTTGCTCGGGCCCTGTCAGGCTCCGTCGAGCCCTGGCGGGTTTGCTCGGGCCCTGTCGGGCCTTGTCGGGCCCTGTCGGGTTTGCTCGGGCTCTGTCGGGCTCTAGCATGCCCTGTCGGGTTTACCCGGGCCCTGTCAGGCTCCGTCAGGCCCTGTCGGGTTTGCTCGGGCCCTATCGGGCTCCGTGGGGCCCTGTCGGGTTTCCTCGGGCCCTGTCGGGCTCCATCGAGCCCTGTCAGGCTCCGTCGAGCCCTTTCGGGTTTGCTCGGGCCCTGTCGGGCTCCGTCAGGCCCTGTCGGACTTGCTCAGGCCCTGTCGGGTTTGCTCGAGCCCTGTCGGGCTCCATCGGGCCCTGTCGGGTTTGCTCGGGCCCTATCGGGCTCCGTCGGGCCCTGTCGGGTTTCCTCGGGCCCTGTCAGGCTCCATCGAGCCCGGTCAGGCTTCGTCGGGCCCTTTCGAGTTTGCTCGGGCCCTGTCAGGCTCCGTCAGGCCCTGTCGGGTTTGCTCGGGCCCTATCGGGCTCCGTCGGGCCCTGTCGGGTTTCCTCGGGCTCTGTCGGTCTCCATCGAGCCCTGTCAGGCTCCGTCAGGCCCTGTCGGGTTTGCTCGGGCCCTATCGAGCTCCGTCGGGTCCTGTCGGGTTTCCTCGGGCTCTGTTGGTCTCCATCGAGCCCTGTCAGGCTCCGTCGGGCCCTGTCGGGTTTGCTCGGGCCCTGTCGCGTTTGCTCAGGCACTGTCGGGTTTGCTCGGGCCCTGTCGGGCTTCCTCGGGCCCTGTCGGGCTCCATCGAGCCCTGTCAGGCTCCGTCGGACCTTATCAGGCTTTGCTCAGGCCCTGTCGGGCTCCGTCAGGCCCTGTCGGGTTTGCTCAGGCCCTATCGGGCTCCGTCGGGCCCTGTCGGGTTTCCTCGGGCTCTGTCGGTCTCCATCGAGCCCTGTCAGGCTCCGTCGGGCCCTGTCGGGTTTGCTCGGGCCCTGTCGGGTTTGCTCAGGCACTGTCGGGTTTGCTCAGGCCCTGTCGGGTTTGCTTGGGCCCTGTCGGGCTCCGTCGGGCCCTGTCGGGTTTCCTCGGGCCCTGTCGGGCTCCATCGAGCCCTGTCAGGCTCCGTCGGGCCCTTTCGGGTTTGCTCGGGCCCTGTCGGGCTCCGTCGAGCCATGTCGGGTTTCCTCGGGCCCTGTCGGTCTCCATCGAGCCGTGTCAGGCTCCGTCGGGCTTTTTTGGGTTTGCTCGGGCCCTGTTGGGCTCCGTCGGGCCCTGTTAGGCTTTGTCAGGTCCTGTCAGGTTTGTTCTGGCCCTGTCGGGCCTTGTCGGGCCCTGTCGGGTTTGCTCGGGCTCTGTCGGGCTCCGTTGGGCCCTGTCGGGTTTGCTCGGGCACTGTCGGGTTTGCTCAGGCCCTGTCAGGCTCCGTCGACCCCTGTCAGGTTTGCTCGGGCCCTGTCGGGCTCCGTTGAGCCATGTCGGGTTTGCTCGGGCCCTGTCGGGCTCCATCGAACCCTGTCAGGCTTTGTCGGGTCCTGTCGGGTTTGCTCAGGCCCTGTCAGGCTCCGTCGACACCTGTCAGGTATGCTCGGGCCTTGTCGGTTTTGCTCAGGCCCTGTCAGGCTCCGTCGACCCCTGTCAGGTTTGCTCGGGCCCTGTCGGGCTCCGTCGGGCCCTATCAGGTTTGCTCGGGCCCTGTCGGGTTTGCTCAGGCCCTGTCAGGCTCCGTCGAGCCCTGTCGGGTTTGCTCATGCCCTGTCAGGCTCCGTCAGGCCCTGTCGGGTTTGCTCGGGCCCTGTCGGGTTTGCTGGGGCCCTGTCGGGCTCCGTCGGGCCCTGTCGGGTTTGCTCGGGCCCTGTCGGGCTCCGTCTAGGCCTGTCGGGTTTCCTCGGGCCCTGTCGGGCTCCATCGAGCCCTGTCAGGCTCTGTGAGGCTTTGTCGGGTTTGCTCGGGCCCTGTCGGGCTCCGTCGGGCCCTGTCAGGCTTTGTCGGGCCCTGTCGGGTTTGCTCGGGCCCTGTCGGGCCTTGTCGGGCCCTGTCGGGATTGCTCGGGCCCTGTCGGGCTCCGTCGAGCTTTGTCGGGTTTGTTCGGGCCCTTTCGGTTTTACTCAGGCCCTGTCAGGCTCCGACAAGCCCTGTCAGGTTTGCTCGGGCCCTGTCGGGTTTGCTCGGGCCATCTCGGGCTCCGTCGGGCTCTGTCGGGTTTCCTCGGGCCTTGTCAGGCTCCGTCAGGCCCTGTCGGGTTTGCTCGGGCCCTGTCGGGTTTGCTGAAGCCCTGTCAGGCTTCGTCGGACCCTGTCGGGTTTGCTAGGGCCGTGTCGGGCTCCGTCGGGCCCTGTCCGGTTTGCTCGGGCCCTGTCGGATTTGCTTGGGCCCTGTCGGGCTCCGTCGAGCCATGTCGGGTTTGCTCGGGCCCTGTCAGGCTCCATCGAACCCTGTCAGGCTTTGTCGGGTCCTGTCGGGTTTGCTCAGGCCCTGTCAGGCTCCGTCGACCCCTGCCAGGTATGCTCGGGCCCTGTCGGGTTTGCTCAGGCCCTGTCAGGCGCCGTCGACCCCTGTCAGGTTTGCTCGGGCCCTGTCGGGCTCCGTCGGGCCCTGTCAGGTTTGCTCGGGCCCTGTCGGGCTCCGTCGGTCCCTGTCGGGTTTACTCGGGCCCTGGTGGGCTCCGTCGGGCCCTGTCAGGTTTGCTCGGGCCCTGTCGGGTTTGCTCAGGCCCTGTCAGGCTCCGTCGAGCCCTGGCGGGTTTGCTCGGGCCCTGTCAGGCTCCGTCAGGCCTTGTTGGGTTTGCTCGGGCCCTGTCAGGCTCCATCGAACCCTGTCAGGCTTTGTTGGGTTCTGTCAGGTTTGCTCGGGCCCTGTCGGGTTTGCCCGCGTCCTGTCGGGCTTTGTCAAGCCCAGTCAGGTTCGCTCGGGCCCTGTCAGGTTTGCTCGGGCCCTGTCAGGCTCCGTGAGGCCCTGTCGGGTATGCTCGTGCCCTGTCGGGCTCCGTCGCGCCCTGTCGGGTTTGCTCGGGCTCTGTCGGGTTCCAGCGTGCCCTTTCGGGTTTGCCCGGGCCCTGTCGGGCTCCATCGACCCCTGTCAGGCTTCGTCGGGCCCTTGCGGGTTTGCTCGGGCCCTGTCGGGCTCCGTCAGGCCCTGTCGGGTTCGCTCGGGCCCTATCGGGCTCCGTCGGGCCCTGTCGTGTTTCCTCGGGCCCTGTCGGGCTCCATCGAGCCCTGTCAGGCTCCGTCGGGCCCTTTCGGGTTTGCTTGGGCCCTGTCGGGCTCCGTCGGGCCCTGTCGGGTTTGCTCGGGCCCTGTCAGGCTTTGTCAAGCCCTGTCGGGTTTGCTCGGGCCCTGTCGGGCTCCGTCGGGACCTGTCTGGTTTCCTCGGGCCCTGTCGGGCTCCGTCGAGCCCTGTCGGGTTTGCTCGGGCCCTGTCAGGCTCCGTCGAGTCCTGTCGGGTTTTCTCGGGCCCCGTCAGGCTCCGTCGGGCCCTGTCGGGTTTCCTTGGGCCCTGTCGGGCTCCATCGAGCCCTGTCAGGCTTTGTCGAACCCTGTCGAGTTTGCTCGGGCCATGTCGGGTTTGCTCGGGCCCTGTCGGGCTCCATCGAACCCTGTCAGGCTTTGTCGGGTCCTGTCGGGTTTGCTCAGGCCCTGTCAGGCTCCGTCGACCCCTGTCAGGTATGCTCGGGCCCTGTCGGGTTTGCTCAGGTTCTGTCAGGCTCCGTCGGGCCCTGTCGGGTTTCCTCGGGCCCTGTCGGGCTCCATCGAGCCCTGTCAGGCTTTGTCGAACCCTGTCGGGCTTGCTCGGGCCCTGTTGGGTTTGCTCGGGTCCTGTCGGGCTCTGTCGGGCCCTGTCGGGTTTGCTCGGGCCCTGTCAGGCTCCGTCGGGCCCTGTCGGATTTCCTCGGGCCCTCTCGGGTTCCGTCGGGCCCTGTCGGTTTTCCTCGGGCCTTGTCGGACTCTATCGAGCCCTGTCAGGCTCCGTCGGTCTCTTTCGGGTTTGCTCAGGCCCTGTCGGGCTCCGTCGGGCCCTGTCAGGCTTTGTCAGGTCCTGTCAGGTTTGCTCGGGCCCTGTCGGGCCTTGTCAAGCCCTGTCGGGTTTGCTCGGGTTCTGTCAGGCTCTGTCGGGCCCTGTCTGGTTTATTCGGGCCCTGTCGGGCTCCTTCGAGCCCTGTCAGGTTTGCTCGGGCCGTGTCGGGTTTGCTCGGGCCCTGTCAGGCTCCGTCGAGCCCTGGCGGGTTTGCTCGGGCCCTGTCGGGCCTTGTCGGGCCCTGTCGGGTTTGCTCGGGCTCTGTCGGGCTCTAGCATGCCCTGTCGGGTTTACCCGGGCCCTGTCAGGCTCCGTCAGGCCCTGTCGGGTTTGCTCGGGCCCTATCGGGCTCCGTGGGGCCCTGTCGGGTTTCCTCGGGCCCTGTCGGGCTCCATCGAGCCCTGTCAGGCTCCGTCGAGCCCTTTCGGGTTTGCTCGGGCCCTGTCGGGCTCCGTCAGGCCCTGTCGGACTTGCTCAGGCCCTGTCGGGTTTGCTCGAGCCCTGTCGGGCTCCATCGGGCCCTGTCGGGTTTGCTCGGGCCCTATCGGGCTCCGTCGGGCCCTGTCGGGTTTCCTCGGGCCCTGTCAGGCTCCATCGAGCCCTGTCAGGCTTCGTCGGGTCCTTTCAAGTTTGCTCGGGCCCTGTCAGGCTCCGTCAGGCCCTGTCGGGTTTGCTCGGGCCCTATCGGGCTCCGTCGGGCCCTGTCGGGTTTCCTCGGGCTCTGTCGGTCTCCATCGAGCCCTGTCAGGCTCCGTCAGGCCCTGTAGGGTTTGCTCGGGCCCTATCGAGCTCCGTCGGGCCCTGTCGGGTTTCCTCGGGCTCTGTTGGTCTCCATCGAGCCCTGTCAGGCTCCGTCGGGCCCTGTCGGGTTTGCTCGGGCCCTGTCGCGTTTGCTCAGGCACTGTCGGGTTTGCTCAGGCCCTGTCGGGTTTGCTTGGG
The DNA here is from genome assembly GCF_037038585.1 of Patagioenas fasciata. Classification (NCBI taxonomy): domain Eukaryota; kingdom Metazoa; phylum Chordata; class Aves; order Columbiformes; family Columbidae; genus Patagioenas; species Patagioenas fasciata. The sequence continues at coordinate 3,134,203 of NC_092532.1, forward strand.
CCCTGTCGGGTTTGCTCGGGCCCTGTCGGGCTTCCTCGGGCCCTGTCGGGCTCCATCGAGCCCTGTCAGGCTCCATCGGACCCTATCAGGCTTTGCTCAGGCCCTGTCGGGCTCCGTCAGGCCCTGTCGGGTTTGCTCAGGCCCTATCGGGCTCCGTCGGGCCCTGTCGGGTTTCCTCGGGCTCTGTCGGTCTCCATCGAGCCCTGTCAGGCTCCGTCGGGCCCTGTCGGGTTTGCTCGGGCCCTGTCGGGTTTGCTCAGGCACTGTCGGGTTTGCTCAGGCCCTGTCGGGTTTGCTTGGGCCCTGTCGGGCTCCGTCGGGCCCTGTCGGGTTTCCTCGGGCCCTGTCGGGCTCCATCGAGCCCTGTCAGGCTCCGTCGGGCCCTTTCGGGTTTGCTCGGGCCCTGTCGGGCTCCGTCGAGCCATGTCGGGTTTCCTCGGGCCCTGTCGGTCTCCATCGAGCCGTGTCAGGCTCCGTCGGGCCTTTTTGGGTTTGCTCGGGCCCTGTTGGGCTCCGTCGGGCCCTGTTAGGCTTTGTCAGGTCCTGTCAGGTTTGTTCTGGCCCTGTCGGGCCTTGTCGGGCCCTGTCGGGTTTGCTCGGGCTCTGTCGGGCTCCGTTGGGCCCTGTCGGGTTTGCTCGGGCACTGTCGGGTTTGCTCAGGCCCTGTCAGGCTCCGTCGACCCCTGTCAGGTTTGCTCGGGCCCTGTCGGGCTCCGTTGAGCCATGTCGGGTTTGCTCGGGCCCTGTCGGGCTCCATCGAACCCTGTCAGGCTTTGTCGGGTCCTGTCGGGTTTGCTCAGGCCCTGTCAGGCTCCGTCGACCCCTGTCAGGTATGCTCGGGCCCTGTCGGGTTTGCTCAGGCCCTGTCAGGCTCCGTCGACCCCTGTCAGGTTTGCTCGGGCCCTGTCGGGCTCCGTCGGGCCCTATCAGGTTTGCTCGGGCCCTGTCGGGTTTGCTCAGGCCCTGTCAGGCTCCGTCGAGCCCTGTCGGGTTTGCTCGGGCCCTGTCAGGCTCCGTCAGGCCCTGTCGGGTTTGCTCGGGCCCTGTCGGGTTTGCTGGGGCCCTGTCAGGCTCCGTCGGGCCCTGTCGGGTTTGCTCGGGCCCTGTCGGGCTCCGTCTAGCCCTGTCGGGTTTCCTCGGGCCCTGTCGGGCTCCATCGAGCCCTGTCAGGTTCTGTGAGGCTTTGTCGGGTTTGCTCGGGCCCTGTCGGGCTCCGTCGGGCCCTGTCGGGCTTTGTCGGGCCCTGTCGGGTTTGCTCAAGCCCTGTCGGGCTCCGTCGAGCCATGTCGGGTTTGTTCGGGCCATGTCAGGCTCCATCGAACCCTGTCAGGCTTTGTCGGGTCCTGTCGGGTTTGCTCAGGCCCTGTCAGGCTCCGTCGACCCCTGTCAGGTATGCTCGGGCCCTGTCAGGTTTGCTCAGACCCTGTCAGGCGCCGTCGACCCCTGTCAGGTTTGCTCGGGCCCTGTCGGGCTCCGTCGGGCCCTGTCAGGTTTGCTCGGGCCCTATCAAGCTCCGTCGGTCCCTGTTGGGTTTGCTCGGGCCCTGTCGGGCTCCGTCGGGCCCTGTCAGGTTTGCTCGGGCCCTGTCGGGCATTGTCGAGCCCTGTCGGGTTTGCTCGGGCCCTGTCAGGCTTCGTCGGACCCTATCGGGTTTGCTAGGGCCGTGTCGGGCTCCGTCGGACCCTGTCGGGTTTGCTCGGCCCTGTCGGGTTTGCTGAAGCCCTGTTGGGCTTCGTCGGACCCTGTCGGGTTTCCTCAGGCCCTGTCGGGCTCCGTCGAGCCCTGTCGGGTTTGCTCGGGCCCTGTCAGGCTTTGTCAAGCCCTGTCGGGTTTGCTAGGGCCCTGTCGGGCTCCGTCGGGCCCTGTCTGGTTTCCTCAGGCCCTGTCGGACTCCGTCGATCCCTGTCGGGTTTGCTCGGGCCCTGTCAGGCTCCGTCGCGCCCTGTCGGGTTTCCTCGGGCCCTGTCGGGCTCCATCGAGCCCTGTCGGGTTTGCTCGGGCCCTGTCGGGCTCCATCGGACCCTGTCAGGCTTTGTCGGGTCCTGTCGGGTTTGCTCAGGCCCTGTCGGGCCTTCTCAGGCCCTGTTCGGTTTGCCCGCGTCTTGTCGGGCTCTGTCGGGCCCTGTCAGATTCGCTCGGGCCCTGTCGGGTTTGCTCGGGCCCTGTCACGCTCCGTCAGGCCCTGTCGGGTTTGCTCGGGCCCTGTCAGGCTCCGTCGGGCCCTGTCAGGTTTGCTTGCACCCTGTCGGGATCCGTTGGGCCCTGTCGGGTTTGCTCGGGCCCTGTCGGACTCCTTCGTGCCCTGTCAGGTTTGCTCGGGCCCTGTCGGGCCTTGTCAAGCCCTGTCGGGTTTGCTCGGGCTCTGTCGGGCTCCAGCGTGCCCTGTCGGGTTTGCCCGGGCCCTGTCGGGCTCCATCGAGCCCTGTCAGGCTTCGTCGGGCCCTTGCGGGTTTGCTCGGGCCCTGTCGGGCTTCGTCAGGCCCTGTCGGGTTTGCTCGGGCCCTATCGGGCTCCGTCGGGCCCTGTCGGGTTTCCTCGGGCCCTGTCGGGCTCCATCGAGCCCTGTCAGGCTCCGTCGGGCCCTTTCGGGTTTGCTCGGGCCCTGTCGGGCTCCTTCGGGCCCTGTCGGGTTTGCTCGGGCCCTGTCGGGTTTGCTCGGGCCCTGTCAGGCTTTGTCAAGCCCTGTCGGGTTTGCTAGGGCCCTGTCGGGCTCCGTCGGGCCCTGTCTGGTTTCCTCAGGCCCTGTCGGGCTCCGTCGGGCCCTGTTGGGTTTGCTCAGGCCCTGTCGGGTTTGCTAGGGCCCTGTCGGGCTCCGTCGGGACCTGTCTGGTTTCCTCGGGCCCTGTCGGGCTCCGTCGAGCCCTGTCGGGTTTGCTCGGGCCCTGTCAGGCTCCGTCGAGTCCTGTCGGGTTTTCTCGGGCCCCGTCAGGCTCCGTCGGGCCCTGTCGGGTTTCCTTGGGCCCTGTCGGGCTCCATCGAGCCCTGTCAGGCTTTGTCGAACCCTGTCGAGTTTGCTCGGGCCATGTCGGGTTTGCTCGGGCCCTTTCGGGCTCCATCGAACCCTGTCAGGCTTTGTCGGGTCCTGTCGGGTTTGCTCAGGCCCTGTCAGGCTCCGTCGACCCCTGTCAGGTATGCTCGGGCCCTGTCGGGTTTGCTCAGGCCCTGTCAGGCTCCGTCGGGCCCTGTCGGGTTTCCTCGGGCCCTGTCGGGCTCCATCGAGCCCTGTCAGGCTTTGTCGAACCCTGTCGGGTTTGCTCGGGCCCTGTTGGGTTTGCTCGGGTCCTGTCGGGCTCTGTCGGGCCCTGTCGGGTTTGCTCGGGCCCTGTCAGGCTCCGTCGGGCCCTGTCGGATTTCCTCGGGCCCTCTCGGGTTCCGTCGGGCCCTGTCGGTTTTCCTCGGGCCTTGTCGGACTCTATCGAGCCCTGTCAGGCTCCGTCGGTCTCTTTCGGGTTTGCTCAGGCCCTGTCGGGCTCCGTCGGGCCCTGTCAGGCTTTGTCAGGTCCTGTCAGGTTTGCTCGGGCCCTGTCGGGCCTTGTCGGGCCCTGTCGGGTTTGCTCGGGCCCTGTCAGGCTCTGTCGGGCCCTGTCTGGTTTATTCGGGCCCTGTCGGGCTCCTTCGAGCCCTGTCAGGTTTGCTCGGGCCGTGTCGGGTTTGCTCGGGCCCTGTCAGGCTCCGTCGAGCCCTGGCGGGTTTGCTCGGGCCCTGTCGGGCCTTGTCGGGCCCTGTCGGGTTTGCTCGGGCTCTGTCGGGCTCTAGCATGCCCTGTCGGGTTTACCCGGGCCCTGTCAGGCTCCGTCAGGCCCTGTCGGGTTTGCTCGGGCCCTATCGGGCTCCGTGGGGCCCTGTCGGGTTTCCTCGGGCCCTGTCGGGCTCCATCGAGCCCTGTCAGGCTCCGTCGAGCCCTTTCGGGTTTGCTCGGGCCCTGTCGGGCTCCGTCAGGCCCTGTCGGACTTGCTCAGGCCCTGTCGGGTTTGCTCGAGCCCTGTCGGGCTCCATCGGGCCCTGTCGGGTTTGCTCGGGCCCTATCGGGCTCCGTCGGGCCCTGTCGGGTTTCCTCGGGCCCTGTCAGGCTCCATCGAGCCCGGTCAGGCTTCGTCGGGCCCTTTCGAGTTTGCTCGGGCCCTGTCAGGCTCCGTCAGGCCCTGTCGGGTTTGCTCGGGCCCTATCGGGCTCCGTCGGGCCCTGTCGGGTTTCCTCGGGCTCTGTCGGTCTCCATCGAGCCCTGTCAGGCTCCGTCAGGCCCTGTCGGGTTTGCTCGGGCCCTATCGAGCTCCGTCGGGCCCTGTCGGGTTTGCTCGGGCCCTGTCGCGTTTGCTCAGGCACTGTCGGGTTTGCTCGGGCCCTGTCGGGCTTCCTCGGGCCCTGTCGGGCTCCATCGAGCCCTGTCAGGCTCCGTCGGACCTTATCAGGCTTTGCTCAGGCCCTGTCGGGCTCCGTCAGGCCCTGTCGGGTTTGCTCAGGCCCTATCGGGCTCCGTCGGGCCCTGTCGGGTTTCCTCGGGCTCTGTCGGTCTCCATCGAGCCCTGTCAGGCTCCGTCGGGCCCTGTCGGGTTTGCTCGGGCCCTGTCGGGTTTGCTCAGGCACTGTCGGGTTTGCTCAGGCCCTGTCGGGTTTGCTTGGGCCCTGTCGGGCTCCGTCGGGCCCTGTCGGGTTTCCTCGGGCCCTGTCGGGCTCCATCGAGCCCTGTCAGGCTCCGTCGGGCCCTTTCGGGTTTGCTCGGGCCCTGTCGGGCTCCGTCGAGCCATGTCGGGTTTCCTCGGGCCCTGTCGGTCTCCATCGAGCCGTGTCAGGCTCCGTCGGGCTTTTTTGGGTTTGCTCGGGCCCTGTTGGGCTCCGTCGGGCCCTGTTAGGCTTTGTCAGGTCCTGTCAGGTTTGTTCTGGCCCTGTCGGGCCTTGTCGGGCCCTGTCGGGTTTGCTCGGGCTCTGTCGGGCTCCGTTGGGCCCTGTCGGGTTTGCTCGGGCACTGTCGGGTTTGCTCAGGCCCTGTCAGGCTCCGTCGACCCCTGTCAGGTTTGCTCGGGCCCTGTCGGGCTCCGTTGAGCCATGTCGGGTTTGCTCGGGCCCTGTCGGGCTCCATCGAACCCTGTCAGGCTTTGTCGGGTCCTGTCGGGTTTGCTCAGGCCCTGTCAGGCTCCGTCGACACCTGTCAGGTATGCTCGGGCCTTGTCGGTTTTGCTCAGGCCCTGTCAGGCTCCGTCGACCCCTGTCAGGTTTGCTCGGGCCCTGTCGGGCTCCGTCGGGCCCTATCAGGTTTGCTCGGGCCCTGTCGGGTTTGCTCAGGCCCTGTCAGGCTCCGTCGAGCCCTGTCGGGTTTGCTCATGCCCTGTCAGGCTCCGTCAGGCCCTGTCGGGTTTGCTCGGGCCCTGTCGGGTTTGCTGGGGCCCTGTCGGGCTCCGTCGGGCCCTGTCGGGTTTGCTCGGGCCCTGTCGGGCTCCGTCTAGGCCTGTCGGGTTTCCTCGGGCCCTGTCGGGCTCCATCGAGCCCTGTCAGGCTCTGTGAGGCTTTGTCGGGTTTGCTCGGGCCCTGTCGGGCTCCGTCGGGCCCTGTCAGGCTTTGTCGGGCCCTGTCGGGTTTGCTCGGGCCCTGTCGGGCCTTGTCGGGCCCTGTCGGGATTGCTCGGGCCCTGTCGGGCTCCGTCGAGCTTTGTCGGGTTTGTTCGGGCCCTTTCGGTTTTACTCAGGCCCTGTCAGGCTCCGACAAGCCCTGTCAGGTTTGCTCGGGCCCTGTCGGGTTTGCTCGGGCCATCTCGGGCTCCGTCGGGCTCTGTCGGGTTTCCTCGGGCCTTGTCAGGCTCCGTCAGGCCCTGTCGGGTTTGCTCGGGCCCTGTCGGGTTTGCTGAAGCCCTGTCAGGCTTCGTCGGACCCTGTCGGGTTTGCTAGGGCCGTGTCGGGCTCCGTCGGGCCCTGTCCGGTTTGCTCGGGCCCTGTCGGATTTGCTTGGGCCCTGTCGGGCTCCGTCGAGCCATGTCGGGTTTGCTCGGGCCCTGTCAGGCTCCATCGAACCCTGTCAGGCTTTGTCGGGTCCTGTCGGGTTTGCTCAGGCCCTGTCAGGCTCCGTCGACCCCTGCCAGGTATGCTCGGGCCCTGTCGGGTTTGCTCAGGCCCTGTCAGGCGCCGTCGACCCCTGTCAGGTTTGCTCGGGCCCTGTCGGGCTCCGTCGGGCCCTGTCAGGTTTGCTCGGGCCCTGTCGGGCTCCGTCGGTCCCTGTCGGGTTTACTCGGGCCCTGGTGGGCTCCGTCGGGCCCTGTCAGGTTTGCTCGGGCCCTGTCGGGTTTGCTCAGGCCCTGTCAGGCTCCGTCGAGCCCTGGCGGGTTTGCTCGGGCCCTGTCAGGCTCCGTCAGGCCTTGTTGGGTTTGCTCGGGCCCTGTCAGGCTCCATCGAACCCTGTCAGGCTTTGTTGGGTTCTGTCAGGTTTGCTCGGGCCCTGTCGGGTTTGCCCGCGTCCTGTCGGGCTTTGTCAAGCCCAGTCAGGTTCGCTCGGGCCCTGTCAGGTTTGCTCGGGCCCTGTCAGGCTCCGTGAGGCCCTGTCGGGTATGCTCGTGCCCTGTCGGGCTCCGTCGCGCCCTGTCGGGTTTGCTCGGGCTCTGTCGGGTTCCAGCGTGCCCTTTCGGGTTTGCCCGGGCCCTGTCGGGCTCCATCGACCCCTGTCAGGCTTCGTCGGGCCCTTGCGGGTTTGCTCGGGCCCTGTCGGGCTCCGTCAGGCCCTGTCGGGTTCGCTCGGGCCCTATCGGGCTCCGTCGGGCCCTGTCGTGTTTCCTCGGGCCCTGTCGGGCTCCATCGAGCCCTGTCAGGCTCCGTCGGGCCCTTTCGGGTTTGCTTGGGCCCTGTCGGGCTCCGTCGGGCCCTGTCGGGTTTGCTCGGGCCCTGTCAGGCTTTGTCAAGCCCTGTCGGGTTTGCTCGGGCCCTGTCGGGCTCCGTCGGGACCTGTCTGGTTTCCTCGGGCCCTGTCGGGCTCCGTCGAGCCCTGTCGGGTTTGCTCGGGCCCTGTCAGGCTCCGTCGAGTCCTGTCGGGTTTTCTCGGGCCCCGTCAGGCTCCGTCGGGCCCTGTCGGGTTTCCTTGGGCCCTGTCGGGCTCCATCGAGCCCTGTCAGGCTTTGTCGAACCCTGTCGAGTTTGCTCGGGCCATGTCGGGTTTGCTCGGGCCCTGTCGGGCTCCATCGAACCCTGTCAGGCTTTGTCGGGTCCTGTCGGGTTTGCTCAGGCCCTGTCAGGCTCCGTCGACCCCTGTCAGGTATGCTCGGGCCCTGTCGGGTTTGCTCAGGTTCTGTCAGGCTCCGTCGGGCCCTGTCGGGTTTCCTCGGGCCCTGTCGGGCTCCATCGAGCCCTGTCAGGCTTTGTCGAACCCTGTCGGGCTTGCTCGGGCCCTGTTGGGTTTGCTCGGGTCCTGTCGGGCTCTGTCGGGCCCTGTCGGGTTTGCTCGGGCCCTGTCAGGCTCCGTCGGGCCCTGTCGGATTTCCTCGGGCCCTCTCGGGTTCCGTCGGGCCCTGTCGGTTTTCCTCGGGCCTTGTCGGACTCTATCGAGCCCTGTCAGGCTCCGTCGGTCTCTTTCGGGTTTGCTCAGGCCCTGTCGGGCTCCGTCGGGCCCTGTCAGGCTTTGTCAGGTCCTGTCAGGTTTGCTCGGGCCCTGTCGGGCCTTGTCAAGCCCTGTCGGGTTTGCTCGGGTTCTGTCAGGCTCTGTCGGGCCCTGTCTGGTTTATTCGGGCCCTGTCGGGCTCCTTCGAGCCCTGTCAGGTTTGCTCGGGCCGTGTCGGGTTTGCTCGGGCCCTGTCAGGCTCCGTCGAGCCCTGGCGGGTTTGCTCGGGCCCTGTCGGGCCTTGTCGGGCCCTGTCGGGTTTGCTCGGGCTCTGTCGGGCTCTAGCATGCCCTGTCGGGTTTACCCGGGCCCTGTCAGGCTCCGTCAGGCCCTGTCGGGTTTGCTCGGGCCCTATCGGGCTCCGTGGGGCCCTGTCGGGTTTCCTCGGGCCCTGTCGGGCTCCATCGAGCCCTGTCAGGCTCCGTCGAGCCCTTTCGGGTTTGCTCGGGCCCTGTCGGGCTCCGTCAGGCCCTGTCGGACTTGCTCAGGCCCTGTCGGGTTTGCTCGAGCCCTGTCGGGCTCCATCGGGCCCTGTCGGGTTTGCTCGGGCCCTATCGGGCTCCGTCGGGCCCTGTCGGGTTTCCTCGGGCCCTGTCAGGCTCCATCGAGCCCTGTCAGGCTTCGTCGGGTCCTTTCAAGTTTGCTCGGGCCCTGTCAGGCTCCGTCAGGCCCTGTCGGGTTTGCTCGGGCCCTATCGGGCTCCGTCGGGCCCTGTCGGGTTTCCTCGGGCTCTGTCGGTCTCCATCGAGCCCTGTCAGGCTCCGTCAGGCCCTGTCGGGTTTGCTCGGGCCCTATCGAGCTCCGTCGGGCCCTGTCGGGTTTCCTCGGGCTCTGTTGGTCTCCATCGAGCCCTGTCAGGCTCCGTCGGGCCCTGTCGGGTTTGCTCGGGCCCTGTCGCGTTTGCTCAGGCACTGTCGGGTTTGCTCAGGCCCTGTCGGGTTTGCTTGGGCCCTGTCGGGTTTGCTCGGGCCCTGTCGGGCTTCCTCGGGCCCTGTCGGGCTCCATCGAGCCCTGTCAGGCTCCATCGGACCCTATCAGGCTTTGCTCAGGCCCTGTCGGGCTCCGTCAGGCCCTGTCGGGTTTGCTCAGGCCCTATCGGGCTCCGTCGGGCCCTGTCGGGTTTCCTCGGGCTCTGTCGGTCTCCATCGAGCCCTGTCAGGCTCCGTCGGGCCCTGTCGGGTTTGCTCGGGCCCTGTCGGGTTTGCTCAGGCACTGTCGGGTTTGCTCAGGCCCTGTCGGGTTTGCTTGGGCCCTGTCGGGCTCCGTCGGGCCCTGTCGGGTTTCCTCGGGCCCTGTCGGGCTCCATCGAGCCCTGTCAGGCTCCGTCGGGCCCTTTCGGGTTTGCTCGGGCCCTGTCGGGCTCCGTCGAGCCATGTCGGGTTTCCTCGGGCCCTGTCGGTCTCCATCGAGCCGTGTCAGGCTCCGTCGGGCCTTTTTGGGTTTGCTCGTGCCCTGTTGGGCTCCGTCGGGCCCTGTTAGGCTTTGTCAGGTCCTGTCAGGTTTGTTCTGGCCCTGTCGGGCCTTGTCGGGCCCTGTCGGGTTTGCTCGGGCTCTGTCGGGCTCCGTTGGGCCCTGTCGGGTTTGCTCGGGCACTGTCGGGTTTGCTCAGGCCCTGTCAGGCTCCGTCGACCCCTGTCAGGTTTGCTCGGGCCCTGTCGGGCTCCGTTGAGCCATGTCGGGTTTGCTCGGGCCCTGTCGGGCTCCATCGAACCCTGTCAGGCTTTGTCGGGTCCTGTCGGGTTTGCTCAGGCCCTGTCAGGCTCCGTCGACCCCTGTCAGGTATGCTCGGGCCTTGTCGGTTTTGCTCAGGCCCTGTCAGGCTCCGTCGACCCCTGTCAGGTTTGCTCGGGCCCTGTCGGGCTCCGTCGGGCCCTATCAGGTTTGCTCGGGCCCTGTCGGGTTTGCTCAGGCCCTGTCAGGCTCCGTCGAGCCCTGTCGGGTTTGCTCATGCCCTGTCAGGCTCCGTCAGGCCCTGTCGGGTTTGCTCGGGCCCTGTCGGGTTTCCTGGGGCCCTGTCGGGCTCCGTCGAGCCCTGTCGGGTTTGCTCGGGCCCTGTCGGGCTCCGTCTAGCCCTGTCGGGTTTCCTCGGGCCCTGTCGGGCTCCATCGAGCCCTGTCAGGCTCTGTGAGGCTTTGTCGGGTTTGCTCGGGCCCTGTCGGGCTTTGTCGAGCCCTGTCAGGCTTTGTCGGGCCCTGTCGGGTTTGCTCGGGCCCTGTCGGGCCTTGTCGGGCCCTGTCGGGATTGCTCGGGCCCTGTCGGGCTCCGTCGAGCTTTGTCGGGTTTGTTCGGGCCCTTTCGGTTTTACTCAGGCCCTGTCAGGCTCCGACAAGCCCTGTCAGGTTTGCTCGGGCCCTGTCGGGTTTGCTCGGGCCATCTCGGGCTCCGTCGGGCTCTGTCGGGTTTCCTCGGGCCCTGTCAGGCTCCGTCAGGCCCTGTCGGGTTTGCTCGGGCCCTGTCGGGTTTGCTGAAGCCCTGTCAGGCTTCGTCGGACCCTGTCGGGTTTGCTAGGGCCGTGTCGGGCTCCGTCGGGCCCTGTCCGGTTTGCTCGGGCCCTGTCGGATTTGCTTGGGCCCTGTCGGGCTCCGTCGAGCCATGTCGGGTTTGCTCGGGCCCTGTCAAGCTCCATCGAACCCTGTCAGGCTTTGTCGGGTCCTGTCGGGTTTGCTCAGGCCCTGTCAGGCTCCGTCGACCCCTGCCAGGTATGCTCGGGCCCTGTCGGGTTTGCTCAGGCCCTGTCAGGCGCCGTAGACCCCTGTCAGGTTTGCTCGGGCCATGTCGGACTCTGTCGGGCCCTGTCAGGTTTGCTCGGGCCCTGTCGGGCTCCGTCGGTCCCTGTCGGGTTTACTCGGGCCCTGTTGGGCTCCGTCGGGCCCTGTCAGGTTTGCTCGGGCCCTGTCAGGTTTGCTCAGGCCCTGTCAGGCTCCGTCGAGCCCTGGCGGGTTTGCTCGGGCCCTGTCAGGCTCCGTCAGGCCCTGTTGGGTTTGCTCGGGCCCTGTCGGGTTTGCTAGGGCCCTGTTGGGCTCCGTCAGGCCCTGTCTGGTTTCCTTGGGCCCTGTCGGGCTCTGTCGGTCCCTGTCGGGTTTGCTCGGGCCCTGTCGGGTTTGCTGAAGCCCTGTTGGGCTTCGTCGGACCCTGTCGGGTTTGCTCGGGCCCTGTCAGGCTCCGTCGAGCCCTGTCGGGTTTGCTCGGGCCCTGTCAGGCTCCGTCGCGCCCTGTCGGGTTTCCTCGAGCCCTGTCGGGCTCCATCGAGCCCTGTCAGGTTTGCTCGGGCCCTGTCGGGTTTGCTCGGGCCCTGTCAGGCTCCATCGGACCCTGTCAGGCTTTGTTGGGTTCTGTCAGGTTTGCTCGGGCCCTGTCGGGTTTGCCCGCGTCCTGTCAGGCTTTGTCAAGCCCAGTCAGGTTCGCTCGGGCCCTGTCAGGTTTGCTCGGGCCCTGTCAGGCTCCGTGAGGCCCTGTCGGGTATGCTCGTGCCCTGTCGGGCTCCGTTGCGCCCTGTCGGGTTTGCTCGGGCTCTGTCGGGTTCCAGCGTGCCCTTTCGGGTTTGCCCGGGCCCTGTCGGGCTCCATCGACCCCTGTCAGGCTTCGTCGGGCCCTTGCGGGTTTGCTCGGGCCCTGTCGGGCTCCGTCAGGCCCTGTCGGGTTCGCTCGGGCCCTATCGGGCTCCGTCGGGCCCTGTCGGGTTTCCTCGGGCCCTGTCGGGCTCCATCGAGCCCTGTCAGGCTCCGTCGGGCCCTTTCGGGTTTGCTTGGGCCCTGTCGGGCTCCGTCGGGCCCTGTCGGGTTTGCTCGGGCCCTGTCAGGCTTTGTCAAGCCCTGTCGGGTTTGCTCGGGCCCTGTCGGGCTCCGTCGGGACCTGTCTGGTTTCCTCGGGCCCTGTCGGGCTCGGTCGAGCCCTGTCGGGTTTGCTCGGGCCCTGTCAGGCTCCGTCGAGTCCTGTCGGGTTTTCTCGGGCCCCGTCAGGCTCCGTCGGGCCCTGTCGGGTTCGCTCGGGCCCTATCGGGCTCCGTCGGGCCCTGTCGGGTTTCCTCGGGCCCTGTCGGGCTCCATCGAGCCCTGTCAGGCTTTGTCAAGCCCTGTCGGGTTTGCTAGGGCCCTGTCGGGCTCCGTCGGGCCCTGTCTGGTTTCCTCAGGCCCTGTCGGACTCCGTCGATCCCTGGCGGGTTTGCTCGGGCCCTGTCAGGCTCCGTCGCGCCCTGTCGGGTTTCCTCGGGCCCTGTCGGGCTCCATCGAGCCCTGTCGGGTTTGCTCGGGCCCTGTCGGGCTCCATCGGACCCTGTCAGGCTTTGTCGGGTCCTGTCGGGTTTGCTCAGGCCCTGTTGGGCCTTGTCAGGCCCTGTCGGGTTTGCTCAGGCCCTGTCGGGCTCCGTCGGGCCCTGTCAGATTCGCTCGGGCCCTGTCGGGTTTGCTTGGGCCCTGTCACGCTCCGTCAGGCCCTGTCGGGTTTGCTCGGGCCCTGTCAGGCTCCGTCGGGCCCTGTCAGGTTTGCTCAGGCCCTGTCGGGATCCGTTGGCCCCTGTCGGGTTTGCTCGGGCCCTGTCGGACTCCTTCGTGCCCTGTCAGGTTTGCTCGGGCCCTGTCGGGTTTGCTCGGGCCATGTCAGGCTCCGTCGGGCCCTGTCGGGTTTCCTCGGGCCCTGTCGGGCTCCATCGAGCCCTGTCAGGCTTTGTCGAACCCTGTCGGGTTTGCTCGGGCCCTGTTGGGTTTGCTCGGGTCCTGTCGGGCTCTGTCGGGCCCTGTCGGGTTTGCTCGGGCCCTGTCAGGCTCCGTCAGGCCCTTTCGGATTTCCTCGGGCCCTCTCGGGTTCCGTCGGGCCCTGTCGGTTTTCCTCGGGCCCTGTCGGACTCTATCGAGCCCTGTCAGGCTCCGTCGGTCTCTTTCGGGTTTGCTCAGGCCCTGTCGGGCTCCGTCGGGCCCTGTCAGGCTTTGTCAGGTCCTGTCAGGTTTGCTCGGGCCCTGTCGGGCCTTGCGGGCCCTGTCGGGTTTGCTCGGGCTCTGTCGGGCTCCAGCGTGCCCTGTCGGGTTTGCCCGGGCCCTGTCGGGCTCCATCGAGCCCTGTCAGGCTTCGTCGGGCCCTTGCGGGTTTGCTCGGGCCCTGTCGGGCTTCGTCAGGCCCTGTCGGGTTCGCTCGGGCCCTGTCGGGCTCCGTCGGGCCCTGTCGGGTTTGCTCGGGCCCTGTCGGGTTTGCTCGGGCCCTGTCAGGCTTTGTCAAGCCCTGTCGGGTTTGCTAGGGCCCTGTCGGGCTCCGTCGGGCCCTGTCTGGTTTCCTCAGGCCCTGTCGGGCTCCGTCGGGCCCTGTCGGGTTTGCTCAGGCCCTGTCGGGTTTGCTAGGGCCCTGTCGGGCTCCGTCGGGCCCTGTCTGGTTTCCTCAGGCCCTGTCGGGCTCCGTCGAGCCCTGTCGGGTTTGCTCGGGCCCTGTCAGGCTCCGTCGGGCTCTGTCGGGTTTCCTTGGGCCCTGTCGGGCTCCATCGAGCCCTGTCAGGCTTTGTCGAACCCTGTCGAGTTTGCTCGGGCCATGTCGGGTTTGCTCGGGCCCTGTCAGGTTCTGTCGGGCCCTGTCTGGTTTCCTCGGGCCCTGTCGAGCTCCTTTGAGCCCTGTCAGGTTTGCTCGGGCCGTTTCGGGTTTGCTCGGGCCCTGTCAGGCTCCATCGAGCCCTGTCGGGTTTGCTCGGGCCCTGTCAGGCTCCGTCGGGCCCTGTCGGGTTTCCTCGGGCCCTGTCGGGCTCCATCAAGCCCTGTCAGGCTTTGTCGAACCCTGTCAGGCTCCGTCGGGCCCTGTCGGCTTTGCTCGGGCCCTGTCAGGTTTGCTGAAGCCCTGTCAGGCTTCGTCGGACCTTGTCGAGTGTGCTCATACCCTGTCGGGCTCCGTCGAGCCCTGTCAGGTTTGCTCGGGCCCTGTCAGGCTCCGTCGGGCTCTGTCGGATTTCCTCGGGCCCTGTCGGGTTTGCTCGGGCCCTGTCGGGTTCCGTCGGGCCCTGTCGGGTTTCCTCTGGCCCTGTCGGGCTCTATCGAGCCCTGTCAGGCTCCGTCAGGCCTTTTCTGGTTTGCTCGGGCCCTGTCGGGCTCCGTCGGGCCCTGTCAGGCTTTGTCAGGTCCTGTCAGGTTTGTTCGGGCCCTGTCGGGCCTTGTCGGGCCCTGTCGGGTTTGCTCGGGCTCTGTCGGGCTCCGTTGGGCCCTGTCGGGTTTGCTCGGGCTCTGTCGGGTTTGCTCGGGCCCTGTCGGGTTTGCTCGGGCCCTGTCAGGCTCCGTCAAGCCCTGTCGGGTTTGCTCGGGCCCTGTCGGGTTTGCTAGCGCCCTGTCGGGCTCCGTCGGGCCCTGTCTGGTTTCCTCAGGCCCTGTCGGGCTCCGTCGGGCCCTGTCAGGCTTTGTCAGGTCCTGTCAGGTTTGTTCGGGCCCTGTCGGGTTTGTTTGGGCCCTGACGGATTTGCTCGGGCCCTGTCGGGCTTCCTCGGGCCCTGTCGGGCTCCATCGAGCCCTGTCAGGCTCCGTCGGACCCTATCAGGCTTTGCTCGGGCCCTGTCGGGCTCCGTCAGGCCCTGTCGGGTTTGCTCGGGCCCTATCGGGCTCCGTCGGGCCCTGTCGGGTTTCCTCGGGCTCTGTCGGTCTCCATCGAGCCCTATCAGGCTCTGTCGGGCCCTGTCGGGTTTGCTCGGGCCCTGTCGGGTTTGCTCAGGCACTGTCGGGTTTGCTCAGGCCCTGTCGGGTTTGCTTGGGCCCTGTCGGGCTCTGTCGGGCCCTGTCGGGTTTCCTCGGGCCCTCTCGGGCTCCATCGAGCCCTGTCAGGCTTTGTCGAACCCTGTCGAGTTTGCTCGGGCCATGTCGGGTTTGCTCGGGCCCTGTCAGGTTCTGTCGGGCCCTGTCTGGTTTCCTCGGGCCCTGTCGGGCTCCTTTGAGCCCTGTCAGGTTTGCTCGGGCCGTTTCGGGTTTGCTCGGGCCCTGTCAGGCTCCATCGAGCCCTGTCGGGTTTGCTCGGGCCCTGTCAGGCTCCGTCGGGCCCTGTCGGGTTTCCTCGGGCCCTGTCGGGCTCCATCAAGCCCTGTCAGGCTTTGTCGAACCCTGTCGGGCTCCGTCGGGCCCTGTCGGCTTTGCTCGGGCCCTGTCAGGTTTGCTGAAGCCCTGTCAGGCTTCGTCGGACCTTGTCGAGTGTGCTCATACCCTGTCGGGCTCCGTCGAGCCCTGTCAGGTTTGCTCGGGCCCTGTCAGGCTCCGTCGGGCCCTGTCGGATTTCCTCGGGCCCTGTCGGGTTTGCTCAGGCCCTGTCGGGTTCCGTCGGGCCCTGTCGGGTTTGCTCGGGCCCTGTCGGGCTCCGTCGGGCCCTGTCGGGTTTCCTCTGGCCCTGTCGGGCTCTATCGAGCCCTGTCAGGCTCCGTCAGGCCTTTTCTGGTTTGCTCGGGCCCTGTCGGGCTCCGTCGGGCCCTGTCAGGCTTTGTCAGGTCCTGTCAGGTTTGTTCGGGCCCTGTCGGGCCTTGTCGGGCCCTGTCGGGTTTGCTCGGGCTCTGTCGGGCTCTGTTGGGCCCTGTCGGGTTTGCTCGGGCTCTGTTGGGTTTGCTCGGGCCCTGTCGGGTTTGCTCGGGCCCTGTCAGGCTCCGTCAAGCCCTGTCGGGTTTGCTCGGGCCCTGTCGGGTTTGCTAGGGCCCTGTCGGGCTCCGTCGGGCCCTGTCTGGTTTCCTCAGGCCCTGTCGGGCTCCGTCGGGCCCTGTCAGGCTTTGTCAGGTCCTGTCAGGTTTGTTCGGGCCCTGTCGGGTTTGTTTGGGCCCTGACGGGTTTGCTCGGGCCCTGTCGGGCTTCCTCGGGCCCTGTCGGGCTCCATCGAGCCCTGTCAGGCTCCGTCGGACCCTATCAGGCTTTGCTCGGGCCCTGTCGGGCTCCGTCAGGCCCTGTCGGGTTTGCTCGGGCCCTATCGGGCTCCGTCGGGACCTGTCGGGTTTCCTCGGGCTCTGTCGGTCTCCATCGAGCCCTGTCAGGCTCCGTCGGGCCCTGTCGGGTTTGCTCGGGCCCTGTCGGGTTTGCTCAGGCACTGTCGGGTTTGCTCAGGCCCTGTCGGGTTTGCTTGGGCCCTGTCGGGCTCCGTCGGGCCCTGTCGGGTTTCCTCGGGCCCTGTCGGGCTCCATCGAGCCCTGTCAGGCTCCGTCGGGCCCTTTCGGGTTTGCTCGGGCCCTGTCGGGCTCCGTCGAGCCATGTCGGGTTTCCTCGGGCCCTGTCGGGTTCCATCGAGCCCTGTCAGGCTCCGTCGGGACTTTTTGGGTTTGCTCGGGCCCTGTCGGGCTCCGTCGGGCCCTGTCAGGCTTTGTCAGGTCCTGTCAGGTTTGTTCTGGCCATCTCGGGCCTTGTCGGGCCCTGTCGGGTTTGCTCGGGCTCTGTCGGGCTCCGTTGGGCCCTGTCGGGTTTGCTCGGGCACTGTCGGGTTTGCTCAGGCCCTGTCAGGCTCCGTCGACCCCTGTCAGGTATGCTCGGGCCCTGTCGGGTTTGCTCGGGCCCTGTCGGGTTTTCTCAGGCCCTGTCAGGCTCCCTCGACCCCTGTCAGGTTTGCTCGGGCCCTGTCGGGATCCGTCGGGCCCTATCAGGTTTGCTCGGGCCCTGTCGGTTTTGCTCAGGCCCTGTCAGGCTCCGTCGAGCCCTGTCGGGTTTGCTCATGCCCTGTCAGGCTCCGTCAGGCCCTGTCGGGTTTGCTCGGGCCCTGTCGGGCTCCGTCTAGCCCTGTCGGGTTTGCTCGGGCCCTGTCGGGCTCCGTCGGGCCCTGTCAGGCTTTGTCGGGCCCTGTCAGTTTTGCTCGGGCCCTGTCGGGCCTTGTCGGGCCCTGTCGGGATTGCTCGGGCCCTGTCAGGCTCCGTCGAGCTTTGTCGGGTTTGTTCGGGCCCTTTCGGTTTTACTCAGGCCCTGTCAGGCTCCGACAAGCCCTGTCAGGTTTGCTCGGGCCCTGTCGGGTTTGTTCGGGCCATCTCGGGCTCCGTCGGGCTCTGTCGGGTTTCCTCGGGCCCTGTCAGGCTCCGTCAGGCCCTGTCGGGTTTGCTCGGGCCCTGTCGGGTTTGCTGAAGCCCTGTCAGGCTTCGTCGGACCCTATCGGGTTTGCTAGGGCCGTGTCGGGCTCCGTCGGGCCCTGTCCGGTTTGCTCGGGCCCTGTCGGATTTGCTTGGGCCCTGTCAAGCTCCGTCGAGCCATGTCGGGTTTGCTAGGGCCCTGTCAGGCTCCATCGAACCCTGTCAGGCTTTGTCGGGTCCTGTCGGGTTTGCTCAGGCCCTGTCAGGCTCCGTCGACCCCTGCCAGGTATGCTCGGGCCCTGTCAGGTTTGCTCAGGCCCTGTCAGGCGCCGTCGACCACTGTCAGGTTTGCTCGGGCCCTGTCGGGCTCTGTCGGGCCCTGTCAGGTTTGCTCGGGCCCTGTCGGGCTCCGTCGGTCCCTGTCGGGTTTACTCGGGCCCTGTTGGGCTCCGTCGGGCCCTGTCAGGTTTGCTCGGGCCCTGTCGGGTTTGCTCAGGCCCTGTCAGGCTCCGTCGAGCCCTGGCGGGTTTGCTCGGGCCCTGTCAGGCTCCGTCAGGCCTTGTTGGGTTTGCTCGGGCCCTGTCGGGTTTGCTAGGGCCCTGTTGGGCTCCGTCAGGCCCTGTCTGGTTTCCTCGGGCCCTGTTGGGCTCCGTCGGACCCTGTCGGGTTTGCTCGGGCCCTGTCGGGTTTGCTGAAGCCCTGTTGGGCTTCGTCGGACCCTGTCGGGTTTGCTCGGGCCCTGTCAGGCTCCGTCGAGCCCTGTCCGGTTTGCTCGGGCCCTGTCAGGCTCCGTCGCGCCCTGTTGGGTTTCCTCGGGCCCTGTCGGGCTCCATCGAGCCCTGTCAGGTTTGCTCGGGCCCTGTCGGGTTTGCTCGGGCCCTGTCAGGCTCCATCGGACCCTGTCAGGCTTTGTTGGGTTCTGTCAGGTTTGCTCGGGCCCTGTCGGGTTTGCCCGCGTCCTGTCAGGCTTTGTCAAGCCCAGTCAGGTTCGCTCGGGCCCTGTCGGGTTTGCTCGGGCCCTGTCAGGCTCCGTGAGGCCCTGTCGGGTATGCTCGTGCCCTGTCGGGCTCCGTCGCGCCCTGTCGGGTTTGCTCGGGCTCTGTCGGGTTCCAGCGTGCCCTTTCGGGTTTGCCCGGGCCCTGTCGGGCTCCATCGACCCCTGTCAGGCTTCGTCGGGCCCTTGCGGGTTTGCTCGGGCCCTGTCGGGCTCCGTCAGGCCCTGTCGGGTTCGCTCGGGCCCTATCGGGCTCCGTCGGGCCCTGTCGGGTTTCCTCGGGCCCTGTCGGGCTCCATCGAGCCCTGTCAGGCTCCGTCGGGCCCTTTCGGGTTTGCTTGGGCCCTGTCGGGCTCCGTCGGGCCCTGTCGGGTTTGCTCGGGCCCTGTCAGGCTTTGTCAAGCCCTGTCGGGTTTGCTAGGGCCCTGTCGGGCTCCGTCGGGCCCTGTCTGGTTTCCTCAGGCCCTGTCGGACTCCGTCGATCCCTGGCGGGTTTGCTCGGGCCCTGTCAGGCTCCGTCGCGCCCTGTCGGGTTTCCTCGGGCCCTGTCGGGCTCCATCGAGCCCTGTCGGGTTTGCTCGGGCCCTGTCGGGCTCCATCGGACCCTGTCAGGCTTTGTCGGGTCCTGTCGGGTTTGCTCAGGCCCTGTTGGGCCTTGTCAGGCCCTGTCGGGTTTGCTCAGGCCCTGTCGGGCTCCGTCGGGCCCTGTCAGATTCGCTCGGGCCCTGTCGGGTTTGCTTGGGCCCTGTCACGCTCCGTCAGGCCCTGTCGGGTTTGCTCGGGCCCTGTCAGGCTCCGTCGGGCCCTGTCAGGTTTGCTCAGGCCCTGTCGGGATCCGTTGGGCCCTGTCGGGTTTCCTCGGGCCCTGTCGGACTCCTTCGTGCCCTGTCAGGTTTGCTCGGGCCCTGTCGGCTTTGCTCGGGCCCTGTCAGGCTCCGTCGAGCCCTGTCAGGTTTGCTCGGGCCCTGTCGGGTTTGCTCGGGCCCTGTCAGGCTCCGTCGGGCCCTGTCGGGTTTCCTCGGGCCCTGTCGGGCTCCATCGAGCCCTGTCAGGCTTTGTCGAACCCTGTCGGGTTTGCTCGGGCCCTGTTGGGTTTGCTCGGGTCCTGTCGGGCTCTGTCGGGCCCTGTCGGGTTTGCTCGGGCCCTGTCGGGTTCCGTCGGGCCCTTTCGGATTTCCTCGGGCCCTGTCGGACTCTATCGAGCCCTGTCAGGCTCCGTCGGTCTCTTTCGGGTTTGCTCAGGCCCTGTCGGGCTCCGTCGGGCCCTGTCAGGCTTTGTCAGGTCCTGTCAGGTTTGCTCGGGCCCTGTCGGGCCTTGCGGGCCCTGTCGGGTTTGCTCGGGCTCTGTCGGGCTCCAGCGTGCCCTGTCGGGTTTGCCCGGGCCCTGTCGGGCTCCATCGAGCCCTGTCAGGCTTCGTCGGGCCCTTGCGGGTTTGCTCGGGCCCTGTCGGGCTTCGTCAGGCCCTGTCGGGTTCGCTCGGGCCCTGTCGGGCTCCGTCGGGCCCTGTCGGGTTTGCTCGGGCCCTGTCGGGTTTGCTCGGGCCCTGTCAGGCTTTGTCAAGCCCTGTCGGGTTTGCTAGGGCCCTGTCGGGCTCCGTCGGGCCCTGTCTGGTTTCCTCAGGCCCTGTCGGGCTCCGTCGGGCCCTGTCGGGTTTGCTCAGGCCCTGTCGGGTTTGCTAGGGCCCTGTCGGGCTCCGTCGGGCCCTGTCTGGTTTCCTCAGGCCCTGTCGGGCTCCGTCGAGCCCTGTCGGGTTTGCTCGGGCCCTGTCAGGCTCCGTCGGGCTCTGTCGGGTTTCCTTGGGCCCTGTCGGGCTCCATCGAGCCCTGTCAGGCTTTGTCGAACCCTGTCGAGTTTGCTCGGGCCATGTCGGGTTTGCTCGGGCCCTGTCAGGTTCTGTCGGGCCCTGTCTGGTTTCCTCGGGCCCTGTCGAGCTCCTTTGAGCCCTGTCAGGTTTACTCGGGCCGTTTCGGGTTTGCTCGGGCCCTGTCAGGCTCCATCGAGCCCTGTCGGGTTTGCTCGGGCCCTGTCAGGCTCCGTCGGGCCCTGTCGGGTTTCCTCGGGCCCTGTCGGGCTCCATCAAGCCCTGTCAGGCTTTGTCGAACCCTGTCGGGCTCCGTCGGGCCCTGTCGGCTTTGCTTGGGCCCTGTCAGGTTTGCTGAAGCCCTGTCAGGCTTCGTCGGACCTTGTCGAGTGTGCTCATACCCTGTCGGGCTCCGTCGAGCCCTGTCAGGTTTGCTCGGGCCCTGTCAGGCTCCGTCGGGCTCTGTCGGATTTCCTCGGGCCCTGTCGGGTTTGCTCGGGCCCTGTCGGGTTCCGTCGGGCCCTGTCGGGTTTGCTCGGGCCCTGTCGGGCTCCGTCAAGCCCTGTCGGGTTTCCTCTGGCCCTGTCGGGCTCTATCGAGCCCTGTCAGGCTCCGTCAGGCCTTTTCTGGTTTGCTCGGGCCCTGTCGGGCTCCGTCGGGCCCTGTCAGGCTTTGTCAGGTCCTGTCAGGTTTGTTCGGGCCCTGTCGGGCCTTGTCGGGCCCTGTCGGGTTTGCTCGGGCTCTGTCGGGCTCCGTTGGGCCCTGTCGGGTTTGCTCGGGCTCTGTCGGGTTTGCTCGGGCCCTGTCGGGTTTGCTCGGGCCCTGTCAGGCTCCGTCAAGCCCTGTCGGGTTTGCTCGGGCCCTGTCGGGTTTGCTAGCGCCCTGTCGGGCTCCGTCGGGCCCTGTCTGGTTTCCTCAGGCCCTGTCGGGCTCCGTCGGGCCCTGTCAGGCTTTGTCAGGTCCTGTCAGGTTTGTTCGGGCCCTGTCGGGTTTGTTTGGGCCCTGACGGGTTTGCTCGGGCCCTGTCGGGCTTCCTCGGGCCCTGTCGGGCTCCATCGAGCCCTGTCAGGCTCCGTCGGACCCTATCAGGCTTTGCTCGGGCCCTGTCGGGCTCCGTCAGGCCCTGTCGGGTTTGCTCGGGCCCTATCGGGCTCCGTCGGGCCCTGTCGGGTTTCCTCGGGCTCTGTCGGTCTCCATCGAGCCCTGTCAGGCTCCGTCGGGCCCTGTCGGGTTTGCTCGGGCCCTGTCGGGTTTGCTCAGGCACTGTCGGGTTTGCTCAGGCCCTGTCGGGTTTGCTTGGGCCCTGTCGGGCTCCGTCGGGCCCTGTCGGGTTTCCTCGGGCCCTCTCGGGCTCCATCGAGCCCTGTCAGGCTTTGTCGAACCCTGTCGAGTTTGCTCGGGCCATGTCGGGTTTGCTCGGGCCCTGTCAGGTTCTGTCGGGCCCTGTCTGGTTTCCTCGGGCCCTGTCGGGCTCCTTTGAGCCCTGTCAGGTTTGCTCGGGCCGTTTCGGGTTTGCTCGGGCCCTGTCAGGCTCCATCGAGCCCTGTCGGGTTTGCTCGGGCCCTGTCAGGCTCCGTCGGGCCCTGTCGGGTTTCCTCGGGCCCTGTCGGGCTCCATCAAGCCCTGTCAGGCTTTGTCGAACCCTGTCGGGCTCCGTCGGGCCCTGTCGGCTTTGCTCGGGCCCTGTCAGGTTTGCTGAAGCCCTGTCAGGCTTCGTCGGACCTTGTCGAGTGTGCTCATACCCTGTCGGGCTCCGTCGAGCCCTGTCAGGTTTGCTCGGGCCCTGTCAGGCTCCGTCGGGCCCTGTCGGATTTCCTCGGGCCCTGTCGGGTTTGCTCAGGCCCTGTCGGGTTCCGTCGGGCCCTGTCGGGTTTGCTCGGGCCCTGTCGGGCTCCGTCGGGCCCTGTCGGGTTTCCTCTGGCCCTGTCGGGCTCTATCGAGCCCTGTCAGGCTCCGTCAGGCCTTTTCTGGTTTGCTCGGGCCCTGTCGGGCTCCGTCGGGCCCTGTCAGGCTTTGTCAGGTCCTGTCAGGTTTGTTCGGGCCCTGTCGGGCCTTGTCGGGCCCTGTCGGGTTTGCTCGGGCTCTGTCGGGCTCCGTTGGGCCCTGTCGGGTTTGCTCGGGCTCTGTCGGGTTTGCTCGGGCCCTGTCGGGTTTGCTCGGGCCCTGTCAGGCTCCGTCAAGCCCTGTCGGGTTTGCTCGGGCCCTGTCGGGTTTGCTAGCGCCCTGTCGGGCTCCGTCGGGCCCTGTCTGGTTTCCTCAGGCCCTGTCGGGCTCCGTCGGGCCCTGTCAGGCTTTGTCAGGTCCTGTCAGGTTTGTTCGGGCCCTGTCGGGTTTGTTTGGGCCCTGACGGGTTTGCTCGGGCCCTGTCGGGCTTCCTCGGGCCCTGTCGGGCTCCATCGAGCCCTGTCAGGCTCCGTCGGACCCTATCAGGCTTTGCTCGGGCCCTGTCGGGCTCCGTCAGGCCCTGTCGGGTTTGCTCGGGCCCTATCGGGCTCCGTCGGGACCTGTCGGGTTTCCTCGGGCTCTGTCGGTCTCCATCGAGCCCTGTCAGGCTCCGTCGGGCCCTGTCGGGTTTGCTCGGGCCCTGTCGGGTTTGCTCAGGCACTGTCGGGTTTGCTCAGGCCCTGTCGGGTTTGCTTGGGCCCTGTCGGGCTCCGTCGGGCCCTGTCGGGTTTCCTCGGGCCCTGTCGGGCTCCATCGAGCCCTGTCAGGCTCCGTCGGGCCCTTTCGGGTTTGCTCGGGCCCTGTCGGGCTCCGTCGAGCCATGTCGGGTTTCCTCGGGCCCTGTCGGGTTCCATCGAGCCCTGTCAGGCTCCGTCGGGACTTTTTGGGTTTGCTCGGGCCCTGTCGGGCTCCGTCGGGCCCTGTCAGTCTTTGTCAGGTCCTGTCAGGTTTGTTCTGGCCATCTCGGGCCTTGTCGGGCCCTGTCGGGTTTGCTCGGGCTCTGTCGGGCTCCGTTGGGCCCTGTCGGGTTTGCTCGGGCACTGTCGGGTTTGCTCAGGCCCTGTCAGGCTCCGTCGACCCCTGTCAGGTATGCTCGGGCCCTGTCGGGTTTGCTCGGGCCCTGTCGGGTTTTCTCAGGCCCTGTCAGGCTCCCTCGACCCCTGTCAGGTTTGCTCGGGCTCTGTCGGGATCCGTCGGGCCCTATCAGTTTTGCTCGGACCCTGTCGGTTTTGCTCAGGCCCTGTCAGGCTCCGTCGAGCCTTGTCGGGTTTGCTCATGCCCTGTCAGGCTCCGTCAGGCCCTGTCGGGTTTGCTCGGGCCCTGTCGGGCTCCGTCTAGCCCTGTCGGGTTTCCTCGGGCCCTGTCGGGCTCTATCGAGCCCTGTCAGGCTCTGTGAGGCTTTGTCGGGTTTGCTCGGGCCCTGTCGGGCTCCGTCGGGCCCTGTCAGGCTTTGTCGGGCCCTGTCAGTTTTGCTCGGGCCCTGTCGGGCCTTGTCGGGCCCTGTCGGGATTGCTCGGGCCCTGTCAGGCTCCGTCGAGCTTTGTCGGGTTTGTTCGGGCCCTTTCGGTTTTACTCAGGCCCTGTCAGGCTCCGACAAGCCCTGTCAGGCTCCGTCAGGCCCTGTCGGGTTTGCTCGGGCCCTGTCGGGTTTGCTGAAGCCCTGTCAGGCTTCGTCGGACCCTATCGGGTTTGCTAGGGCCGTGTCGGGCTCCGTCGGGCCCTGTCCGGTTTGCTCGGGCCCTGTCGGATTTGCTTGGGCCCTGTCAAGCTCCGTCGAGCCATGTCGGGTTTGCTCGGGCCCTGTCAGGCTCCATCGAACCCTGTCAGGCTTTGTCGGGTCCTGTCGGGTTTGCTCAGGCCCTGTCAGGCTCCGTCGACCCCTGTCAGGTATGCTCGGGCCCTGTCGGGTTTGCTCAGGCCCTGTCAGGCGCCGTCGACCCCTGTCAGGTTTGCTCGGGCCTTGTCGGGCTCCGTCGGGCCCTGTCAGGTTTGCTCGGGCCCTGTCGGGCTACGTCGGTCCCTGTCGGGTTTGCTCGGGCCCTGTTGGGCTCCGTCGGGCCCTGTCAGGTTTGCTCGGGCCCTGTCGGGTTTGCTCAGGCCCTGTCAGGCTCCGTCGAGCCCTGGCGGGTTTGCTCGGGCCCTGTCAGGCTCCGTCAGGCCCTGTCGGGTTTGCTCGGGCCCTGTCGGGTTTGCTAGGGCCCTGTTGGGCTCCGTCGGGCCCTGTCTAGTTTCCTCGGGCCCTGTCGGGCTCCGTCGGACCCTGTCGGGTTTGCTCGGGCCCTGTCGGGTTTGCTGAAGCCCTGTTGGGCTTCGTCGGACCCTGTCGGGTTTGCTCGGGCCCTGTCGGGCTCCGTCGAGCCCTGTCGAGTTTGCTCGGGCCCTGTCAGGCTCCGTCGCGCCCTGTCGGGTTTCCTCGGGCCCTGTCGGGCTCCATCGAGCCCTGTCAGGTTTGCTCGGGCCCTGTCGGGTTTGCTCGGGCCCTGTCAGGCTCCATCGGACCCTGTCAGGCTTTGTTGGGTTCTGTCAGGTTTGCTCGGGCCCTGTCGGGTTTGCCCGCGTCCTGTCGGGCTTTGTCAAGCCCAGTCAGGTTCGCTCGGGCCCTGTCGGGTTTGCTCGGGCCCTGTCAGGCTCCGTCAGGCCCTGTCGGGTATGCTCGTGCCCTGTCGGGCTCCGTCGCGCCCTGTCGGGTTTGCTCGGGCTCTGTCGGGCTCCAGCGTGCCCTGTCGGGTTTGCCCGGGCCCTGTCGGGCTCCATCGAGCCCTGTCAGGCTTCGTCGGGCCCTTGCGGGTTTGCTCGGGCCCTGTCGGGCTCCGTCAGGCCCTGTCGGGTTCGCTCGGGCCCTATCGGGCTCCGTCGGGCCCTGTCGGGTTTCCTCGGGCCCTGTCAAGCTCCATCGAGCCCTGTCAGGCTCCGTTGGGCCCTTTCGGGTTTGCTTGGGCCCTGTCGGGCTCCGTCGGGCCCTGTCGGGTTTGCTCGGGCCCTGTCGGGTTTGCTCGGGCCCTGTCAGGCTTTGTCAAGCCCTGTCGGGTTTGCTAGGGCCCTGTCGGGCTCCGTCGGGCCCTGTCTGGTTTCCTCAGGCCCTGTCGGGCTCCGTCGATCCCTGTCGGGTTTGCTCGGGCCCTGTCAGGCTCCGTCGCGCCCTGTCGGGTTTCCTCGGGCCCTGTCGGGCTCCATCGAGCCCTGTCGGGTTTGCTCGGGCCCTGTCGGGCTCCATCGAACCCTGTCAGGCTTTGTCGGGTCCTGTCGGGTTTGCTCAGGCCCTGTCGGGCCTTGTCAGGCCCTGTCGGGTTTGCTCAGGCCCTGTCGGGCTCCGTCGGGCCCTGTCAGATTCGCTCGGGCCCTGTCGGGTTTGCTCGGGCCCTGTCACGCTCCGTCAGGCCCTGTCGGGTTTGCTCGGGCCCTGTCGGGCTCCGTCGTGCCCTGTCAGGTTTGCTCAGGCCCTGTCGGGATCCGTTGGGCCCTGTCGGGTTTGCTCGGGCCCTGTCGGACTCCTTCGTGCCCTGTCAGGTTTGCTCAGGCCCTGTCGGGTTTGCTCGGGCCCTGTCAGGCTCCGTCGGGCCCTGTCCGGTTTGCTCGGGCCCTGTCGGATTTGCTTGGGCCCTGTCGGGCTCCGTCGAACCATGTCGGGTTTGCTCGGGCCCTGTCAGGCTCCATCGAACCCTGTCAGGCTTTGTCGGGTCCTGTCGGGTTTGCTCGGGCCCTGTCAGGCTCTGTCAGGCCCTGTCGAGTTTGCTCGGGCCCTGTCTGGTTTTCTAGGGCCCTGTTGGGCTCCGTCGGGCCCTGTCTGGTTTCCTCGGGCCCTGTCGGGCTCCGTCGGACCCTGTCGGGTTTGCTCGGCCCTGTCGGGTTTGCTGAAGCCCTGTTGGGCTTCGTCGGACCCTGTCGGGTTTCCTCAGGCCCTGTCGGGCTCCGTCGAGCCCTGTCGGGTTTGCTCGGGCCCTGTCAGGCTCCGTCCCGCCCTGTCGGGTTTCCTCGGGCCCTGTCGGGCTCCATCGAGCCCTGTTAGGTTTGCTCGGGCCCTGTCGGGTTTGCTCGGGCCCTGTCAGGCTCCATCGGACCCTGTCAGGCTTTGTTGGGTTCTGTCAGGTTTGCTCGGGCCCTGTCGGGTTTGCCCGCGTCCTGTCGGGCTTTGTCAAGCCCAGTCAGGTTCGCTCGGGCCCTGTCGGGTTTGCTCGGGCCCTGTCAGGCTCCGTCAGGCCCTGTCGGGTATGCTCGTGCCCTGTCGGGCTCCGTCGTGCCCTGTCGGGTTTGCTCGGGCTCTGTCGGGCTCCAGCGTGCCCTGTCGGGTTTGCCCGGACCCTGTCGGGCTCCATCGAGCCCTGTCAGGCTTCGTCGGGCCCTTGCGGGTTTGCTCGGGCCCTGTCGGGCTTCGTCAGGCCCTGTCGGGTTCGCTCGGGCCCTATCGGGCTCCGTCGGGCCCTGTCGGGTTTCCTCGGGCCTTGTCGGGCTCCATCGAGCCCTGTCAGGCTCCGTCGGGCCCTTTCGGGTTTGCTTGGGGCCTGTCGGGCTGCGTCGGGCCCTGTCGGGTTTGCTCGGGCCCTGTCAGGCTTTGTCAAGCCCTGTCGGGTTTGCTAGGGCCCTGTCGGGCTCCGTCGGGCCCTGTCTGGTTTCCTCAGGCCCTGTCGGGCT
Organism: Patagioenas fasciata; assembly: GCF_037038585.1. NCBI lineage: Eukaryota > Metazoa > Chordata > Aves > Columbiformes > Columbidae > Patagioenas > Patagioenas fasciata. Next base: position 3,160,118 of record NC_092532.1, read on the forward strand.
CCGTCGATCCCTGTCGGGTTTGCTCGGGCCCTGTCAGGCTCCGTCGCGCCCTGTCGGGTTTCCTCGGGCCCTGTCGGGCTCCATCGAGCCCTGTCGGGTTTGCTCGGGCCCTGTCGGGCTCCATCGAACCCTGTCAGGCTTTGTCGGGTCCTGTCGGGTTTGCTCAGGCCCTGTCGGGCCTTGTCAGGCCCTGTCGGGTTTGCTCAGGCCCTGTCGGGCTCCGTCGGGCCCTGTCAGATTCGCTCGGGCCCTGTCGGGTTTGCTCGGGCCCTGTCACGCTCCGTCAGGCCCTGTCGGGTTTGCTCGGGCCCTGTCGGGCTCCGTCGTGCCCTGTCAGGTTTGCTCAGGCCCTGTCGGGATCCGTTGGGCCCTGTCGGGTTTGCTCGGGCCCTGTCGGACTCCTTCGTGCCCTGTCAGGTTTGCTCAGGCCCTGTCGGGTTTGCTCGGGCCCTGTCAGGCTCCGTCGGGCCCTGTCCGGTTTGCTCGGGCCCTGTCGGATTTGCTTGGGCCCTGTCGGGCTCCGTCGAACCATGTCGGGTTTGCTCGGGCCCTGTCAGGCTCCATCGAACCCTGTCAGGCTTTGTCGGGTCCTGTCGGGTTTGCTCGGGCCCTGTCAGGCTCTGTCAGGCCCTGTCGAGTTTGCTCGGGCCCTGTCTGGTTTTCTAGGGCCCTGTTGGGCTCCGTCGGGCCCTGTCTGGTTTCCTCGGGCCCTGTCGGGCTCCGTCGGACCCTGTCGGGTTTGCTCGGCCCTGTCGGGTTTGCTGAAGCCCTGTTGGGCTTCGTCGGACCCTGTCGGGTTTCCTCAGGCCCTGTCGGGCTCCGTCGAGCCCTGTCGGGTTTGCTCGGGCCCTGTCAGGCTCCGTCCCGCCCTGTCGGGTTTCCTCGGGCCCTGTCGGGCTCCGTCGGGCCCTTTCGGGTTTGCTTGGGGCCTGTCGGGCTGCGTCGGGCCCTTTCGGGTTTGCTTGGGGCCTGTCGGGCTCCGTCGGGCCCTGTCTGGTTTCCTCAGGCCCTGTCGGACTCCGTCGATCCCTGTCGGGTTTGCTCGGGCCCTGTCAGGCTCCGTCGCGCCCTGTCGGGTTTCCTCGGGCCCTGTCGGGCTCCATCGAGCCCTGTCGGGTTTGCTCGGGCCCTGTCGGGCTCCATCGGACCCTGTCAGGCTTTGTCGGGTCCTGTCGGGTTTGCTCAGGCCCTGTCGGGCCTTGTCAGGCCCTGTTCGGTTTGCCCGCGTCTTGACGGGCTCTGTCGGGCCCTGTCAGATTCACTCGGGCCCTGTCGGGTTTGCTCGGGCCCTGTCACGCTCCGTCAGGCCCTGTCGGGTTTGCTCGGGCCCTGTCAGGCTCCGTCGGGCCCTGTCAGGTTTGCTTGCGCCCTGTCGGGATCCGTTGGGCCCTGTCGGGTTTGCTCGGGCCCTGTCGGACTCCTTCGTGCCCTGTCAGGTTTGCTCGGGCCCTGTCGGGCCTTGTCGGGCCCTGTCAGGTTTGCTCGGGCTCTGTCGGGCTCCAGCGTGCCCTGTCGGGTTTGCCCGGGCCCTGTCGGGCTCCATCGAGCCCTGTCAGGCTTCGTCGGGCCCTTGCGGGTTTGCTCGGGCCCTGTCGGGCTTCGTCAGGCCCTGTCGGGTTTGCTCGGGCCCTATCGGGCTCCGTCGGGCCCTGTCGGGTTTCCTCGGGCCCTGTCGGGCTCCATCGAGCCCTGTCAGGCTCCGTCGGGCCATTTCGGGTTTGCTCGGGCCCTGTCGGGCTCCGTCGGGCCCTGTCGGGTTTTGTCGGGCCCTGTCGGGTTTGCTCGGGCCCTGTCAGGCTTTGTCAAGCCCTGTCGGGTTTGCTAGGGCCCTGTCGGGCTCCGTCGGGCCCTGTCTGGTTTCCTCAGGCCCTGTCGGGCTCCGTCGGGCCCTGTCGGGTTTGCTCAGGCCCTGTCGGGTTTGCTAGGGCCCTGTCGGGCTCCGTCGGGACCTGTCTGGTTTCCTCGGGCCCTGTCGGGCTCCGTCGAGCCCTGTCGGGTTTGCTCGGGCCCTGTCAGGCTCCGTCGAGTCCTGTCGGGTTTGCTCGGGCCCCGTCAGGCTCCGTCGGGCCCTGTCGGGTTTCCTTGGGCCCTGTCGGGCTCCATCGAGCCCTGTCAGGCTTTGTCGAACCCTGTCGAGTTTGCTCGGGCCATGTCGGGTTTGCTCGGGCCCTGTCGGGCTCCATCGAACCCTGTCAGGCTTTGTCGGGTCCTGTCGGGTTTGCTCAGGCCCTGTCAGGCTCCGTCGACCCCTGTCAGGTATGCTCGGGCCCTGTCGGGTTTGCTCAGGCCCTGTCAGGCTCCGTCGACCCCTGTCAGGTTTGCTCGGGCCCTGTCGGCCTCCGTCGGGCCCTATCAGGTTTGCTCGGGCCCTGTCGGGTTTGCTCAGGCCCTGTCAGGCTCCGTCAAGCCCTGTCGGGTTTGCTCATGCCCTGTCAGGCTCCGTCAGGCCCTGTCGGGTTTGCTCGGGCCCTGTCGGGTTTGCTGGGGCCCTGTCGGGCTCCGTCGGGCCCTGTCGGGTTTGCTCGGGCCCTGTCGGGCTCCGTCTAGCCCTGTCGGGTTTCCTCGGGCCCTGTTGGGCTCCATCGAGCCCTGTCAGGTTCTGTGAGGCTTTGTCGGGTTTGCTCGGGCCCTGTCGGGCTCCGTCGGGCCCTGTCGGGCTTTGTCGGGCCCTGTCGGGTTTGCTCAAGCCCTGTCGGGCTCCGTCGAGCCATGTCGGGTTTGTTCGGGCCATGTCAGGCTCCATCGAACCCTGTCAGGCTTTGTCGGGTCCTGTCGGGTTTGCTCAGGCCCTGTCAGGCTCCGTCGACCCCTGTCAGGTATGCTCGGGCCCTGTCGGGTTTGCTCAGACCCTGTCAGGCGCCGTCGACCCCTGTCAGGTTTGCTCGGGCCCTGTCGGCCTCCGTCGGGCCCTGTCAGGTTTTCTCGGGCCCTGTCAAGCTCCGTCGGTCCCTGTTGGGTTTGCTCGGGCCCTGTCGGGCTCCGTCGGGCCCTGTCTGGTTTCCTCAGGCCCTGTCGGGCTCCGTCGGGCCCTGTCGGGTTTGCTCAGGCCCTGTCGGGTTTGCTAGGGCCCTGTCGGGCTCCGTCGGGACCTGTCTGGTTTCCTCGGGCCCTGTCGGGCTCCGTCGAGCCCTGTCGGGTTTGCTCGGGCCCTGTCAGGCTCCGTCGAGTCCTGTCGGGTTTGCTCGGGCCCCGTCAGGCTCCGTCGGGCCCTGTCGGGTTTCCTTGGGCCCTGTCGGGCTCCATCGAGCCCTGTCAGGCTTTGTCGAACCCTGTCGAGTTTGCTCGGGCCATGTCGGGTTTGCTCGGGCCCTGTCGGGCTCCATCGAACCCTGTCAGGCTTTGTCGGGTCCTGTCGGGTTTGCTCAGGCCCTGTCAGGCTCCGTCGACCCCTGTCAGGTATGCTCGGGCCCTGTCGGGTTTGCTCAGGCCCTGTCAGGCTCCGTCGACCCCTGTCAGGTTTGCTCGGGCCCTGTCGGGCTCCGTCGGGCCCTATCAGGTTTGCTCGGGCCCTGTCGGGTTTGCTCAGGCCCTGTCAGGCTCCGTCAAGCCCTGTCGGGTTTGCTCATGCCCTGTCAGGCTCCGTCAGGCCCTGTCGGGTTTGCTCGGGCCCTGTCGGGTTTGCTGGGGCCCTGTCGGGCTCCGTCGGGCCCTGTCGGGTTTGCTCGGGCCCTGTCGGGCTCCGTCTAGCCCTGTCGGGTTTCCTCGGGCCCTGTTGGGCTCCATCGAGCCCTGTCAGGTTCTGTGAGGCTTTGTCGGGTTTGCTCGGGCCCTGTCGGGCTCCGTCGGGCCCTGTCGGGCTTTGTCGGGCCCTGTCGGGTTTGCTCAAGCCCTGTCGGGCTCCGTCGAGCCATGTCGGGTTTGTTCGGGCCATGTCAGGCTCCATCGAACCCTGTCAGGCTTTGTCGGGTCCTGTCGGGTTTGCTCAGGCCCTGTCAGGCTCCGTCGACCCCTGTCAGGTATGCTCGGGCCCTGTCGGGTTTGCTCAGACCCTGTCAGGCGCCGTCGACCCCTGTCAGGTTTGCTCGGGCCCTGTCGGGCTCCGTCGGGCCCTGTCAGGTTTGCTCGGGCCCTGTCAAGCTCCGTCGGTCCCTGTTGGGTTTGCTCGGGCCCTGTCGGGCTCCGTCGGGCCCTGTCTGGTTTCCTCAGGCCCTGTCGGGCTCCGTCGGGCCCTGTCGGGTTTGCTCAGGCCCTGTCGGGTTTGCTAGGGCCCTGTCGGGCTCCGTCGGGACCTGTCTGGTTTCCTCGGGCCCTGTCGGGCTCCGTCGAGCCCTGTCGGGTTTGCTCGGGCCCTGTCAGGCTCCGTCGAGTCCTGTCGGGTTTGCTCGGGCCCCGTCAGGCTCCGTCGGGCCCTGTCGGGTTTCCTTGGGCCCTGTCGGGCTCCATCGAGCCCTGTCAGGCTTTGTCGAACCCTGTCGAGTTTGCTCGGGCCATGTCGGGTTTGCTCGGGCCCTGTCGGGCTCCATCGAACCCTGTCAGGCTTTGTCGGGTCCTGTCGGGTTTGCTCAGGCCCTGTCAGGCTCCGTCGACCCCTGTCAGGTATGCTCGGGCCCTGTCGGGTTTGCTCAGGCCCTGTCAGGCTCCGTCGACCCCTGTCAGGTTTGCTCGGGCCCTGTCGGGCTCCGTCGGGCCCTATCAGGTTTGCTCGGGCCCTGTCGGGTTTGCTCAGGCCCTGTCAGGCTCCGTCAAGCCCTGTCGGGTTTGCTCATGCCCTGTCAGGCTCCGTCAGGCCCTGTCGGGTTTGCTCGGGCCCTGTCGGGTTTGCTGGGGCCCTGTCGGGCTCCGTCGGGCCCTGTCGGGTTTCCTCGGGCCCTGTCGGGCTCCGTCTAGCCCTGTCGGGTTTCCTCGGGCCCTGTTGGGCTCCATCGAGCCCTGTCAGGTTCTGTGAGGCTTTGTCGGGTTTGCTCGGGCCCTGTCGGGCTCCGTCGGGCCCTGTCGGGCTTTGTCGGGCCCTGTCGGGTTTGCTCAAGCCCTGTCGGGCTCCGTCGAGCCATGTCGGGTTTGTTCGGGCCATGTCAGGCTCCATCGAACCCTGTCAGGCTTTGTCGGGTCCTGTCGGGTTTGCTCAGGCCCTGTCAGGCTCCGTCGACCCCTGTCAGGTATGCTCGGGCCCTGTCGAGTTTGCTCAGACCCTGTCAGGCGCCGTCGACCCCTGTCAGGTTTGCTCGGGCCCTGTCGGGCTCCGTCGGGCCCTGTCAGGTTTGCTCGGGCCCTGTCAAGCTCCGTCGGTCCCTGTTGGGTTTGCTCGGGCCCTGTCGGGCTCCGTCGGGCCCTGTCAGGTTTGCTCGGGCCCTGTCGGGCATTGTCGAGCCCTGTGGGGTTTGCTCGAGCCCTGTCAGGCTTCGTCGGACCCTATCGGGTTTGCTAGGGCCGTGTCGGGCTCCGTCGGGCCCTGTCCGGTTTGCTCGGGCCCTGTCGGATTTGCTTGGGCCCTGTCGGGCTCCGTCGAGCCATGTCGGGTTTGCTCGGGCCCTGTCAGGCTCCATCGAACCCTGTCAGGCTTTGTCGGGTCCTGTCGGGTTTGCTCGGGCCCTGTCAGGCTCCGTCAGGCCCTGTCGAGTTTGCTCGGGCCCTGTCGGGTTTGCTAGGGCCCTGTTGGGCTCCGTCGGGCCCTGTCTGGTTTCCTCGGGCCCTGTCGGGCTCCGTCGGACCCTGTCGGGTTTGCTCGGCCCTGTCGGGTTTGCTGAATCCCTGTTGGGCTTCGTCGGACCCTGTCGGGTTTCCTCAGGCCCTGTCGGGCTCCGTCGAGCCCTGTCGGGTTTGCTCGGGCCCTGTCAGGCTCCGTCCCGCCCTGTCGGGTTTCCTCGGGCCCTGTCGGGCTCCATCGAGCCCTGTTAGGTTTGCTCGGGCCCTGTCGGGTTTGCTCGGGCCCTGTCAGGCTCCATCGGACCCTGTCAGGCTTTGTTGGGTTCTGTCAGGTTTGCTCGGGCCCTGTCGGGTTTGCCCGCGTCCTGTCGGGCTTTGTCAAGCCCAGTCAGGTTCGCTCGGGCCCTGTCGGGTTTGCTCGGGCCCTGTCAGGCTCCGTCAGGCCCTGTCGGGTATGCTCGTGCCCTGTCGGGCTCCGTCGTGCCCTGTCGGGTTTGCTCGGGCTCTGTCGGGCTCCAGCGTGCCCTGTCGGGTTTGCCCGGGCCCTGTCGGGCTCCATCGAGCCCTGTCAGGCTTCGTCGGGCCCTTGCGGGTTTGCTCGGGCCCTGTCGGGCTCCGTCAGGCCCTGTCGGGTTCGCTCGGGCCCTATCGGGCTCCGTCGGGCCCTGTCGGGTTTCCTCGGGCCCTGTCGGGCTCCATCGAGCCCTGTCAGGCTCCGTCGGGCCCTTTCGGGTTTGCTTGGGCCCTGTCGGGCTGCGTCGGGCCCTGTCGGGTTTGCTCGGGCCCTGTCGGGTTTGCTCGGGCCCTGTCAGGCTTTGTCAAGCCCTGTCGGGTTTGCTAGGGCCCTGTCGGGCTCCGTCGGGCCCTGTCTGGTTTCCTCAGGCCCTGTCGGACTCCGTCGATCCCTGTCGGGTTTGCTCGGGCCCTGTCAGGCTCCGTGGCGCCCTGTCGGGTTTCCTCGGGCCCTGTCGGGCTCCATCGAACCCTGTCAGGCTTTGTCGGGTCCTGTCGGGTTTGCTCAGGCCCTGTCGGGCCTTGTCAGGCCCTGTTGGGTTTGCCCGCGTCTTGTCGCGCTCTTTCGGGCCCTGTCAGATTCGCTCGGGCCCTGTCGGGTTTGCTCGGGCTCTGTCACGCTCCGTCAGGCCCTGTCGGGTTTGCTCGGGCCCTGTCAGGCTCCGTCGGGCCCTGTCAGGTTTGCTTGCGCCCTGTCGGGATCCGTTGGGCCCTGTCGGGTTTGCTCGGGCCCTGTCGGACTCCTTCGTGCCCTGTCAGGTTTGCTCGGGCCCTGTCGGGCCTTGTCGGGCCCTGTCGGGTTTGCTCGGGCTCTGTCCGGCTCCAGCGTGCCCTGTCGGGTTTGCCCGGGCCCTGTCGGGCTCCATCGAGCCCTGTCAGGCTTCGTCGGGCCCTTGCGGGTTTGCTCGGGCCCTGTCGGGCTTCGTCAGGCCCTGTCGGGTTTGCTCGGGCCCTATCGGGCTCCGTCGGGCCCTGTCGGGTTTCCTCGGGCCCTGTCGGGCTCCATCGAGCCCTGTCAGGCTCCGTCGGGCCCTTTCGGGTTTGCTCGGGCCCTGTCGGGCTCCGTCGGGCCCTGTCGGGTTTGCTCGGGCCCTGTCGGGTTTGCTCGGGCCCTGTCAGGCTTTGTCAAGCCCTGTCGGTTTTGCTAGGGCCCTGTCGGGCTCCGTCGGGCCCTGTCTGGTTTCCTCAGGCCCTGTCGGGCTCCGTCGGGCCCTGTCGGGTTTGCTCAGGCCCTGTCGGGTTTGCTAGGGCCCTGTCGGGCTCCGTCGGGTCCTGTCTGGTTTCCTCGGGCCCTGTCGGGCTCCGTCGAGCCCTGTCGGGTTTGCTCGGGCCCTGTCAGGCTCCGTCGAGTCCTGTCGGGTTTGCTCGGGCCCCGTCAGGCTCCGTCGGGCCCTGTCGGGTTTCCTTGGGCCCTGTCGGGCTCCATCGAGCCCTGTCAGGCTTTGTCGAACCCTGTCGAGTTTGCTCGGGCCATGTCGGGTTTGCTCGGGCCCTGTCGGGCTCCATCGAACCCTGTCAGGCTTTGTCGGGTCCTGTCGGGTTTGCTCAGGCCCTGTCAGGCTCCGTCGACCCCTGTCAGGTATGCTCGGGCCCTGTCGGGTTTGCTCAGGCCCTGTCAGGCTCCGTCGACCCCTGTCAGGTTTGCTCGGGCCCTGTCGGGCTCCGTCGGGCCCTATCAGGTTTGCTCGGGCCCTGTCGGGTTTGCTCAGGCCCTGTCAGGCTCCGTCGAGCCCTGTCGGGTTTGCTCATGCCCTGTCAGGTTCCGTCAGGCCCTGTCGGGTTTGCTCGGGCCCTGTCGGGTTTGCTGGGGCCCTGTCGGGCTCCGTCGGGCCCTGTCGGGTTTGCTCGGGCCCTGTCGGGCTCCGTCTAGCCCTGTCGGGTTTCCTCGGGCCCTGTCGGGCTCCATCGAGCCCTGTCAGGTTCTGTGAGGCTTTGTCGGGTTTGCTCGGGCCCTGTCGGGCTCCGTCGGGCCCTGTAGGGCTTTGTCGGGCCCTGTCGGGTTTGCTCAAGCCCTGTCGGGTTCCGTCGAGCCATGTCGGGTTTGTTCAGGCCATGTCAGGCTCCATCGAACCCTGTCAGGCTTTGTCGGGTCCTGTCGGGTTTGCTCAGGCCCTGTCAGGCTCCGTCGACCCCTGTCAGGTATGCTCGGGCCCTGTCGGGTTTGCTCAGACCCTGTCAGGCGCCGTTGACCCCTGTCAGGTTTGCTCGGGCCCTGTCGGGCTCCGTCGGGCCCTGTCAGGTTTGCTCGGGCCCTGTCAAGCTCCGTCGGTCCCTGTTGGGTTTGCTCGGGCCCTGTCGGGCTCCGTCGGGCCCTGTCAGGTTTGCTCGGGCCCTGTCGGGCATTGTCGAGCCCTGTCGGGTTTGCTCGGGCCCTGTCAGGCTTCGTCGGACCCTATCGGGTTTGCTAGGGCCGTGTCGGGCTCCGTCGGGCCCTGTCCGGTTTGCTCGGGCCCTGTCGGATTTGCTTGGGCCCTGTCGGGCTCCGTCGAGCCATGTCGGGTTTGCTCGGGCCCTGTCAGGCTCCATCGAACCCTGTCAGGCTTTGTTGGGTCCTGTCGGGTTTGCTCGGGCCCTGTCAGGCTCCGTCAGGCCCTGTCGAGTTTGCTCGGGCCCTGTCGGGTTTGCTAGGGCCCTGTTGGGCTCCGTCGGGCCCTGTCTGGTTTCCTCGGGCCCTGTCGGGCTCCGTCGGACCCTGTCGGGTTTGCTCGGCCCTGTCGGGTTTGCTGAAGCCCTGTTGGGCTTCGTCGGACCCTGTCGGGTTTCCTCAGGCCCTGTCGGTCTCCGTCGAGCCCTCTCGGGTTTGCTCGGGCCCTGTCAGGCTCCGTCCCGCCCTGTCGTGTTTCCTCGGGCCCTGTCGGGCTCCATCGAGCCCTGTTAGGTTTGCTCGGGCCCTGTCGGGTTTGCTCGGGCCCTGTCAGGCTCCATCGGACCCTGTCAGGCTTTGTTGGGTTCTGTCAGGTTTGCTCGGGCCCTGTCGGGTTTGCCCGCGTCCTGTCGGGCTTTGTCAAGCCCAGTCAGGTTCGCTCGGGCCCTGTCGGGTTTGCTCGGGCCCTGTCAGGCTCCGTCAGGCCCTGTCGGGTATGCTCGTGCCCTGTCGGGCTCCGTCGTGCCCTGTCGGGTTTGCTCGGGCTCTGTCGGGCTCCAGCGTGCCCTGTCGGGTTTGCCCGGGCCCTGTCGGGCTCCATCGAGCCCTGTCAGGCTTCGTCGGGCCCTTGCGGGTTTGCTCGGGCCCTGTCGGGCTCCGTCAGGCCCTGTCGGGTTCGCTCGGGCCCTGTCGGGTTTGCTAGGGCCCTGTCGGGCTCCGTCGGGACCTGTCTGGTTTCCTCGGGCCCTGTCGGGCTCCGTCGAGCCCTGTCGGGTTTGCTCGGGCCCTGTCAGGCTCCGTCGAGTCCTGTCGGGTTTGCTCGGGCCCCGTCAGGCTCCGTCGGGCCCTGTCGGGTTTCCTTGGGCCCTGTCGGGCTCCATCGAGCCCTGTCAGGCTTTGTCGAACCCTGTCGAGTTTGCTCGGGCCATGTCGGGTTTGCTCGGGCCCTGTCGGGCTCCATCGAACCCTGTCAGGCTTTGTCGGGTCCTGTCGGGTTTGCTCAGGCCCTGTCAGGCTCCGTCGACCCCTGTCAGGTATGCTCGGGCCCTGTCGGGTTTGCTCAGGCCCTGTCAGGCTCCGTCGACCCCTGTCAGGTTTGCTCGGGCCCTGTCGGGATCCGTCGGGCCCTATCAGGTTTGCTCGGGCCCTGTCGGGTTTGCTCAGGCCCTGTCAGGCTCCGTCGAGCCCTGTCGGGTTTGCTCATGCCCTGTCAGGCTCCGTCAGGCCCTGTCGGGTTTGCTCGGGCCCTGTCGGGTTTGCTGGGGCCCTGTCGGGCTCCGTCGGGCCCTGTCGGGTTTGCTCGGGCCCTGTCGGGCTCCGTCTAGCCCTGTCGGGTTTCCTCGGGCCCTGTCGGGCTCCATCGAGCCCTGTCAGGTTCTGTGAGGCTTTGTCGGGTTTGCTCGGGCCCTGTCGGGCTCCGTCGGGCCCTGTAGGGCTTTGTCGGGCCCTGTCGGGTTTGCTCAAGCCCTGTCGGGTTCCGTCGAGCCATGTCGGGTTTGTTCAGGCCATGTCAGGCTCCATCGAACCCTGTCAGGCTTTGTCGGGTCCTGTCGGGTTTGCTCAGGCCCTGTCAGGCTCCGTCGACCCCTGTCAGGTATGCTCGGGCCCTGTCGGGTTTGCTCAGACCCTGTCAGGCGCCGTTGACCCCTGTCAGGTTTGCTCGGGCCCTGTCGGGCTCCGTCGGGCCCTGTCAGGTTTGCTCGGGCCCTGTCAAGCTCCGTCGGTCCCTGTTGGGTTTGCTCGGGCCCTGTCGGGCTCCGTCGGGCCCTGTCAGGTTTGCTCGGGCCCTGTCGGGCATTGTCGAGCCCTGTCGGGTTTGCTCGGGCCCTGTCAGGCTTCGTCGGACCCTATCGGGTTTGCTAGGGCCGTGTCGGGCTCCGTCGGGCCCTGTCCGGTTTGCTCGGGCCCTGTCGGATTTGCTTGGGCCCTGTCGGGCTCCGTCGAGCCATGTCGGGTTTGCTCGGGCCCTGTCAGGCTCCATCGAACCCTGTCAGGCTTTGTTGGGTCCTGTCGGGTTTGCTCGGGCCCTGTCAGGCTCCGTCAGGCCCTGTCGAGTTTGCTCGGGCCCTGTCGGGTTTGCTAGGGCCCTGTTGGGCTCCGTCGGGCCCTGTCTGGTTTCCTCGGGCCCTGTCGGGCTCCGTCGGACCCTGTCGGGTTTGCTCGGCCCTGTCGGGTTTGCTGAAGCCCTGTTGGGCTTCGTCGGACCCTGTCGGGTTTCCTCAGGCCCTGTCGGGCTCCGTCGAGCCCTCTCGGGTTTGCTCGGGCCCTGTCAGGCTCCGTCCCGCCCTGTCGAGTTTCCTCGGGCCCTGTCGGGCTCCATCGAGCCCTGTTAGGTTTGCTCGGGCCCTGTCGGGTTTGCTCGGGCCCTGTCAGGCTCCATCGGACCCTGTCAGGCTTTGTTGGGTTCTGTCAGGTTTGCTCGGGCCCTGTCGGGTTTGCCCGCGTCCTGTCGGGCTTTGTCAAGCCCAGTCAGGTTCGCTCGGGCCCTGTCGGGTTTGCTCGGGCCCTGTCAGGCTCCGTCAGGCCCTGTCGGGTATGCTCGTGCCCTGTCGGGCTCCGTCGTGCCCTGTCGGGTTTGCTCGGGCTCTGTCGGGCTCCAGCGTGCCCTGTCGGGTTTGCCCGGGCCCTGTCGGGCTCCATCGAGCCCTGTCAGGCTTCGTCGGGCCCTTGCGGGTTTGCTCGGGCCCTGTCGGGCTCCGTCAGGCCCTGTCGGGTTCGCTCGGGCCCTGTCGGGTTTGCTAGGGCCCTGTCGGGCTCCGTCGGGACCTGTCTGGTTTCCTCGGGCCCTGTCGGGCTCCGTCGAGCCCTGTCGGGTTTGCTCGGGCCCTGTCAGGCTCCGTCGAGTCCTGTCGGGTTTGCTCGGGCCCCGTCAGGCTCCGTCGGGCCCTGTCGGGTTTCCTTGGGCCCTGTCGGGCTCCATCGAGCCCTGTCAGGCTTTGTCGAACCCTGTCGAGTTTGCTCGGGCCATGTCGGGTTTGCTCGGGCCCTGTCGGGCTCCATCGAACCCTGTCAGGCTTTGTCGGGTCCTGTCGGGTTTGCTCAGGCCCTGTCAGGCTCCGTCGACCCCTGTCAGGTATGCTCGGGCCCTGTCGGGTTTGCTCAGGCCCTGTCAGGCTCCGTCGACCCCTGTCAGGTTTGCTCGGGCCCTGTCGGGATCCGTCGGGCCCTATCAGGTTTGCTCGGGCCCTGTCGGGTTTGCTCAGGCCCTGTCAGGCTCCGTCGAGCCCTGTCGGGTTTGCTCATGCCCTGTCAGGCTCCGTCAGGCCCTGTCGGGTTTGCTCGGGCCCTGTCGGGTTTGCTGGGGCCCTGTCGGGCTCCGTCGGGCCCTGTCGGGTTTGCTCGGGCCCTGTCGGGCTCCGTCTAGCCCTGTCGGGTTTCCTCGGGCCCTGTCGGGCTCCATCGAGCCCTGTCAGGTTCTGTGAGGCTTTGTCGGGTTTGCTCGGGCCCTGTCGGGCTCCGTCGGGCCCTGTAGGGCTTTGTCGGGCCCTGTCGGGTTTGCTCAAGCCCTGTCGGGTTCCGTCGAGCCATGTCGGGTTTGTTCAGGCCATGTCAGGCTCCATCGAACCCTGTCAGGCTTTGTCGGGTCCTGTCGGGTTTGCTCAGGCCCTGTCAGGCTCCGTCGACCCCTGTCAGGTATGCTCGGGCCCTGTCGGGTTTGCTCAGACCCTGTCAGGCGCCGTTGACCCCTGTCAGGTTTGCTCGGGCCCTGTCGGGCTCCGTCGGGCCCTGTCAGGTTTGCTCGGGCCCTGTCAAGCTCCGTCGGTCCCTGTTGGGTTTGCTCGGGCCCTGTCGGGCTCCGTCGGGCCCTGTCAGGTTTGCTCGGGCCCTGTCGGGCATTGTCGAGCCCTGTCGGGTTTGCTCGGGCCCTGTCAGGCTTCGTCGGACCCTATCGGGTTTGCTAGGGCCGTGTCGGGCTCCGTCGGGCCCTGTCCGGTTTGCTCGGGCCCTGTCGGATTTGCTTGGGCCCTGTCGGGCTCCGTCGAGCCATGTCGGGTTTGCTCGGGCCCTGTCAGGCTCCATCGAACCCTGTCAGGCTTTGTTGGGTCCTGTCGGGTTTGCTCGGGCCCTGTCAGGCTCCGTCAGGCCCTGTCGAGTTTGCTCGGGCCCTGTCGGGTTTGCTAGGGCCCTGTTGGGCTCCGTCGGGCCCTGTCTGGTTTCCTCGGGCCCTGTCGGGCTCCGTCGGACCCTGTCGGGTTTGCTCGGCCCTGTCGGGTTTGCTGAAGCCCTGTTGGGCTTCGTCGGACCCTGTCGGGTTTCCTCAGGCCCTGTCGGGCTCCGTCGAGCCCTCTCGGGTTTGCTCGGGCCCTGTCAGGCTCCGTCCCGCCCTGTCGAGTTTCCTCGGGCCCTGTCGGGCTCCATCGAGCCCTGTTAGGTTTGCTCGGGCCCTGTCGGGTTTGCTCGGGCCCTGTCAGGCTCCATCGGACCCTGTCAGGCTTTGTTGGGTTCTGTCAGGTTTGCTCGGGCCCTGTCGGGTTTGCCCGCGTCCTGTCGGGCTTTGTCAAGCCCAGTCAGGTTCGCTCGGGCCCTGTCGGGTTTGCTCGGGCCCTGTCAGGCTCCGTCAGGCCCTGTCGGGTATGCTCGTGCCCTGTCGGGCTCCGTCGTGCCCTGTCGGGTTTGCTCGGGCTCTGTCGGGCTCCAGCGTGCCCTGTCGGGTTTGCCCGGGCCCTGTCGGGCTCCATCGAGCCCTGTCAGGCTTCGTCGGGCCCTTGCGGGTTTGCTCGGGCCCTGTCGGGCTCCGTCAGGCCCTGTCGGGTTCGCTCGGGCCCTGTCGGGTTTGCTAGGGCCCTGTCGGGCTCCGTCGGGACCTGTCTGGTTTCCTCGGGCCCTGTCGGGCTCCGTCGAGCCCTGTCGGGTTTGCTCGGGCCCTGTCAGGCTCCGTCGAGTCCTGTCGGGTTTGCTCGGGCCCCGTCAGGCTCCGTCGGGCCCTGTCGGGTTTCCTTGGGCCCTGTCGGGCTCCATCGAGCCCTGTCAGGCTTTGTCGAACCCTGTCGAGTTTGCTCGGGCCATGTCGGGTTTGCTCGGGCCCTGTCGGGCTCCATCGAACCCTGTCAGGCTTTGTCGGGTCCTGTCGGGTTTGCTCAGGCCCTGTCAGGCTCCGTCGACCCCTGTCAGGTATGCTCGGGCCCTGTCGGGTTTGCTCAGGCCCTGTCAGGCTCCGTCAAGCCCTGTCGGGTTTGCTCATGCCCTGTCAGGCTCCGTCAGGCCCTGTCGGGTTTGCTCGGGCCCTGTCGGGTTTGCTGGGGCCCTGTCGGGCTCCGTCGGGCCCTGTCGGGTTTGCTCGGGCCCTGTCGGGCTCCGTCTAGCCCTGTCGGGTTTCCTCGGGCCCTGTCGGGCTCCATCGAGCCCTGTCAGGTTCTGTGAGGCTTTGTCGGGTTTGCTCGGGCCCTGTCGGGCTCCGTCGGGCCCTGTAGGGCTTTGTCGGGCCCTGTCGGGTTTGCTCAAGCCCTGTCGGGTTCCGTCGAGCCATGTCGGGTTTGTTCAGGCCATGTCAGGCTCCATCGAACCCTGTCAGGCTTTGTCGGGTCCTGTCGGGTTTGCTCAGGCCCTGTCAGGCTCCGTCGACCCCTGTCAGGTATGCTCGGGCCCTGTCGGGTTTGCTCAGACCCTGTCAGGCGCCGTTGACCCCTGTCAGGTTTGCTCGGGCCCTGTCGGGCTCCGTCGGGCCCTGTCAGGTTTGCTCGGGCCCTGTCAAGCTCCGTCGGTCCCTGTTGGGTTTGCTCGGGCCCTGTCGGGCTCCGTCGGGCCCTGTCAGGTTTGCTCGGGCCCTGTCGGGCATTGTCGAGCCCTGTCGGGTTTGCTCGGGCCCTGTCAGGCTTCGTCGGACCCTATCGGGTTTGCTAGGGCCGTGTCGGGCTCCGTCGGGCCCTGTCCGGTTTGCTCGGGCCCTGTCGCATTTGCTTGGGCCCTGTCGGGCTCCGTCGAGCCATGTCGGGTTTGCTCGGGCCCTGTCAGGCTCCATCGAACCCTGTCAGGCTTTGTCGGGTCCTGTCGGGTTTGCTCGGGCCCTGTCAGGCTCCGTCAGGCCCTGTCGAGTTTGCTCGGGCCCTGTCGGGTTTGCTAGGGCCCTGTTGGGCTCCGTCGGGCCCTGTCTGGTTTCCTCGGGCCCTGTCGGGCTCCGTCGGACCCTGTCGGGTTTGCTCGGCCCTGTCGGGTTTGCTGAAGCCCTGTTGGGCTTCGTCGGACCCTGTCGGGTTTCCTCAGGCCCTGTCGGGCTCCGTCGAGCCCTGTCGGGTTTGCTCGGGCCCTGTCAGGCTCCGTCCCGCCCTGTCGGGTTTCCTCGGGCCCTGTCGGGCTCCATCGAGCCCTGTTAGGTTTGCTCGGGCCCTGTCGGGTTTGCTCGGGCCCTGTCAGGCTCCATCGGACCCTGTCAGGCTTTGTTGGGTTCTGTCAGGTTTGCTCGGGCCCTGTCGGGTTTGCCCGCGTCCTGTCGGGCTTTGTCAAGCCCAGTCAGGTTCGCTCGGGCCCTGTCGGGTTTGCTCGGGCCCTGTCAGGCTCCGTCAGGCCCTGTCGGGTATGCTCGTGCCCTGTCGGGCTCCGTCGTGCCCTGTCGGGTTTGCTCGGGCTCTGTCGGGCTCCAGCGTGCCCTGTCGGGTTTGCCCGGGCCCTGTCGGGCTCCATCGAGCCCTGTCAGGCTTCGTCGGGCCCTTGCGGGTTTGCTCGGGCCCTGTCAAGCTCCGTCAGGCCCTGTCGGGTTCGCTCGGGCCCTATCGGGCTCCGTCGGGCCCTGTCGGGTTTCCTCGGGCCTTGTCGGGCTCCATCGAGCCCTGTCAGGCTCCGTCGGGCCCTTTCGGGTTTGCTTGGGCCCTGTCGGGCTGCGTCGGGCCCTGTCGGGTTTGCTCGGGCCCTGTCAGGCCTTGTCAAGCCCTGTCGGGTTTGCTAGGGCCCTGTCGGGCTCCGTCGGGCCCTGTCTGGTTTCCTCAGGCCCTGTCGGACTCCGTCGATCCCTGTCGGGTTTGCTCGGGCCCTGTCAGGCTCCGTCGCGCCCTGTCGGGTTTCCTCGGGCCCTGTCGGGCTCCATCGAGCCCTGTCGGGTTTGCTCGGGCCCTGTCGGGCTCCATCGGACCCTGTCAGGCTTTGTCGGGTCCTGTCGGGTTTGCTCAGGCCCTGTCGGGCCTTGTCAGGCCCTGTTCGGTTTGCCCGCGTCTTGACGGGCTCTGTCGGGCCCTGTCAGATTCACTCGGGCCCTGTCGGGTTTGCTCGGGCCCTGTCACGCTCCGTCAGGCCCTGTCGGGTTTGCTCGGGCCCTGTCAGGCTCCGTCGGGCCCTGTCAGGTTTGCTTGCGCCCTGTCGGGATCCGTTGGGCCCTGTCGGGTTTGCTCGGGCCCTGTCGGACTCCTTCGTGCCCTGTCAGGTTTGCTCGGGCCCTGTCGGGCCTTGTCGGGCCCTGTCAGGTTTGCTCGGGCTCTGTCGGGCTCCAGCGTGCCCTGTCGGGTTTGCCCGGGCCCTGTCGGGCTCCATCGAGCCCTGTCAGGCTTCGTCGGGCCCTTGCGGGTTTGCTCGGGCCCTGTCGGGCTTCGTCAGGCCCTGTCGGGTTTGCTCGGGCCCTATCGGGCTCCGTCGGGCCCTGTCGGGTTTCCTCGGGCCCTGTCGGGCTCCATCGAGCCCTGTCAGGCTCCGTCGGGCCCTTTCGGGTTTGCTCGGGCCCTGTCGGGCTCCGTCGGGCCCTGTCGGGTTTTGTCGGGCCCTGTCGGGTTTGCTCGGGCCCTGTCAGGCTTTGTCAAGCCCTGTCGGGTTTGCTAGGGCCCTGTCGGGCTCCGTCGGGCCCTGTCTGGTTTCCTCAGGCCCTGTCGGGCTCCGTCGGGCCCTGTCGGGTTTGCTCAGGCCCTGTCGGGTTTGCTAGGGCCCTGTCGGGCTCCGTCGGGACCTGTCTGGTTTCCTCGGGCCCTGTCGGGCTCCGTCGAGCCCTGTCGGGTTTGCTCGGGCCCTGTCAGGCTCCGTCGAGTCCTGTCGGGTTTGCTCGGGCCCCGTCAGGCTCCGTCGGGCCCTGTCGGGTTTCCTTGGGCCCTGTCGGGCTCCATCGAGCCCTGTCAGGCTTTGTCGAACCCTGTCGAGTTTGCTCGGGCCATGTCGGGTGTGCTCGGGCCCTGTCGGGCTCCATCGAACCCTGTCAGGCTTTGTCGGGTCCTGTCGGGTTTGCTCAGGCCCTGTCAGGCTCCGTCGACCCCTGTCAGGTATGCTCGGGCCCTGTCGGGTTTGCTCAGGCCCTGTCAGGCTCCGTCGACCCCTGTCAGGTTTGCTCGGGCCCTGTCGGGCTCCGTCGGGCCCTATCAGGTTTGCTCGGGCCCTGTCGGGTTTGCTCAGGCCCTGTCAGGCTCCGTCAAGCCCTGTCGGGTTTGCTCATGCCCTGTCAGGCTCCGTCAGGCCCTGTCGGGTTTGCTCGGGCCCTGTCGGGTTTGCTGGGGCCCTGTCGGGCTCCGTCGGGCCCTGTCGGGTTTGCTCGGGCCCTGTCGGGCTCCGTCTAGCCCTGTCGGGTTTCCTCGGGCCCTGTTGGGCTCCATCGAGCCCTGTCAGGTTCTGTGAGGCTTTGTCGGGTTTGCTCGGGCCCTGTCGGGCTCCGTCGGGCCCTGTCGGGCTTTGTCGGGCCCTGTCGGGTTTGCTCAAGCCCTGTCGGGCTCCGTCGAGCCATGTCGGGTTTGTTCGGGCCATGTCAGGCTCCATCGAACCCTGTCAGGCTTTGTCGGGTCCTGTCGGGTTTGCTCAGGCCCTGTCAGGCTCCGTCGACCCCTGTCAGGTATGCTCGGGCCCTGTCGAGTTTGCTCAGACCCTGTCAGGCGCCGTCGACCCCTGTCAGGTTTGCTCGGGCCCTGTCGGGCTCCGTCGGGCCCTGTCAGGTTTGCTCGGGCCCTGTCAAGCTCCGTCGGTCCCTGTTGGGTTTGCTCGGGCCCTGTCGGGCTCCGTCGGGCCCTGTCAGGTTTGCTCGGGCCCTGTCGGGCATTGTCGAGCCCTGTCGGGTTTGCTCGAGCCCTGTCAGGCTTCGTCGGACCCTATCGGGTTTGCTAGGGCCGTGTCGGGCTCCGTCGGGCCCTGTCCGGTTTGCTCGGGCCCTGTCGGATTTGCTTGGGCCCTGTCGGGCTCCGTCGAGCCATGTCGGGTTTGCTCGGGCCCTGTCAGGCTCCATCGAACCCTGTCAGGCTTTGTCGGGTCCTGTCGGGTTTGCTCGGGCCCTGTCAGGCTCCGTCAGGCCCTGTCGAGTTTGCTCGGGCCCTGTCGGGTTTGCTAGGGCCCTGTTGGGCTCCGTCGGGCCCTGTCTGGTTTCCTCGGGCCCTGTCGGGCTCCGTCGGACCCTGTCGGGTTTGCTCGGCCCTGTCGGGTTTGCTGAAGCCCTGTTGGGCTTCGTCGGACCCTGTCGGGTTTCCTCAGGCCCTGTCGGGCTCCGTCGAGCCCTGTCGGGTTTGCTCGGGCCCTGTCAGGCTCCGTCCCGCCCTGTCGGGTTTCCTCGGGCCCTGTCGGGCTCCATCGAGCCCTGTTAGGTTTGCTCGGGCCCTGTCGGGTTTGCTCGGGCCCTGTCAGGCTCCATCGGACCCTGTCAGGCTTTGTTGGGTTCTGTCAGGTTTGCTCGGGCCCTGTCGGGTTTGCCCGCGTCCTGTCGGGCTTTGTCAAGCCCAGTCAGGTTCGCTCGGGCCCTGTCGGGTTTGCTCGGGCCCTGTCAGGCTCCGTCAGGCCCTGTCGGGTATGCTCGTGCCCTGTCGGGCTCCGTCGTGCCCTGTCGGGTTTGCTCGGGCTCTGTCGGGCTCCAGCGTGCCCTGTCGGGTTTGCCCGGGCCCTGTCGGGCTCCATCGAGCCCTGTCAGGCTTCGTCGGGCCCTTGCGGGTTTGCTCGGGCCCTGTCGGGCTCCGTCAGGCCCTGTCGGGTTCGCTCGGGCCCTATCGGGCTCCGTCGGGCCCTGTCGGGTTTCCTCGGGCCCTGTCGGGCTCCATCGAGCCCTGTCAGGCTCCGTCGGGCCCTTTCGGGTTTGCTTGGGCCCTGTCGGGCTGCGTCGGGCCCTGTCGGGTTTGCTCGGGCCCTGTCGGGTTTGCTCGGGCCCTGTCAGGCTTTGTCAAGCCCTGTCGGGTTTGCTAGGGCCCTGTCGGGCTCCGTCGGGCCCTGTCTGGTTTCCTCAGGCCCTGTCGGACTCCGTCGATCCCTGTCGGGTTTGCTCGGGCCCTGTCAGGCTCCGTGGCGCCCTGTCGGGTTTCCTCGGGCCCTGTCGGGCTCCATCGGACCCTGTCAGGCTTTGTCGGGTCCTGTCGGGTTTGCTCAGGCCCTGTCGGGCCTTGTCAGGCCCTGTTGGGTTTGCCCGCGTCTTGTCGCGCTCTTTCGGGCCCTGTCAGATTCGCTCGGGCCCTGTCGGGTTTGCTCGGGCTCTGTCACGCTCCGTCAGGCCCTGTCGGGTTTGCTCGGGCCCTGTCAGGCTCCGTCGGGCCCTGTCAGGTTTGCTTGCGCCCTGTCGGGATCCGTTGGGCCCTGTCGGGTTTGCTCGGGCCCTGTCGGACTCCTTCGTGCCCTGTCAGGTTTGCTCGGGCCCTGTCGGGCCTTGTCGGGCCCTGTCGGGTTTGCTCGGGCTCTGTCCGGCTCCAGCGTGCCCTGTCGGGTTTGCCCGGGCCCTGTCGGGCTCCATCGAGCCCTGTCAGGCTTCGTCGGGCCCTTGCGGGTTTGCTCGGGCCCTGTCGGGCTTCGTCAGGCCCTGTCGGGTTTGCTCGGGCCCTATCGGGCTCCGTCGGGCCCTGTCGGGTTTCCTCGGGCCCTGTCGGGCTCCATCGAGCCCTGTCAGGCTCCGTCGGGCCCTTTCGGGTTTGCTCGGGCCCTGTCGGGCTCCGTCGGGCCCTGTCGGGTTTGCTCGGGCCCTGTCGGGTTTGCTCGGGCCCTGTCAGGCTTTGTCAAGCCCTGTCGGTTTTGCTAGGGCCCTGTCGGGCTCCGTCGGGCCCTGTCTGGTTTCCTCAGGCCCTGTCGGGCTCCGTCGGGCCCTGTCGGGTTTGCTCAGGCCCTGTCGGGTTTGCTAGGGCCCTGTCGGGCTCCGTCGGGTCCTGTCTGGTTTCCTCGGGCCCTGTCGGGCTCCGTCGAGCCCTGTCGGGTTTGCTCGGGCCCTGTCAGGCTCCGTCGAGTCCTGTCGGGTTTGCTCGGGCCCCGTCAGGCTCCGTCGGGCCCTGTCGGGTTTCCTTGGGCCCTGTCGGGCTCCATCGAGCCCTGTCAGGCTTTGTCGAACCCTGTCGAGTTTGCTCGGGCCATGTCGGGTTTGCTCGGGCCCTGTCGGGCTCCATCGAACCCTGTCAGGCTTTGTCGGGTCCTGTCGGGTTTGCTCAGGCCCTGTCAGGCTCCGTCGACCCCTGTCAGGTATGCTCGGGCCCTGTCGGGTTTGCTCAGGCCCTGTCAGGCTCCGTCGACCCCTGTCAGGTTTGCTCGGGCCCTGTCGGGCTCCGTCGGGCCCTATCAGGTTTGCTCGGGCCCTGTCGGGTTTGCTCAGGCCCTGTCAGGCTCCGTCGAGCCCTGTCGGGTTTGCTCATGCCCTGTCAGGTTCCGTCAGGCCCTGTCGGGTTTGCTCGGGCCCTGTCGGGTTTGCTGGGGCCCTGTCGGGCTCCGTCGGGCCCTGTCGGGTTTGCTCGGGCCCTGTCGGGCTCCGTCTAGCCCTGTCGGGTTTCCTCGGGCCCTGTCGGGCTCCATCGAGCCCTGTCAGGTTCTGTGAGGCTTTGTCGGGTTTGCTCGGGCCCTGTCGGGCTCCGTCGGGCCCTGTAGGGCTTTGTCGGGCCCTGTCGGGTTTGCTCAAGCCCTGTCGGGTTCCGTCGAGCCATGTCGGGTTTGTTCAGGCCATGTCAGGCTCCATCGAACCCTGTCAGGCTTTGTCGGGTCCTGTCGGGTTTGCTCAGGCCCTGTCAGGCTCCGTCGACCCCTGTCAGGTATGCTCGGGCCCTGTCGGGTTTGCTCAGACCCTGTCAGGCGCCGTTGACCCCTGTCAGGTTTGCTCGGGCCCTGTCGGGCTCCGTCGGGCCCTGTCAGGTTTGCTCGGGCCCTGTCAAGCTCCGTCGGTCCCTGTTGGGTTTGCTCGGGCCCTGTCGGGCTCCGTCGGGCCCTGTCAGGTTTGCTCGGGCCCTGTCGGGCATTGTCGAGCCCTGTCGGGTTTGCTCGGGCCCTGTCAGGCTTCGTCGGACCCTATCGGGTTTGCTAGGGCCGTGTCGGGCTCCGTCGGGCCCTGTCCGGTTTGCTCGGGCCCTGTCGGATTTGCTTGGGCCCTGTCGGGCTCCGTCGAGCCATGTCGGGTTTGCTCGGGCCCTGTCAGGCTCCATCGAACCCTGTCAGGCTTTGTTGGGTCCTGTCGGGTTTGCTCGGGCCCTGTCAGGCTCCGTCAGGCCCTGTCGAGTTTGCTCGGGCCCTGTCGGGTTTGCTAGGGCCCTGTTGGGCTCCGTCGGGCCCTGTCTGGTTTCCTCGGGCCCTGTCGGGCTCCGTCGGACCCTGTCGGGTTTGCTCGGCCCTGTCGGGTTTGCTGAAGCCCTGTTGGGCTTCGTCGGACCCTGTCGGGTTTCCTCAGGCCCTGTCGGGCTCCGTCGAGCCCTCTCGGGTTTGCTCGGGCCCTGTCAGGCTCCGTCCCGCCCTGTCGAGTTTCCTCGGGCCCTGTCGGGCTCCATCGAGCCCTGTTAGGTTTGCTCGGGCCCTGTCGGGTTTGCTCGGGCCCTGTCAGGCTCCATCGGACCCTGTCAGGCTTTGTTGGGTTCTGTCAGGTTTGCTCGGGCCCTGTCGGGTTTGCCCGCGTCCTGTCGGGCTTTGTCAAGCCCAGTCAGGTTCGCTCGGGCCCTGTCGGGTTTGCTCGGGCCCTGTCAGGCTCCGTCAGGCCCTGTCGGGTATGCTCGTGCCCTGTCGGGCTCCGTCGTGCCCTGTCGGGTTTGCTCGGGCTCTGTCGGGCTCCAGCGTGCCCTGTCGGGTTTGCCCGGGCCCTGTCGGGCTCCATCGAGCCCTGTCAGGCTTCGTCGGGCCCTTGCGGGTTTGCTCGGGCCCTGTCGGGCTCCGTCAGGCCCTGTCGGGTTCGCTCGGGCCCTGTCGGGTTTGCTAGGGCCCTGTCGGGCTCCGTCGGGACCTGTCTGGTTTCCTCGGGCCCTGTCGGGCTCCGTCGAGCCCTGTCGGGTTTGCTCGGGCCCTGTCAGGCTCCGTCGAGTCCTGTCGGGTTTGCTCGGGCCCCGTCAGGCTCCGTCGGGCCCTGTCGGGTTTCCTTGGGCCCTGTCGGGCTCCATCGAGCCCTGTCAGGCTTTGTCGAACCCTGTCGAGTTTGCTCGGGCCATGTCGGGTTTGCTCGGGCCCTGTCGGGCTCCATCGAACCCTGTCAGGCTTTGTCGGGTCCTGTCGGGTTTGCTCAGGCCCTGTCAGGCTCCGTCGACCCCTGTCAGGTATGCTCGGGCCCTGTCGGGTTTGCTCAGGCCCTGTCAGGCTCCGTCGACCCCTGTCAGGTTTGCTCGGGCCCTGTCGGGATCCGTCGGGCCCTATCAGGTTTGCTCGGGCCCTGTCGGGTTTGCTCAGGCCCTGTCAGGCTCCGTCGAGCCCTGTCGGGTTTGCTCATGCCCTGTCAGGCTCCGTCAGGCCCTGTCGGGTTTGCTCGGGCCCTGTCGGGTTTGCTGGGGCCCTGTCGGGCTCCGTCGGGCCCTGTCGGGTTTGCTCGGGCCCTGTCGGGCTCCGTCTAGCCCTGTCGGGTTTCCTCGGGCCCTGTCGGGCTCCATCGAGCCCTGTCAGGTTCTGTGAGGCTTTGTCGGGTTTGCTCGGGCCCTGTCGGGCTCCGTCGGGCCCTGTAGGGCTTTGTCGGGCCCTGTCGGGTTTGCTCAAGCCCTGTCGGGTTCCGTCGAGCCATGTCGGGTTTGTTCAGGCCATGTCAGGCTCCATCGAACCCTGTCAGGCTTTGTCGGGTCCTGTCGGGTTTGCTCAGGCCCTGTCAGGCTCCGTCGACCCCTGTCAGGTATGCTCGGGCCCTGTCGGGTTTGCTCAGACCCTGTCAGGCGCCGTTGACCCCTGTCAGGTTTGCTCGGGCCCTGTCGGGCTCCGTCGGGCCCTGTCAGGTTTGCTCGGGCCCTGTCAAGCTCCGTCGGTCCCTGTTGGGTTTGCTCGGGCCCTGTCGGGCTCCGTCGGGCCCTGTCAGGTTTGCTCGGGCCCTGTCGGGCATTGTCGAGCCCTGTCTGGTTTCCTCGGGCCCTGTCGGGCTCCGTCGGACCCTGTCGGGTTTGCTCGGCCCTGTCGGGTTTGCTGAAGCCCTGTTGGGCTTCGTCGGACCCTGTCGGGTTTCCTCAGGCCCTGTCGGGCTCCGTCGAGCCCTCTCGGGTTTGCTCGGGCCCTGTCAGGCTCCATCGAACCCTGTCAGGCTTTGTTGGGTCCTGTCGGGTTTGCTCGGGCCCTGTCAGGCTCCGTCAGGCCCTGTCGAGTTTGCTCGGGCCCTGTCGGGTTTGCTAGGGCCCTGTTGGGCTCCGTCGGGCCCTGTCTGGTTTCCTCGGGCCCTGTCGGGCTCCGTCGGACCCTGTCGGGTTTGCTCGGCCCTGTCGGGTTTGCTGAAGCCCTGTTGGGCTTCGTCGGACCCTGTCGGGTTTCCTCAGGCCCTGTCGGGCTCCGTCGAGCCCTCTCGGGTTTGCTCGGGCCCTGTCAGGCTCCGTCCCGCCCTGTCGAGTTTCCTCGGGCCCTGTCGGGCTCC
This sequence comes from Patagioenas fasciata, assembly GCF_037038585.1. Classification (NCBI taxonomy): domain Eukaryota; kingdom Metazoa; phylum Chordata; class Aves; order Columbiformes; family Columbidae; genus Patagioenas; species Patagioenas fasciata. Next base: position 3,183,430 of record NC_092532.1, read on the forward strand.
ATCGAGCCCTGTTAGGTTTGCTCGGGCCCTGTCGGGTTTGCTCGGGCCCTGTCAGGCTCCATCGGACCCTGTCAGGCTTTGTTGGGTTCTGTCAGGTTTGCTCGGGCCCTGTCGGGTTTGCCCGCGTCCTGTCGGGCTTTGTCAAGCCCAGTCAGGTTCGCTCGGGCCCTGTCGGGTTTGCTCGGGCCCTGTCAGGCTCCGTCAGGCCCTGTCGGGTATGCTCGTGCCCTGTCGGGCTCCGTCGTGCCCTGTCGGGTTTGCTCGGGCTCTGTCGGGCTCCAGCGTGCCCTGTCGGGTTTGCCCGGGCCCTGTCGGGCTCCATCGAGCCCTGTCAGGCTTCGTCGGGCCCTTGCGGGTTTGCTCGGGCCCTGTCGGGCTCCGTCAGGCCCTGTCGGGTTCGCTCGGGCCCTGTCGGGTTTGCTAGGGCCCTGTCGGGCTCCGTCGGGACCTGTCTGGTTTCCTCGGGCCCTGTCGGGCTCCGTCGAGCCCTGTCGGGTTTGCTCGGGCCCTGTCAGGCTCCGTCGAGTCCTGTCGGGTTTGCTCGGGCCCCGTCAGGCTCCGTCGGGCCCTGTCGGGTTTCCTTGGGCCCTGTCGGGCTCCATCGAGCCCTGTCAGGCTTTGTCGAACCCTGTCGAGTTTGCTCGGGCCATGTCGGGTTTGCTCGGGCCCTGTCGGGCTCCATCGAACCCTGTCAGGCTTTGTCGGGTCCTGTCGGGTTTGCTCAGGCCCTGTCAGGCTCCGTCGACCCCTGTCAGGTATGCTCGGGCCCTGTCGGGTTTGCTCAGGCCCTGTCAGGCTCCGTCGACCCCTGTCAGGTTTGCTCGGGCCCTGTCGGGATCCGTCGGGCCCTATCAGGTTTGCTCGGGCCCTGTCGGGTTTGCTCAGGCCCTGTCAGGCTCCGTCGAGCCCTGTCGGGTTTGCTCATGCCCTGTCAGGCTCCGTCAGGCCCTGTCGGGTTTGCTCGGGCCCTGTCGGGTTTGCTGGGGCCCTGTCGGGCTCCGTCGGGCCCTGTCGGGTTTGCTCGGGCCCTGTCGGGCTCCGTCTAGCCCTGTCGGGTTTCCTCGGGCCCTGTCGGGCTCCATCGAGCCCTGTCAGGTTCTGTGAGGCTTTGTCGGGTTTGCTCGGGCCCTGTCGGGCTCCGTCGGGCCCTGTAGGGCTTTGTCGGGCCCTGTCGGGTTTGCTCAAGCCCTGTCGGGTTCCGTCGAGCCATGTCGGGTTTGTTCAGGCCATGTCAGGCTCCATCGAACCCTGTCAGGCTTTGTCGGGTCCTGTCGGGTTTGCTCAGGCCCTGTCAGGCTCCGTCGACCCCTGTCAGGTATGCTCGGGCCCTGTCGGGTTTGCTCAGACCCTGTCAGGCGCCGTTGACCCCTGTCAGGTTTGCTCGGGCCCTGTCGGGCTCCGTCGGGCCCTGTCAGGTTTGCTCGGGCCCTGTCAAGCTCCGTCGGTCCCTGTTGGGTTTGCTCGGGCCCTGTCGGGCTCCGTCGGGCCCTGTCAGGTTTGCTCGGGCCCTGTCGGGCATTGTCGAGCCCTGTCGGGTTTGCTCGGGCCCTGTCAGGCTTCGTCGGACCCTATCGGGTTTGCTAGGGCCGTGTCGGGCTCCGTCGGGCCCTGTCCGGTTTGCTCGGGCCCTGTCGGATTTGCTTGGGCCCTGTCGGGCTCCGTCGAGCCATGTCGGGTTTGCTCGGGCCCTGTCAGGCTCCATCGAACCCTGTCAGGCTTTGTCGGGTCCTGTCGGGTTTGCTCGGGCCCTGTCAGGCTCCGTCAGGCCCTGTCGAGTTTGCTCGGGCCCTGTCGGGTTTGCTAGGGCCCTGTTGGGCTCCGTCGGGCCCTGTCTGGTTTCCTCGGGCCCTGTCGGGCTCCGTCGGACCCTGTCGGGTTTGCTCGGCCCTGTCGGGTTTGCTGAAGCCCTGTTGGGCTTCGTCGGACCCTGTCGGGTTTCCTCAGGCCCTGTCGGGCTCCGTCGAGCCCTGTCGGGTTTGCTCGGGCCCTGTCAGGCTCCGTCCCGCCCTGTCGGGTTTCCTCGGGCCCTGTCGGGCTCCATCGAGCCCTGTTAGGTTTGCTCGGGCCCTGTCGGGTTTGCTCGGGCCCTGTCAGGCTCCATCGGACCCTGTCAGGCTTTGTTGGGTTCTGTCAGGTTTGCTCGGGCCCTGTCGGGTTTGCCCGCGTCCTGTCGGGCTTTGTCAAGCCCAGTCAGGTTCGCTCGGGCCCTGTCGGGTTTGCTCGGGCCCTGTCAGGCTCCGTCAGGCCCTGTCGGGTATGCTCGTGCCCTGTCGGGCTCCGTCGTGCCCTGTCGGGTTTGCTCGGGCTCTGTCGGGCTCCAGCGTGCCCTGTCGGGTTTGCCCGGGCCCTGTCGGGCTCCATCGAGCCCTGTCAGGCTTCGTCGGGCCCTTGCGGGTTTGCTCGGGCCCTGTCGGGCTCCGTCAGGCCCTGTCGGGTTCGCTCGGGCCCTATCGGGCTCCGTCGGGCCCTGTCGGGTTTCCTCGGGCCTTGTCGGGCTCCATCGAGCCCTGTCAGGCTCCGTCGGGCCCTTTCGGGTTTGCTTGGGCCCTGTCGGGCTGCGTCGGGCCCTGTCGGGTTTGCTCGGGCCCTGTCAGGCCTTGTCAAGCCCTGTCGGGTTTGCTAGGGCCCTGTCGGGCTCCGTCGGGCCCTGTCTGGTTTCCTCAGGCCCTGTCGGACTCCGTCGATCCCTGTCGGGTTTGCTCGGGCCCTGTCAGGCTCCGTCGCGCCCTGTCGGGTTTCCTCGGGCCCTGTCGGGCTCCATCGAGCCCTGTCGGGTTTGCTCGGGCCCTGTCGGGCTCCATCGGACCCTGTCAGGCTTTGTCGGGTCCTGTCGGGTTTGCTCAGGCCCTGTCGGGCCTTGTCAGGCCCTGTTCGGTTTGCCCGCGTCTTGACGGGCTCTGTCGGGCCCTGTCAGATTCACTCGGGCCCTGTCGGGTTTGCTCGGGCCCTGTCACGCTCCGTCAGGCCCTGTCGGGTTTGCTCGGGCCCTGTCAGGCTCCGTCGGGCCCTGTCAGGTTTGCTTGCGCCCTGTCGGGATCCGTTGGGCCCTGTCGGGTTTGCTCGGGCCCTGTCGGACTCCTTCGTGCCCTGTCAGGTTTGCTCGGGCCCTGTCGGGCCTTGTCGGGCCCTGTCAGGTTTGCTCGGGCTCTGTCGGGCTCCAGCGTGCCCTGTCGGGTTTGCCCGGGCCCTGTCGGGCTCCATCGAGCCCTGTCAGGCTTCGTCGGGCCCTTGCGGGTTTGCTCGGGCCCTGTCGGGCTTCGTCAGGCCCTGTCGGGTTTGCTCGGGCCCTATCGGGCTCCGTCGGGCCCTGTCGGGTTTCCTCGGGCCCTGTCGGGCTCCATCGAGCCCTGTCAGGCTCCGTCGGGCCCTTTCGGGTTTGCTCGGGCCCTGTCGGGCTCCGTCGGGCCCTGTCGGGTTTTGTCGGGCCCTGTCGGGTTTGCTCGGGCCCTGTCAGGCTTTGTCAAGCCCTGTCGGGTTTGCTAGGGCCCTGTCGGGCTCCGTCGGGCCCTGTCTGGTTTCCTCAGGCCCTGTCGGGCTCCGTCGGGCCCTGTCGGGTTTGCTCAGGCCCTGTCGGGTTTGCTAGGGCCCTGTCGGGCTCCGTCGGGACCTGTCTGGTTTCCTCGGGCCCTGTCGGGCTCCGTCGAGCCCTGTCGGGTTTGCTCGGGCCCTGTCAGGCTCCGTCGAGTCCTGTCGGGTTTGCTCGGGCCCCGTCAGGCTCCGTCGGGCCCTGTCGGGTTTCCTTGGGCCCTGTCGGGCTCCATCGAGCCCTGTCAGGCTTTGTCGAACCCTGTCGAGTTTGCTCGGGCCATGTCGGGTGTGCTCGGGCCCTGTCGGGCTCCATCGAACCCTGTCAGGCTTTGTCGGGTCCTGTCGGGTTTGCTCAGGCCCTGTCAGGCTCCGTCGACCCCTGTCAGGTATGCTCGGGCCCTGTCGGGTTTGCTCAGGCCCTGTCAGGCTCCGTCGACCCCTGTCAGGTTTGCTCGGGCCCTGTCGGGCTCCGTCGGGCCCTATCAGGTTTGCTCGGGCCCTGTCGGGTTTGCTCAGGCCCTGTCAGGCTCCGTCAAGCCCTGTCGGGTTTGCTCATGCCCTGTCAGGCTCCGTCAGGCCCTGTCGGGTTTGCTCGGGCCCTGTCGGGTTTGCTGGGGCCCTGTCGGGCTCCGTCGGGCCCTGTCGGGTTTGCTCGGGCCCTGTCGGGCTCCGTCTAGCCCTGTCGGGTTTCCTCGGGCCCTGTTGGGCTCCATCGAGCCCTGTCAGGTTCTGTGAGGCTTTGTCGGGTTTGCTCGGGCCCTGTCGGGCTCCGTCGGGCCCTGTCGGGCTTTGTCGGGCCCTGTCGGGTTTGCTCAAGCCCTGTCGGGCTCCGTCGAGCCATGTCGGGTTTGTTCGGGCCATGTCAGGCTCCATCGAACCCTGTCAGGCTTTGTCGGGTCCTGTCGGGTTTGCTCAGGCCCTGTCAGGCTCCGTCGACCCCTGTCAGGTATGCTCGGGCCCTGTCGGGTTTGCTCAGACCCTGTCAGGCGCCGTCGACCCCTGTCAGGTTTGCTCGGGCCCTGTCGGGCTCCGTCGGGCCCTGTCAGGTTTTCTCGGGCCCTGTCAAGCTCCGTCGGTCCCTGTTGGGTTTGCTCGGGCCCTGTCGGGCTCCGTCGGGCCCTGTCTGGTTTCCTCAGGCCCTGTCGGGCTCCGTCGGGCCCTGTCGGGTTTGCTCAGGCCCTGTCGGGTTTGCTAGGGCCCTGTCGGGCTCCGTCGGGACCTGTCTGGTTTCCTCGGGCCCTGTCGGGCTCCGTCGAGCCCTGTCGGGTTTGCTCGGGCCCTGTCAGGCTCCGTCGAGTCCTGTCGGGTTTGCTCGGGCCCCGTCAGGCTCCGTCGGGCCCTGTCGGGTTTCCTTGGGCCCTGTCGGGCTCCATCGAGCCCTGTCAGGCTTTGTCGAACCCTGTCGAGTTTGCTCGGGCCATGTCGGGTTTGCTCGGGCCCTGTCGGGCTCCATCGAACCCTGTCAGGCTTTGTCGGGTCCTGTCGGGTTTGCTCAGGCCCTGTCAGGCTCCGTCGACCCCTGTCAGGTATGCTCGGGCCCTGTCGGGTTTGCTCAGGCCCTGTCAGGCTCCGTCGACCCCTGTCAGGTTTGCTCGGGCCCTGTCGGGCTCCGTCGGGCCCTATCAGGTTTGCTCGGGCCCTGTCGGGTTTGCTCAGGCCCTGTCAGGCTCCGTCAAGCCCTGTCGGGTTTGCTCATGCCCTGTCAGGCTCCGTCAGGCCCTGTCGGGTTTGCTCGGGCCCTGTCGGGTTTGCTGGGGCCCTGTCGGGCTCCGTCGGGCCCTGTCGGGTTTGCTCGGGCCCTGTCGGGCTCCGTCTAGCCCTGTCGGGTTTCCTCGGGCCCTGTTGGGCTCCATCGAGCCCTGTCAGGTTCTGTGAGGCTTTGTCGGGTTTGCTCGGGCCCTGTCGGGCTCCGTCGGGCCCTGTCGGGCTTTGTCGGGCCCTGTCGGGTTTGCTCAAGCCCTGTCGGGCTCCGTCGAGCCATGTCGGGTTTGTTCGGGCCATGTCAGGCTCCATCGAACCCTGTCAGGCTTTGTCGGGTCCTGTCGGGTTTGCTCAGGCCCTGTCAGGCTCCGTCGACCCCTGTCAGGTATGCTCGGGCCCTGTCGGGTTTGCTCAGACCCTGTCAGGCGCCGTCGACCCCTGTCAGGTTTGCTCGGGCCCTGTCGGGCTCCGTCGGGCCCTGTCAGGTTTGCTCGGGCCCTGTCAAGCTCCGTCGGTCCCTGTTGGGTTTGCTCGGGCCCTGTCGGGCTCCGTCGGGCCCTGTCTGGTTTCCTCAGGCCCTGTCGGGCTCCGTCGGGCCCTGTCGGGTTTGCTCAGGCCCTGTCGGGTTTGCTAGGGCCCTGTCGGGCTCCGTCGGGACCTGTCTGGTTTCCTCGGGCCCTGTCGGGCTCCGTCGAGCCCTGTCGGGTTTGCTCGGGCCCTGTCAGGCTCCGTCGAGTCCTGTCGGGTTTGCTCGGGCCCCGTCAGGCTCCGTCGGGCCCTGTCGGGTTTCCTTGGGCCCTGTCGGGCTCCATCGAGCCCTGTCAGGCTTTGTCGAACCCTGTCGAGTTTGCTCGGGCCATGTCGGGTTTGCTCGGGCCCTGTCGGGCTCCATCGAACCCTGTCAGGCTTTGTCGGGTCCTGTCGGGTTTGCTCAGGCCCTGTCAGGCTCCGTCGACCCCTGTCAGGTATGCTCGGGCCCTGTCGGGTTTGCTCAGGCCCTGTCAGGCTCCGTCGACCCCTGTCAGGTTTGCTCGGGCCCTGTCGGGCTCCGTCGGGCCCTATCAGGTTTGCTCGGGCCCTGTCAAGTTTGCTCAGGCCCTGTCAGGCTCCGTCAAGCCCTGTCGGGTTTGCTCATGCCCTGTCAGGCTCCGTCAGGCCCTGTCGGGTTTGCTCGGGCCCTGTCGGGTTTGCTGGGGCCCTGTCGGGCTCCGTCGGGCCCTGTCGGGTTTGCTCGGGCCCTGTCGGGCTCCGTCTAGCCCTGTCGGGTTTCCTCGGGCCCTGTTGGGCTCCATCGAGCCCTGTCAGGTTCTGTGAGGCTTTGTCGGGTTTGCTCGGGCCCTGTCGGGCTCCGTCGGGCCCTGTCGGGCTTTGTCGGGCCCTGTCGGGTTTGCTCAAGCCCTGTCGGGCTCCGTCGAGCCATGTCGGGTTTGTTCGGGCCATGTCAGGCTCCATCGAACCCTGTCAGGCTTTGTCGGGTCCTGTCGGGTTTGCTCAGGCCCTGTCAGGCTCCGTCGACCCCTGTCAGGTATGCTCGGGCCCTGTCGGGTTTGCTCAGACCCTGTCAGGCGCCGTCGACCCCTGTCAGGTTTGCTCGGGCCCTGTCGGGCTCCGTCGGGCCCTGTCAGGTTTGCTCGGGCCCTGTCAAGCTCCGTCGGTCCCTGTTGGGTTTGCTCGGGCCCTGTCGGGCTCCGTCGGGCCCTGTCAGGTTTGCTCGGGCCCTGTCGGGCATTGTCGAGCCCTGTCGGGTTTGCTCGAGCCCTGTCAGGCTTCGTCGGACCCTATCGGGTTTGCTAGGGCCGTGTCGGGCTCCGTCGGGCCCTGTCCGGTTTGCTCGGGCCCTGTCGGATTTGCTTGGGCCCTGTCGGGCTCCGTCGAGCCATGTCGGGTTTGCTCGGGCCCTGTCAGGCTCCATCGAACCCTGTCAGGCTTTGTCGGGTCCTGTCGGGTTTGCTCGGGCCCTGTCAGGCTCCGTCAGGCCCTGTCGAGTTTGCTCGGGCCCTGTCGGGTTTGCTAGGGCCCTGTTGGGCTCCGTCGGGCCCTGTCTGGTTTCCTCGGGCCCTGTCGGGCTCCGTCGGACCCTGTCGGGTTTGCTCGGCCCTGTTGGGTTTGCTGAAGCCCTGTTGGGCTTCGTCGGACCCTGTCGGGTTTCCTCAGGCCCTGTCGGGCTCCGTCGAGCCCTGTCGGGTTTGCTCGGGCCCTGTCAGGCTCCGTCCCGCCCTGTCGGGTTTCCTCGGGCCCTGTCGGGCTCCATCGAGCCCTGTTAGGTTTGCTCGGGCCCTGTCGGGTTTGCTCGGGCCCTGTCAGGCTCCATCGGACCCTGTCAGGCTTTGTTGGGTTCTGTCAGGTTTGCTCGGGCCCTGTCGGGTTTGCCCGCGTCCTGTCGGGCTTTGTCAAGCCCAGTCAGTTTCGCTCGGGCCCTGTCGGGTTTGCTTGGGCCCTGTCAGGCTCCGTCAGGCCCTGTCGGGTATGCTCGTGCCCTGTCGGGCTCCGTCGTGCCCTGTCGGGTTTGCTCGGGCTCTGTCGGGCTCCAGCGTGCCCTGTCGGGTTTGCCCGGGCCCTGTCGGGCTCCATCGAGCCCTGTCAGGCTTCGTCGGGCCCTTGCGGGTTTGCTCGGGCCCTGTCGGGCTCCGTCAGGCCCTGTCGGGTTCGCTCGGGCCCTATCGGGCTCCGTCGGGCCCTGTCGGGTTTCCTCGGGCCCTGTCGGGCTCCATCGAGCCCTGTCAGGCTCCGTCGGGCCCTTTCGGGTTTGCTTGGGCCCTGTCGGGCTGCGTCGGGCCCTGTCGGGTTTGCTCGGGCCCTGTCGGGTTTGCTCGGGCCCTGTCAGGCTTTGTCAAGCCCTGTCGGGTTTGCTAGGGCCCTGTCGGGCTCCGTCGGGCCCTGTCTGGTTTCCTCAGGCCCTGTCGGACTCCGTCGATCCCTGTCGGGTTTGCTCGGGCCCTGTCAGGCTCCGTCGCGCCCTGTCGGGTTTCCTCGGGCCCTGTCGGGCTCCATCGGACCCTGTCAGGCTTTGTCGGGTCCTGTCGGGTTTGCTCAGGCCCTGTCGGGCCTTGTCAGGCCCTGTTGGGTTTGCCCGCGTCTTGTCGCGCTCTGTCGGGCCCTGTCAGATTCGCTCGGGCCCTGTCGGGTTTGCTCGGGCTCTGTCACGCTCGTCAGGCCCTGTCGGGTTTGCTCGGGCCCTGTCAGGCTCCGTCGGGCCCTGTCAGGTTTGCTTGCGCCCTGTCGGGATCCGTTGGGCCCTGTCGGGTTTGCTCGGGCCCTGTCGGACTCCTTCGTGCCCTGTCAGGTTTGCTCGGGCCCTATCGGGCCTTGTCGGGCCCTGTCGGGTTTGCTCGGGCTCTGTCCGGCTCCAGCGTGCCCTGTCGGGTTTGCCCGGGCCCTGTCGGGCTCCATCGAGCCCTGTCAGGCTTCGTCGGGCCCTTGCGGGTTTGCTCGGGCCCTGTCGGGCTTCGTCAGGCCCTGTCGGGTTTGCTCGGGCCCTATCGGGCTCCGTCGGGCCCTGTCGGGTTTCCTCGGGCCCTGTCGGGCTCCATCGAGCCCTGTCAGGCTCCGTCGGGCCCTTTCGGGTTTGCTCGGGCCCTGTCGGGCTCCGTCGGGCCCTGTCGGGTTTGCTCGGGCCCTGTCGGGTTTGCTCGGGCCCTGTCAGGCTTTGTCAAGCCCTGTCGGTTTTGCTAGGGCCCTGTCGGGCTCCGTCGGGCCCTGTCTGGTTTCCTCAGGCCCTGTCGGGCTCCGTCGGGCCCTGTCGGGTTTGCTCAGGCCCTGTCGGGTTTGCTAGGGCCCTGTCGGGCTCCGTCGGGACCTGTCTGGTTTCCTCGGGCCCTGTCGGGCTCCGTCGAGCCCTGTCGGGTTTGCTCGGGCCCTGTCAGGCTCCGTCGAGTCCTGTCGGGTTTGCTCGGGCCCCGTCAGGCTCCGTCGGGCCCTGTCGGGTTTCCTTGGGCCCTGTCGGGCTCCATCGAGCCCTGTCAGGCTTTGTCGAACCCTGTCGAGTTTGCTCGGGCCATGTCGGGTTTGCTCGGGCCCTGTCGGGCTCCATCGAACCCTGTCAGGCTTTGTCGGGTCCTGTCGGGTTTGCTCAGGCCCTGTCAGGCTCCGTCGACCCCTGTCAGGTATGCTCGGGCCCTGTCGGGTTTGCTCAGGCCCTGTCAGGCTCCGTCGACCCCTGTCAGGTTTGCTCGGGCCCTGTCGGGCTCCGTCGGGCCCTATCAGGTTTGCTCGGGCCCTGTCGGGTTTGCTCAGGCCCTGTCAGGCTCCGTCGAGCCCTGTCGGGTTTGCTCATGCCCTGTCAGGCTCCGTCAGGCCCTGTCGGGTTTGCTCGGGCCCTGTCGGGTTTGCTGGGGCCCTGTCGGGCTCCGTCGGGCCCTGTCGGGTTTGCTCGGGCCCTGTCGGGCTCCGTCTAGCCCTGTCGGGTTTCCTCGGGCCCTATCGGGCTCCATCGAGCCCTGTCAGGTTCTGTGAGGCTTTGTCGGGTTTGCTCGGGCCCTGTCGGGCTCCGTCGGGCCCTGTAGGGCTTTGTCGGGCCCTGTCGGGTTTGCTCAAGCCCTGTCGGGTTCCGTCGAGCCATGTCGGGTTTGTTCAGGCCATGTCAGGCTCCATCGAACCCTGTCAGGCTTTGTCGGGTCCTGTCGGGTTTGCTCAGGCCCTGTCAGGCTCCGTCGACCCCTGTCAGGTATGCTCGGGCCCTGTCGGGTTTGCTCAGACCCTGTCAGGCGCCGTTGACCCCTGTCAGGTTTGCTCGGGCCCTGTCGGGCTCCGTCGGGCCCTGTCAGGTTTGCTCGGGCCCTGTCAAGCTCCGTCGGTCCCTGTTGGGTTTGCTCGGGCCCTGTCGGGCTCCGTCGGGCCCTGTCAGGTTTGCTCGGGCCCTGTCGGGCATTGTCGAGCCCTGTCGGGTTTGCTCGGGCCCTGTCAGGCTTCGTCGGACCCTATCGGGTTTGCTAGGGCAGTGTCGGGCTCCGTCGGGCCCTGTCCGGTTTGCTCGGGCCCTGTCGGATTTGCTTGGGCCCTGTCGGGCTCCGTCGAGCCATGTCGGGTTTGCTCGGGCCCTGTCAGGCTCCATCGAACCCTGTCAGGCTTTGTCGGGTCCTGTCGGGTTTGCTCGGGCCCTGTCAGGCTCCGTCAGGCCCTGTCGAGTTTGCTCGGGCCCTGTCGGGTTTGCTAGGGCCCTGTTGGGCTCCGTCGGGCCCTGTCTGGTTTCCTCGGGCCCTGTCGGGCTCCGTCGGACCCTGTCGGGTTTGCTCGGCCCTGTCGGGTTTGCTGAAGCCCTGTTGGGCTTCGTCGGACCCTGTCGGGTTTCCTCAGGCCCTGTCGGGCTCCGTCGAGCCCTGTCGGGTTTGCTCGGGCCCTGTCAGGCTCCGTCCCGCCCTGTCGGGTTTCCTCGGGCCCTGTCGGGCTCCATCGAGCCCTGTTAGGTTTGCTCGGGCCCTGTCGGGTTTGCTCGGGCCCTGTCAGGCTCCATCGGACCCTGTCAGGCTTTGTTGGGTTCTGTCAGGTTTGCTCGGGCCCTGTCGGGTTTGCCCGCGTCCTGTCGGGCTTTGTCAAGCCCAGTCAGGTTCGCTCGGGCCCTGTCGGGTTTGCTCGGGCCCTGTCAGGCTCCGTCAGGCCCTGTCGGGTATGCTCGTGCCCTGTCGGGCTCCGTCGTGCCCTGTCGGGTTTGCTCGGGCTCTGTCGGGCTCCAGCGTGCCCTGTCGGGTTTGCCCGGGCCCTGTCGGGCTCCATCGAGCCCTGTCAGGCTTCGTCGGGCCCTTGCGGGTTTGCTCGGGCCCTGTCGGGCTCCGTCAGGCCCTGTCGGGTTCGCTCGGGCCCTATCGGGCTCCGTCGGGCCCTGTCGGGTTTCCTCGGGCCTTGTCGGGCTCCATCGAGCCCTGTCAGGCTCCGTCGGGCCCTTTCGGGTTTGCTTGGGCCCTGTCGGGCTGCGTCGGGCCCTGTCGGGTTTGCTCGGGCCCTGTCAGGCTTTGTCAAGCCCTGTCGGGTTTGCTAGGGCCCTGTCGGGCTCCGTCGGGCCCTGTCTGGTTTCCTCAGGCCCTGTCGGACTCCGTCGATCCCTGTCGGGTTTGCTCGGGCCCTGTCAGGCTCCGTCGCGCCCTGTCGGGTTTCCTCGGGCCCTGTCGGGCTCCATCGAGCCCTGTCGGGTTTGCTCGGGCCCTGTCGGGCTCCATCGGACCCTGTCAGGCTTTGTCGGGTCCTGTCGGGTTTGCTCAGGCCCTGTCGGGCCTTGTCAGGCCCTGTTCGGTTTGCCCGCGTCTTGACGGGCTCTGTCGGGCCCTGTCAGATTCACTCGGGCCCTGTCGGGTTTGCTCGGGCCCTGTCACGCTCCGTCAGGCCCTGTCGGGTTTGCTCGGGCCCTGTCAGGCTCCGTCGGGCCCTGTCAGGTTTGCTTGCGCCCTGTCGGGATCCGTTGGGCCCTGTCGGGTTTGCTCGGGCCCTGTCGGACTCCTTCGTGCCCTGTCAGGTTTGCTCGGGCCCTGTCGGGCCTTGTCGGGCCCTGTCAGGTTTGCTCGGGCTCTGTCGGGCTCCAGCGTGCCCTGTCGGGTTTGCCCGGGCCCTGTCGGGCTCCATCGAGCCCTGTCAGGCTTCGTCGGGCCCTTGCGGGTTTGCTCGGGCCCTGTCGGGCTTCGTCAGGCCCTGTCGGGTTTGCTCGGGCCCTATCGGGCTCCGTCGGGCCCTGTCGGGTTTCCTCGGGCCCTGTCGGGCTCCATCGAGCCCTGTCAGGCTCCGTCGGGCCCTTTCGGGTTTGCTCGGGCCCTGTCGGGCTCCGTCGGGCCCTGTCGGGTTTTGTCGGGCCCTGTCGGGTTTGCTCGGGCCCTGTCAGGCTTTGTCAAGCCCTGTCGGGTTTGCTAGGGCCCTGTCGGGCTCCGTCGGGCCCTGTCTGGTTTCCTCAGGCCCTGTCGGGCTCCGTCGGGCCCTGTCGGGTTTGCTCAGGCCCTGTCGGGTTTGCTAGGGCCCTGTCGGGCTCCGTCGGACCTGTCTGGTTTCCTCGGGCCCTGTCGGGCTCCGTCGAGCCCTGTCGGGTTTGCTCGGGCCCTGTCAGGCTCCGTCGAGTCCTGTCGGGTTTGCTCGGGCCCCGTCAGGCTCCGTCGGGCCCTGTCGGGTTTCCTTGGGCCCTGTCGGGCTCCATCGAGCCCTGTCAGGCTTTGTCGAACCCTGTCGAGTTTGCTCGGGCCATGTCGGGTTTGCTCGGGCCCTGTCGGGCTCCATCGAACCCTGTCAGGCTTTGTCGGGTCCTGTCGGGTTTGCTCAGGCCCTGTCAGGCTCCGTCGACCCCTGTCAGGTATGCTCGGGCCCTGTCGGGTTTGCTCAGGCCCTGTCAGGCTCCGTCGACCCCTGTCAGGTTTGCTCGGGCCCTGTCGGGCTCCGTCGGGCCCTATCAGGTTTGCTCGGGCCCTGTCGGGTTTGCTCAGGCCCTGTCAGGCTCCGTCAAGCCCTGTCGGGTTTGCTCATGCCCTGTCAGGCTCCGTCAGGCCCTGTCGGGTTTGCTCGGGCCCTGTCGGGTTTGCTGGGGCCCTGTCGGGCTCCGTCGGGCCCTGTCGGGTTTGCTCGGGCCCTGTCGGGCTCCGTCTAGCCCTGTCGGGTTTCCTCGGGCCCTGTTGGGCTCCATCGAGCCCTGTCAGGTTCTGTGAGGCTTTGTCGGGTTTGCTCGGGCCCTGTCGGGCTCCGTCGGGCCCTGTCGGGCTTTGTCGGGCCCTGTCGGGTTTGCTCAAGCCCTGTCGGGCTCCGTCGAGCCATGTCGGGTTTGTTCGGGCCATGTCAGGCTCCATCGAACCCTGTCAGGCTTTGTCGGGTCCTGTCGGGTTTGCTCAGGCCCTGTCAGGCTCCGTCGACCCCTGTCAGGTATGCTCGGGCCCTGTCGGGTTTGCTCAGACCCTGTCAGGCGCCGTCGACCCCTGTCAGGTTTGCTCGGGCCCTGTCGGGCTCCGTCGGGCCCTGTCAGGTTTGCTCGGGCCCTGTCAAGCTCCGTCGGTCCCTGTTGGGTTTGCTCGGGCCCTGTCGGGCTCCGTCGGGCCCTGTCTGGTTTCCTCAGGCCCTGTCGGGCTCCGTCGGGCCCTGTCGGGTTTGCTCAGGCCCTGTCGGGTTTGCTAGGGCCCTGTCGGGCTCCGTCGGGACCTGTCTGGTTTCCTCGGGCCCTGTCGGGCTCCGTCGAGCCCTGTCGGGTTTGCTCGGGCCCTGTCAGGCTCCGTCGAGTCCTGTCGGGTTTGCTCGGGCCCCGTCAGGCTCCGTCGGGCCCTGTCGGGTTTCCTTGGGCCCTGTCGGGCTCCATCGAGCCCTGTCAGGCTTTGTCGAACCCTGTCGAGTTTGCTCGGGCCATGTCGGGTTTGCTCGGGCCCTGTCGGGCTCCATCGAACCCTGTCAGGCTTTGTCGGGTCCTGTCGGGTTTGCTCAGGCCCTGTCAGGCTCCGTCGACCCCTGTCAGGTATGCTCGGGCCCTGTCGGGTTTGCTCAGGCCCTGTCAGGCTCCGTCAAGCCCTGTCGGGTTTGCTCATGCCCTGTCAGGCTCCGTCAGGCCCTGTCGGGTTTGCTCGGGCCCTGTCGGGTTTGCTGGGGCCCTGTCGGGCTCCGTCGGGCCCTGTCGGGTTTGCTCGGGCCCTGTCGGGCTCCGTCTAGCCCTGTCGGGTTTCCTCGGGCCCTGTTGGGCTCCATCGAGCCCTGTCAGGTTCTGTGAGGCTTTGTCGGGTTTGCTCGGGCCCTGTCGGGCTCCGTCGGGCCCTGTCGGGCTTTGTCGGGCCCTGTCGGGTTTGCTCAAGCCCTGTCGGGCTCCGTCGAGCCATGTCGGGTTTGTTCGGGCCATGTCAGGCTCCATCGAACCCTGTCAGGCTTTGTCGGGTCCTGTCGGGTTTGCTCAGGCCCTGTCAGGCTCCGTCGACCCCTGTCAGGTATGCTCGGGCCCTGTCGGGTTTGCTCAGACCCTGTCAGGCGCCGTCGACCCCTGTCAGGTTTGCTCGGGCCCTGTCGGGCTCCGTCGGGCCCTGTCAGGTTTGCTCGGGCCCTGTCAAGCTCCGTCGGTCCCTGTTGGGTTTGCTCGGGCCCTGTCGGGCTCCGTCGGGCCCTGTCTGGTTTCCTCAGGCCCTGTCGGGCTCCGTCGGGCCCTGTCGGGTTTGCTCAGGCCCTGTCGGGTTTGCTAGGGCCCTGTCGGGCTCCGTCGGGACCTGTCTGGTTTCCTCGGGCCCTGTCGGGCTCCGTCGAGCCCTGTCGGGTTTGCTCGGGCCCTGTCAGGCTCCGTCGAGTCCTGTCGGGTTTGCTCGGGCCCCGTCAGGCTCCGTCGGGCCCTGTCGGGTTTCCTTGGGCCCTGTCGGGCTCCATCGAGCCCTGTCAGGCTTTGTCGAACCCTGTCGAGTTTGCTCGGGCCATGTCGGGTTTGCTCGGGCCCTGTCGGGCTCCATCGAACCCTGTCAGGCTTTGTCGGGTCCTGTCGGGTTTGCTCAGGCCCTGTCAGGCTCCGTCGACCCCTGTCAGGTATGCTCGGGCCCTGTCGGGTTTGCTCAGGCCCTGTCAGGCTCCGTCGACCCCTGTCAGGTTTGCTCGGGCCCTGTCGGGCTCCGTCGGGCCCTATCAGGTTTGCTCGGGCCCTGTCAAGTTTGCTCAGGCCCTGTCAGGCTCCGTCAAGCCCTGTCGGGTTTGCTCATGCCCTGTCAGGCTCCGTCAGGCCCTGTCGGGTTTGCTCGGGCCCTGTCGGGTTTGCTGGGGCCCTGTCGGGCTCCGTCGGGCCCTGTCGGGTTTGCTCGGGCCCTGTCGGGCTCCGTCTAGCCCTGTCGGGTTTCCTCGGGCCCTGTTGGGCTCCATCGAGCCCTGTCAGGTTCTGTGAGGCTTTGTCGGGTTTGCTCGGGCCCTGTCGGGCTCCGTCGGGCCCTGTCGGGCTTTGTCGGGCCCTGTCGGGTTTGCTCAAGCCCTGTCGGGCTCCGTCGAGCCATGTCGGGTTTGTTCGGGCCATGTCAGGCTCCATCGAACCCTGTCAGGCTTTGTCGGGTCCTGTCGGGTTTGCTCAGGCCCTGTCAGGCTCCGTCGACCCCTGTCAGGTATGCTCGGGCCCTGTCGGGTTTGCTCAGACCCTGTCAGGCGCCGTCGACCCCTGTCAGGTTTGCTCGGGCCCTGTCGGGCTCCGTCGGGCCCTGTCAGGTTTGCTCGGGCCCTGTCAAGCTCCGTCGGTCCCTGTTGGGTTTGCTCGGGCCCTGTCGGGCTCCGTCGGGCCCTGTCAGGTTTGCTCGGGCCCTGTCGGGCATTGTCGAGCCCTGTCGGGTTTGCTCGAGCCCTGTCAGGCTTCGTCGGACCCTATCGGGTTTGCTAGGGCCGTGTCGGGCTCCGTCGGGCCCTGTCCGGTTTGCTCGGGCCCTGTCGGATTTGCTTGGGCCCTGTCGGGCTCCGTCGAGCCATGTCGGGTTTGCTCGGGCCCTGTCAGGCTCCATCGAACCCTGTCAGGCTTTGTCGGGTCCTGTCGGGTTTGCTCGGGCCCTGTCAGGCTCCGTCAGGCCCTGTCGAGTTTGCTCGGGCCCTGTCGGGTTTGCTAGGGCCCTGTTGGGCTCCGTCGGGCCCTGTCTGGTTTCCTCGGGCCCTGTCGGGCTCCGTCGGACCCTGTCGGGTTTGCTCGGCCCTGTTGGGTTTGCTGAAGCCCTGTTGGGCTTCGTCGGACCCTGTCGGGTTTCCTCAGGCCCTGTCGGGCTCCGTCGAGCCCTGTCGGGTTTGCTCGGGCCCTGTCAGGCTCCGTCCCGCCCTGTCGGGTTTCCTCGGGCCCTGTCGGGCTCCATCGAGCCCTGTTAGGTTTGCTCGGGCCCTGTCGGGTTTGCTCGGGCCCTGTCAGGCTCCATCGGACCCTGTCAGGCTTTGTTGGGTTCTGTCAGGTTTGCTCGGGCCCTGTCGGGTTTGCCCGCGTCCTGTCGGGCTTTGTCAAGCCCAGTCAGGTTCGCTCGGGCCCTGTCGGGTTTGCTTGGGCCCTGTCAGGCTCCGTCAGGCCCTGTCGGGTATGCTCGTGCCCTGTCGGGCTCCGTCGTGCCCTGTCGGGTTTGCTCGGGCTCTGTCGGGCTCCAGCGTGCCCTGTCGGGTTTGCCCGGGCCCTGTCGGGCTCCATCGAGCCCTGTCAGGCTTCGTCGGGCCCTTGCGGGTTTGCTCGGGCCCTGTCGGGCTCCGTCAGGCCCTGTCGGGTTCGCTCGGGCCCTATCGGGCTCCGTCGGGCCCTGTCGGGTTTCCTCGGGCCCTGTCGGGCTCCATCGAGCCCTGTCAGGCTCCGTCGGGCCCTTTCGGGTTTGCTTGGGCCCTGTCGGGCTGCGTCGGGCCCTGTCGGGTTTGCTCGGGCCCTGTCGGGTTTGCTCGGGCCCTGTCAGGCTTTGTCAAGCCCTGTCGGGTTTGCTAGGGCCCTGTCGGGCTCCGTCGGGCCCTGTCTGGTTTCCTCAGGCCCTGTCGGACTCCGTCGATCCCTGTCGGGTTTGCTCGGGCCCTGTCAGGCTCCGTCGCGCCCTGTCGGGTTTCCTCGGGCCCTGTCGGGCTCCATCGGACCCTGTCAGGCTTTGTCGGGTCCTGTCGGGTTTGCTCAGGCCCTGTCGGGCCTTGTCAGGCCCTGTTGGGTTTGCCCGCGTCTTGTCGCGCTCTGTCGGGCCCTGTCAGATTCGCTCGGGCCCTGTCGGGTTTGCTCGGGCTCTGTCACGCTCGTCAGGCCCTGTCGGGTTTGCTCGGGCCCTGTCAGGCTCCGTCGGGCCCTGTCAGGTTTGCTTGCGCCCTGTCGGGATCCGTTGGGCCCTGTCGGGTTTGCTCGGGCCCTGTCGGACTCCTTCGTGCCCTGTCAGGTTTGCTCGGGCCCTATCGGGCCTTGTCGGGCCCTGTCGGGTTTGCTCGGGCTCTGTCCGGCTCCAGCGTGCCCTGTCGGGTTTGCCCGGGCCCTGTCGGGCTCCATCGAGCCCTGTCAGGCTTCGTCGGGCCCTTGCGGGTTTGCTCGGGCCCTGTCGGGCTTCGTCAGGCCCTGTCGGGTTTGCTCGGGCCCTATCGGGCTCCGTCGGGCCCTGTCGGGTTTCCTCGGGCCCTGTCGGGCTCCATCGAGCCCTGTCAGGCTCCGTCGGGCCCTTTCGGGTTTGCTCGGGCCCTGTCGGGCTCCGTCGGGCCCTGTCGGGTTTGCTCGGGCCCTGTCGGGTTTGCTCGGGCCCTGTCAGGCTTTGTCAAGCCCTGTCGGTTTTGCTAGGGCCCTGTCGGGCTCCGTCGGGCCCTATCTGGTTTCCTCAGGCCCTGTCGGGCTCCGTCGGGCCCTGTCGGGTTTGCTCAGGCCCTGTCGGGTTTGCTAGGGCCCTGTCGGGCTCCGTCGGGACCTGTCTGGTTTCCTCGGGCCCTGTCGGGCTCCGTCGAGCCCTGTCGGGTTTGCTCGGGCCCTGTCAGGCTCCGTCGAGTCCTGTCGGGTTTGCTCGGGCCCCGTCAGGCTCCGTCGGGCCCTGTCGGGTTTCCTTGGGCCCTGTCGGGCTCCATCGAGCCCTGTCAGGCTTTGTCGAACCCTGTCGAGTTTGCTCGGGCCATGTCGGGTTTGCTCGGGCCCTGTCGGGCTCCATCGAACCCTGTCAGGCTTTGTCGGGTCCTGTCGGGTTTGCTCAGGCCCTGTCAGGCTCCGTCGACCCCTGTCAGGTATGCTCGGGCCCTGTCGGGTTTGCTCAGGCCCTGTCAGGCTCCGTCGACCCCTGTCAGGTTTGCTCGGGCCCTGTCGGGCTCCGTCGGGCCCTATCAGGTTTGCTCGGGCCCTGTCGGGTTTGCTCAGGCCCTGTCAGGCTCCGTCGAGCCCTGTCGGGTTTGCTCATGCCCTGTCAGGCTCCGTCAGGCCCTGTCGGGTTTGCTCGGGCCCTGTCGGGTTTGCTGGGGCCCTGTCGGGCTCCGTCGGGCCCTGTCGGGTTTGCTCGGGCCCTGTCGGGCTCCGTCTAGCCCTGTCGGGTTTCCTCGGGCCCTGTCGGGCTCCATCGAGCCCTGTCAGGTTCTGTGAGGCTTTGTCGGGTTTGCTCGGGCCCTGTCGGGCTCCGTCGGGCCCTGTAGGGCTTTGTCGGGCCCTGTCGGGTTTGCTCAAGCCCTGTCGGGTTCCGTCGAGCCATGTCGGGTTTGTTCAGGCCATGTCAGGCTCCATCGAACCCTGTCAGGCTTTGTCGGGTCCTGTCGGGTTTGCTCAGGCCCTGTCAGGCTCCGTCGACCCCTGTCAGGTATGCTCGGGCCCTGTCGGGTTTGCTCAGACCCTGTCAGGCGCCGTTGACCCCTGTCAGGTTTGCTCGGGCCCTGTCGGGCTCCGTCGGGCCCTGTCAGGTTTGCTCGGGCCCTGTCAAGCTCCGTCGGTCCCTGTTGGGTTTGCTCGGGCCCTGTCGGGCTCCGTCGGGCCCTGTCAGGTTTGCTCGGGCCCTGTCGGGCATTGTCGAGCCCTGTCGGGTTTGCTCGGGCCCTGTCAGGCTTCGTCGGACCCTATCGGGTTTGCTAGGGCCGTGTCGGGCTCCGTCGGGCCCTGTCCGGTTTGCTCGGGCCCTGTCGGATTTGCTTGGGCCCTGTCGGGCTCCGTCGAGCCATGTCGGGTTTGCTCGGGCCCTGTCAGGCTCCATCGAACCCTGTCAGGCTTTGTCGGGTCCTGTCGGGTTTGCTCGGGCCCTGTCAGGCTCCGTCAGGCCCTGTCGAGTTTGCTCGGGCCCTGTCGGGTTTGCTAGGGCCCTGTTGGGCTCCGTCGGGCCCTGTCTGGTTTCCTCGGGCCCTGTCGGGCTCCGTCGGACCCTGTCGGGTTTGCTCGGCCCTGTCGGGTTTGCTGAAGCCCTGTTGGGCTTCGTCGGACCCTGTCGGGTTTCCTCAGGCCCTGTCGGGCTCCGTCGAGCCCTGTCGGGTTTGCTCGGGCCCTGTCAGGCTCCGTCCCGCCCTGTCGGGTTTCCTCGGGCCCTGTCGGGCTCCATCGAGCCCTGTTAGGTTTGCTCGGGCCCTGTCGGGTTTGCTCGGGCCCTGTCAGGCTCCATCGGACCCTGTCAGGCTTTGTTGGGTTCTGTCAGGTTTGCTCGGGCCCTGTCGGGTTTGCCCGCGTCCTGTCGGGCTTTGTCAAGCCCAGTCAGGTTCGCTCGGGCCCTGTCGGGTTTGCTCGGGCCCTGTCAGGCTCCGTCAGGCCCTGTCGGGTATGCTCGTGCCCTGTCGGGCTCCGTCGTGCCCTGTCGGGTTTGCTCGGGCTCTGTCGGGCTCCAGCGTGCCCTGTCGGGTTTGCCCGGGCCCTGTCGGGCTCCATCGAGCCCTGTCAGGCTTCGTCGGGCCCTTGCGGGTTTGCTCGGGCCCTGTCGGGCTCCGTCAGGCCCTGTCGGGTTCGCTCGGGCCCTATCGGGCTCCGTCGGGCCCTGTCGGGTTTCCTCGGGCCTTGTCGGGCTCCATCGAGCCCTGTCAGGCTCCGTCGGGCCCTTTCGGGTTTGCTTGGGCCCTGTCGGGCTGCGTCGGGCCCTGTCGGGTTTGCTCGGGCCCTGTCAGGCTTTGTCAAGCCCTGTCGGGTTTGCTAGGGCCCTGTCGGGCTCCGTCGGGCCCTGTCTGGTTTCCTCAGGCCCTGTCGGACTCCGTCGATCCCTGTCGGGTTTGCTCGGGCCCTGTCAGGCTCCGTCGCGCCCTGTCGGGTTTCCTCGGGCCCTGTCGGGCTCCATCGAGCCCTGTCGGGTTTGCTCGGGCCCTGTCGGGCTCCATCGGACCCTGTCAGGCTTTGTCGGGTCCTGTCGGGTTTGCTCAGGCCCTGTCGGGCCTTGTCAGGCCCTGTTCGGTTTGCCCGCGTCTTGACGGGCTCTGTCGGGCCCTGTCAGATTCACTCGGGCCCTGTCGGGTTTGCTCGGGCCCTGTCACGCTCCGTCAGGCCCTGTCGGGTTTGCTCGGGCCCTGTCAGGCTCCGTCGGGCCCTGTCAGGTTTGCTTGCGCCCTGTCGGGATCCGTTGGGCCCTGTCGGGTTTGCTCGGGCCCTGTCGGACTCCTTCGTGCCCTGTCAGGTTTGCTCGGGCCCTGTCGGGCCTTGTCGGGCCCTGTCAGGTTTGCTCGGGCTCTGTCGGGCTCCAGCGTGCCCTGTCGGGTTTGCCCGGGCCCTGTCGGGCTCCATCGAGCCCTGTCAGGCTTCGTCGGGCCCTTGCGGGTTTGCTCGGGCCCTGTCGGGCTTCGTCAGGCCCTGTCGGGTTTGCTCGGGCCCTATCGGGCTCCGTCGGGCCCTGTCGGGTTTCCTCGGGCCCTGTCGGGCTCCATCGAGCCCTGTCAGGCTCCGTCGGGCCCTTTCGGGTTTGCTCGGGCCCTGTCGGGCTCCGTCGGGCCCTGTCGGGTTTTGTCGGGCCCTGTCGGGTTTGCTCGGGCCCTGTCAGGCTTTGTCAAGCCCTGTCGGGTTTGCTAGGGCCCTGTCGGGCTCCGTCGGGCCCTGTCTGGTTTCCTCAGGCCCTGTCGGGCTCCGTCGGGCCCTGTCGGGTTTGCTCAGGCCCTGTCGGGTTTGCTAGGGCCCTGTCGGGCTCCGTCGGACCTGTCTGGTTTCCTCGGGCCCTGTCGGGCTCCGTCGAGCCCTGTCGGGTTTGCTCGGGCCCTGTCAGGCTCCGTCGAGTCCTGTCGGGTTTGCTCGGGCCCCGTCAGGCTCCGTCGGGCCCTGTCGGGTTTCCTTGGGCCCTGTCGGGCTCCATCGAGCCCTGTCAGGCTTTGTCGAACCCTGTCGAGTTTGCTCGGGCCATGTCGGGTTTGCTCGGGCCCTGTCGGGCTCCATCGAACCCTGTCAGGCTTTGTCGGGTCCTGTCGGGTTTGCTCAGGCCCTGTCAGGCTCCGTCGACCCCTGTCAGGTATGCTCGGGCCCTGTCGGGTTTGCTCAGGCCCTGTCAGGCTCCGTCGACCCCTGTCAGGTTTGCTCGGGCCCTGTCGGGCTCCGTCGGGCCCTATCAGGTTTGCTCGGGCCCTGTCGGGTTTGCTCAGGCCCTGTCAGGCTCCGTCAAGCCCTGTCGGGTTTGCTCATGCCCTGTCAGGCTCCGTCAGGCCCTGTCGGGTTTGCTCGGGCCCTGTCGGGTTTGCTGGGGCCCTGTCGGGCTCCGTCGGGCCCTGTCGGGTTTGCTCGGGCCCTGTCGGGCTCCGTCTAGCCCTGTCGGGTTTCCTCGGGCCCTGTTGGGCTCCATCGAGCCCTGTCAGGTTCTGTGAGGCTTTGTCGGGTTTGCTCGGGCCCTGTCGGGCTCCGTCGGGCCCTGTCGGGCTTTGTCGGGCCCTGTCGGGTTTGCTCAAGCCCTGTCGGGCTCCGTCGAGCCATGTCGGGTTTGTTCGGGCCATGTCAGGCTCCATCGAACCCTGTCAGGCTTTGTCGGGTCCTGTCGGGTTTGCTCAGGCCCTGTCAGGCTCCGTCGACCCCTGTCAGGTATGCTCGGGCCCTGTCGGGTTTGCTCAGACCCTGTCAGGCGCCGTCGACCCCTGTCAGGTTTGCTCGGGCCCTGTCGGGCTCCGTCGGGCCCTGTCAGGTTTGCTCGGGCCCTGTCAAGCTCCGTCGGTCCCTGTTGGGTTTGCTCGGGCCCTGTCGGGCTCCGTCGGGCCCTGTCTGGTTTCCTCAGGCCCTGTCGGGCTCCGTCGGGCCCTGTCGGGTTTGCTCAGGCCCTGTCGGGTTTGCTAGGGCCCTGTCGGGCTCCGTCGGGACCTGTCTGGTTTCCTCGGGCCCTGTCGGGCTCCGTCGAGCCCTGTCGGGTTTGCTCGGGCCCTGTCAGGCTCCGTCGAGTCCTGTCGGGTTTGCTCGGGCCCCGTCAGGCTCCGTCGGGCCCTGTCGGGTTTCCTTGGGCCCTGTCGGGCTCCATCGAGCCCTGTCAGGCTTTGTCGAACCCTGTCGAGTTTGCTCGGGCCATGTCGGGTTTGCTCGGGCCCTGTCGGGCTCCATCGAACCCTGTCAGGCTTTGTCGGGTCCTGTCGGGTTTGCTCAGGCCCTGTCAGGCTCCGTCGACCCCTGTCAGGTATGCTCGGGCCCTGTCGGGTTTGCTCAGGCCCTGTCAGGCTCCGTCGACCCCTGTCAGGTTTGCTCGGGCCCTGTCGGGCTCCGTCGGGCCCTATCAGGTTTGCTCGGGCCCTGTCGGGTTTGCTCAGGCCCTGTCAGGCTCCGTCAAGCCCTGTCGGGTTTGCTCATGCCCTGTCAGGCTCCGTCAGGCCCTGTCGGGTTTGCTCGGGCCCTGTCGGGTTTGCTGGGGCCCTGTCGGGCTCCGTCGGGCCCTGTCGGGTTTGCTCGGGCCCTGTCGGGCTCCGTCTAGCCCTGTCGGGTTTCCTCGGGCCCTGTTGGGCTCCATCGAGCCCTGTCAGGTTCTGTGAGGCTTTGTCGGGTTTGCTCGGGCCCTGTCGGGCTCCGTCGGGCCCTGTCGGGCTTTGTCGGGCCCTGTCGGGTTTGCTCAAGCCCTGTCGGGCTCCGTCGAGCCATGTCGGGTTTGTTCGGGCCATGTCAGGCTCCATCGAACCCTGTCAGGCTTTGTCGGGTCCTGTCGGGTTTGCTCAGGCCCTGTCAGGCTCCGTCGACCCCTGTCAGGTATGCTCGGGCCCTGTCGGGTTTGCTCAGACCCTGTCAGGCGCCGTCGACCCCTGTCAGGTTTGCTCGGGCCCTGTCGGGCTCCGTCGGGCCCTGTCAGGTTTGCTCGGGCCCTGTCAAGCTCCGTCGGTCCCTGTTGGGTTTGCTCGGGCCCTGTCGGGCTCCGTCGGGCCCTGTCTGGTTTCCTCAGGCCCTGTCGGGCTCCGTCGGGCCCTGTCGGGTTTGCTCAGGCCCTGTCGGGTTTGCTAGGGCCCTGTCGGGCTCCGTCGGGACCTGTCTGGTTTCCTCGGGCCCTGTCGGGCTCCGTCGAGCCCTGTCGGGTTTGCTCGGGCCCTGTCAGGCTCCGTCGAGTCCTGTCGGGTTTGCTCGGGCCCCGTCAGGCTCCGTCGGGCCCTGTCGGGTTTCCTTGGGCCCTGTCGGGCTCCATCGAGCCCTGTCAGGCTTTGTCGAACCCTGTCGAGTTTGCTCGGGCCATGTCGGGTTTGCTCGGGCCCTGTCGGGCTCCATCGAACCCTGTCAGGCTTTGTCGGGTCCTGTCGGGTTTGCTCAGGCCCTGTCAGGCTCCGTCGACCCCTGTCAGGTATGCTCGGGCCCTGTCGGGTTTGCTCAGGCCCTGTCAGGCTCCGTCGACCCCTGTCAGGTTTGCTCGGGCCCTGTCGGGCTCCGTCGGGCCCTATCAGGTTTGCTCGGGCCCTGTCGGGTTTGCTCAGGCCCTGTCAGGCTCCGTCAAGCCCTGTCGGGTTTGCTCATGCCCTGTCAGGCTCCGTCAGGCCCTGTCGGGTTTGCTCGGGCCCTGTCGGGTTTGCTGGGGCCCTGTCGGGCTCCGTCGGGCCCTGTCGGGTTTGCTCGGGCCCTGTCGGGCTCCGTCTAGCCCTGTCGGGTTTCCTCGGGCCCTGTTGGGCTCCATCGAGCCCTGTCAGGTTCTGTGAGGCTTTGTCGGGTTTGCTCGGGCCCTGTCGGGCTCCGTCGGGCCCTGTCGGGCTTTGTCGGGCCCTGTCGGGTTTGCTCAAGCCCTGTCGGGCTCCGTCGAGCCATGTCGGGTTTGTTCGGGCCATGTCAGGCTCCATCGAACCCTGTCAGGCTTTGTCGGGTCCTGTCGGGTTTGCTCAGGCCCTGTCAGGCTCCGTCGACCCCTGTCAGGTATGCTCGGGCCCTGTCGGGTTTGCTCAGACCCTGTCAGGCGCCGTCGACCCCTGTCAGGTTTGCTCGGGCCCTGTCGGGCTCCGTCGGGCCCTGTCAGGTTTGCTCGGGCCCTGTCAAGCTCCGTCGGTCCCTGTTGGGTTTGCTCGGGCCCTGTCGGGCTCCGTCGGGCCCTGTCAGGTTTGCTCGGGCCCTGTCGGGCATTGTCGAGCCCTGTCGGGTTTGCTCGGGCCCTGTCAGGCTCCGTCCCGCCCTGTCGAGTTTCCTCGGGCCCTGTCGGGCTCCATCGAGCCCTGTTAGGTTTGCTCGGGCCCTGTCGGGTTTTCTCGGGCCCTGTCAGGCTCCATCGGACCCTGTCAGGCTTTGTTGGGTTCTGTCAGGTTTGCTCGGGCCCTGTCGGGTTTGCCCGCGTCCTGTCGGGCTTTGTCAAGCCCAGTCAGGTTCGCTCGGGCCCTGTCGGGTTTGCTCGGGCCCTGTCAGGCTCCGTCAGGCCCTGTCGGGTATGCTCGTGCCCTGTCGGGCTCCGTCGTGCCCTGTCGGGTTTGCTCGGGCTCTGTCGGGCTCCAGCGTGCCCTGTCGGGTTTGCCCGGGCCCTGTCAGGCTCCATCGAGCCCTGTCAGGCTTCGTCGGGCCCTTGCGGGTTTGCTCGGGCCCTGTCGGGCTCCGTCAGGCCCTGTCGGGTTCGCTCGGGCCCTATCGGGCTCTGTCGGGCCCTGTCGGGTTTCCTTGGGCCCTGTCGGGCTCCATCGAGCCCTGTCAGGCTCCGTCGGGCCCTTTCGGGTTTGCTTGGGCCCTGTCGGGCTCCGTCGGGCCCTGTCGGGTTTGCTCGGGCCCTGTCGGGTTTGCTCGGGCCCTGTCAGGCTTTGTCAAGCCCTGTCGGGTTTGCTAGGGCCCTGTCGGGCTCCGTCGGGCCCTGTCTGGTTTCCTCAGGCCCTGTCGGACTCCGTCGATCCCTGTCGGGTTTGCTCGGGCCCTGTCAGGCTCCGTCGCGCCCTGTCGGGTTTCCTCGGGCCCTGTCGGGCTCCATCGAGCCCTGTCGGGTTTGCTCGGGCCCTGTCGGGCTCCATCGGACCCTGTCAGGCTTTGTCGGGTCCTGTCGGGTTTGCTCAGGCCCTGTCGGGCCTTGTCAGGCCCTGTTGGGTTTGCCCGCGTCTTGTCGGGCTCCGTCGGGCCCTGTCAGATTCGCTCGGGCCCTGTCGGGTTTGCTCGGGCCCTGTCACGCTCCGTCAGGCCCTGTCGGGTTTGCTCGGGCCCTGTCAGGCTCCGTCGGGCCCTGTCAGGTTTGCTTGCGCCCTGTCGGGATCCGTTGGGCCCTGTCGGGTTTGCTCGGGCCCTGTCGGACTCCTTCGTGCCCTGTCAGGTTTGCTCGGGCCTTTCGGGTTTGCTCGGGCCCTGTCAGGCTCCGTCGAGCCCTGTCAGGTTTGCTCGGGCCCTGTCGGGTTTGCTCGGGCCCTGTCGGGTTTGCTCGGGCCCTGTCAGGCTCCGTCGGGCCCTGTCGGGTTTCCTCGGGCCCTGTCGGGCTCCATCGAGCCCTGTCAGGCTTTGTCGAACCCTGTCAGGTTTGCTCGGGCCCTGTTGGGTTTGCTCGGGTCCTGTCGGGCTCTGTCGGGCCCTGTCGGGTTTGCTCGGGCCCTGTCAGGTTCCGTCGGGCCCTCTCGGATTTCCTCGGGCCCTCTCGGGTTCCGTCGGGCCCTGTCGGTTTTCCTCGGGCCCTGTCGGACTCTATCGAGCCCTGTCAGGCTCCGTCGGTCTCTTTCGGGTTTGCTCAGGCCCTGTCGGGCTCCGTCGGGCCCTGTCAGGCTTTGTCAGGTCCTGTCGGGTTTGCTCGGGCCCTGTCGGGCCTTGTCAAGCCCTGTCGGGTTTGCTCGGGCTCTGTCGGGCTCCAGCGTGCCATGTCGGGTTTGCCGGGGCCCTGTCGGGCTCCATCGAGCCCTGTCAGGCTTCGTCGGGCCCTTGCGGGTTTGCTCGGGCCCTGTCGGGCTTCGTCAGGCCCTGTCGGGTTCGCTCGGGCCCTGTCGGGCTCCGTCGGGCCCTGTCGGGTTTGCTCGGGCCCTGTCAGGCTTTGTCAAGCCCTGTCGGGTTTGCTAGGGCCCTGTCGGGCTCCGTCGCGCCCTGTCGGGTTTCCTCGGGCCCTGTCGGGCTCCATCGAGCCCTGTCAGGTTTGCTCGGGCCCTGTCGGGTTTGCTCGGGCCCTGTCAGGCTCCATCGGACCCTGTCAGGCTTTGTTGGGTTCTGTCAGGTTTGCTCGGGCCCTGTCGGGTTTGCCCGCGTCCTATCGGGCTTTGTCAAGCCCAGTCAGGTTCGCTCGGGCCCTGTCGGGTTTGCTCGGGCCCTGTCAGGCTCCGTCAGGCCCTATCGGGTATGCTCGTGCCCTGTCGGGCTCTGTCGCGCCCTGTCGGGTTTGCTCGGGCTCTGTCGGGCTCCAGCGTGCCCTGTCGGGTTTGCCCGGGCCCTGTCGGGCTCCATCGAGCCCTGTCAGGCTTTGTCGGGCCCTTGCGGGTTTGCTCGGGCCCTGTCGGGCTCCGTCAGGCCCTGTCGGGTTCGCTGGGGCCCTATCGGGCTCCGTCGGGCCCTGTCGGGTTTCCTCGGGCCCTGTCAAGCTCCATCGAGCCCTGTCAGGCTCCGTCGGGCCCTTTCGGGTTTGCTTGGGCCCTGTTGGGCTCCGTCGAGCCCTGTCAGGCTTTGTCGAACCCTGTCGAGTTTGCTCGGGCCATGTCGGGTTTGCTCGGGCCCTGTCGGGCTCCATCGAACCCTGTCAGGCTTTGTCGGGTCCTGTCGGGTTTGCTCAGGCCCTGTCAGGCTCCGTCGACCCCTGTCAGGTATGCTCGGGCCCTGTCGGGTTTGCTCAGGCCCTGTCAGGCTCCGTCGACCCCTGTCAGGTTTGCTCGGGCCCTGTCGGGCTCCGTCGGGCCCTATCAGGTTTGCTCGGGCCCTGTCGGGTTTGCTCAGGCCCTGTCAGGCTCCGTCGAGCCCTGTCGGGTTTGCTCATGCCCTGTCAGGCTCCGTCAGGCCCTGTCGGGTTTGCTCGGGCCCTGTCGGGCTCCGTCTGGCCCTGTCGGGTTTGCTCGGGCCCTGTCGGGCTCCGTCTAGCCCTGTCGGGTTTCCTCGGGCCCTGTCGGGCTCCATCGAGCCCTGTCAGGTTCTGTGAGGCTTTGTCGGGTTTCCTCGGGCCCTGTCGGGCTCCGTCGGGCCCTGTCGGGCTTTGTCAGGCCCTGTCGGGTTTGCTCAAGCCCTGTCGGGCTCCGTCGAGCCATGTCGGGTTTGTTCGGGCCATGTCAGGCTCCATCGAACCCTGTCAGGCTTTGTCGGGTCCTGTCGGGTTTGCTCAGGCCCTGTCAGGCTCCGTCGACCCCTGTCAGGTATGCTCTGGCCCTGTCGGGTTTGCTCAGACCCTTTCAGGCGCCGTCGACCCCTGTCAGGTTTGCTCGGGCCCTGTCGGGCTCCGTCGGGCCCTGTCAGGTTTGCTCGGGCCCTGTCAAGCTCCGTCGGTCCCTGTTGGGTTTGCTCGGGCCCTGTCGGGCTCCGTCGGGCCCTGTCAGGTTTGCTCGG
The DNA here is from genome assembly GCF_037038585.1 of Patagioenas fasciata. NCBI lineage: Eukaryota > Metazoa > Chordata > Aves > Columbiformes > Columbidae > Patagioenas > Patagioenas fasciata. The sequence goes on from NC_092532.1 coordinate 3,210,785, forward strand.
GCCCTGTCGGGCATTGTCGAGCCCTGTCGGGTTTGCTCGGGCCCTGTCAGGCTTCGTCGGACCCTATCGGGTTTGCTAGGGCCGTGTCGGGCTCCGTCGGGCCCTGTCCGGTTTGCTCGGGCCCTGTCGGATTTGCTTGGGCCCTGTCGGGCTCCGTCGAGCCATGTCGGGTTTGCTCGGGCCCTGTCAGGCTCCATCGAACCCTGTCAGGCTTTGTCGGGTCCTGTCGGGTTTGCTCGGGCCCTGTCAGGCTCCGTCAGGCCCTGTCGAGTTTGCTTGGGCCTTGTCGGGTTTGCTAGGGCCCTGTTGGGCTCCGTCGGGCCCTGTCTGGTTTCCTCGGGCCCTGTCGGGCTCCGTCGGACCCTGTCGGGTTTGCTCGGCCCTGTCGGGTTTGCTGAAGCCCTGTTGGGCTTCGTCGGACCCTGTCGGGTTTCCTCAGGCCCTGTCGGGCTCCGTCGAGCCCTGTCGGGTTTGCTCGGGCCCTGTCAGGCTCCGTCCCGCCCTGTCGGGTTTCCTCGGGCCCTGTCGGGCTCCATCGAGCCCTGTTAGGTTTGCTCGGGCCCTGTCGGGTTTGCTCGGGCCCTGTCAGGCTCCATCGGACCCTGTCAGGCTTTGTTGGGTTCTGTCAGGTTTGCTCGGGCCCTGTCGGGTTTGCCCGCGTCCTGTCGGGCTTTGTCAAGCCCAGTCAGGTTCGCTCGGGCCCTGTCGGGTTTGCTCGGGCCCTGTCAGGCTCCGTCAGGCCCTGTCGGGTATGCTCGTGCCCTGTCGGGCTCCGTCGTGCCCTGTCGGGTTTGCTCGGGCTCTGTCGGGCTCCAGCGTGCCCTGTCGGGTTTGCCCGGGCCCTGTCGGGCTCCATCGAGCCCTGTCAGGCTTCGTCGGGCCCTTGCGGGTTTGCTCGGGCCCTGTCGGGCTCCGTCAGGCCCTGTCGGGTTTGCTCGGGCCCTGTCAGGCTCCGTCAGGCCCTGTCGAGTTTGCTCGGGCCCTGTCGGGTTTGCTAGGGCCCTGTTGGGCTCCGTCGGGCCCTGTCTGGTTTCCTCGGGCCCTGTCGGGCTCCGTCGGACCCTGTCGGGTTTGCTCGGCCCTGTCGGGTTTGCTGAAGCCCTGTTGGGCTTCGTCGGACCCTGTCGGGTTTCCTCAGGCCCTGTCGGGCTCCGTCGAGCCCTCTCGGGTTTGCTCGGGCCCTGTCAGGCTCCGTCCCGCCCTGTCGAGTTTCCTCGGGCCCTGTCGGGCTCCATCGAGCCCTGTTAGGTTTGCTCGGGCCCTGTCGGGTTTGCTCGGGCCCAGTCAGGCTCCATCGGACCCTGTCAGGCTTTGTTGGGTTCTGTCAGGTTTGCTCGGGCCCTGTCGGGTTTGCCCGCGTCCTGTCGGGCTTTGTCAAGCCCAGTCAGGTTCGCTCGGGCCCTGTCGGGTTTGCTCGGGCCCTGTCAGGCTCCGTCAGGCCCTGTCGGGTATGCTCGTGCCCTGTCGGGCTCCGTCGTGCCCTGTCGGGTTTGCTCGGGCTCTGTCGGGCTCCAGCGTGCCCTGTCGGGTTTGCCCGGGCCCTGTCGGGCTCCATCGAGCCCTGTCAGGCTTCGTCGGGCCCTTGCGGGTTTGCTCGGGCCCTGTCGGGCTCCGTCAGGCCCTGTCGGGTTCGCTCGGGCCCTATCGGGCTCCGTCGGGCCCTGTCGGGTTTCCTCGGGCCCTGTCGGGCTCCATCGAGCCCTGTCAGGCTCCGTCGGGCCCTTTCGGGTTTGCTTGGGCCCTGTCGGGCTCCGTCGGGCCCTGTCGGGTTTGCTCGGGCCCTGTCGGGTTTGCTCGGGCCCTGTCAGGCTTTGTCAAGCCCTGTCGGGTTTGCTAGGGCCCTGTCGGGCTCCGTCGGGCCCTGTCTGGTTTCCTCAGGCCCTGTCGGACTCCGTCGATCCCTGTCGGGTTTGCTCGGGCCCTGTCAGGCTCCGTCGCGCCCTGTCGGGTTTCCTCGGGCCCTGTCGGGCTCCATCGAGCCCTGTCGGGTTTGCTCGGGCCCTGTCGGGCTCCATCGGACCCTGTCAGGCTTTGTCGGGTCCTGTCGGGTTTGCTCAGGCCCTGTCGGGCCTTGTCAGGCCCTGTTGGGTTTGCCCGCGTCTTGTCGGGCTCCGTCAAGCCCTGTCAGATTCGCTCGGGCCCTGTCGGGTTTGCTCGGGCCCTGTCACGCTCCGTCAGGCCCTGTCGGGTTTGCTCGGGCCCTGTCAGGCTCTGTCGGGCCCTGTCAGGTTTGCTTGCGCCCTGTCGGGATCCGTTGGGCCCTGTCGGGTTTGCTCGGGCCCTGTCGGACTCCTTCGTGCCCTGTCAGGTTTGCTCGGGCCCTGTCGGGTTTGCTCGGGCCCTGTCAGGCTCCGTCGAGCCCTGTCAGGTTTGCTCGGGCCCTGTCGGGTTTGCTCGGGCCCTGTCGGGTTTGCTCGGGCCCTGTCAGGCTCCGTCGGGCCCTGTCGGGTTTCCTCGGGCCCTGTCGGGCTCCATCGAGCCCTGTCAGGCTTTGTCGAACCCTGTCAGGTTTGCTCGGGCCCTGTTGGGTTTGCTCGGGTCCTGTCGGGCTCTGTCGGGCCCTGTCGGGTTTGCTCGGGCCCTGTCAGGTTTCGTCGGGCCCTGTCGGATTTCCTCGGGCCCTCTCGGGTTCCGTCGGGCCCTGTCGGTTTTCCTCGGGCCCTGTCGGACTCTATCGAGCCCTGTCAGGCTCCGTCGGTCTCTTTCGGGTTTGCTCAGGCCCTGTCGGGCTCCGTCGGGCCCTGTCAGGCTTTGTCAGGTCCTGTCAGGTTTGCTCGGGCCCTGTCGGGCCTTGTCGGGCCCTGTCGGGTTTGCTCGGGCTCTGTCGGGCTCCAGCGTGCCCTGTCGGGTTTGCCGGGGCCCTGTCGGGCTCCATCGAGCCCTGTCAGGCTTCGTCGGGCCCTTGCGGGTTTGCTCGGGCCCTGTCGGGCTTCGTCAGGCCCTGTCGGGTTCGCTTGGGCCCTGTCGGGCTCCGTCGAGCCCTGTCGGGTTTGCTCGGGCCCTGTCAGGCTTTGTCAAGCCCTGTCGGGTTTGCTAGGGCCCTGTCGGGCTCCGTCGCGCCCTGTCGGGTTTCCTCGGGCCCTGTCGGGCTCCATCGAGCCCTGTCAGGTTTGCTCGGGCCCTTTCGGGTTTGCTCGGGCCCTGTCAGGCTCCATCGGACCCTGTCAGGCTTTGTTGGGTTCTGTCAGGTTTGCTCGGGCCCTGTCGGGTTTGCCCGCGTCCTATCGGGCTTTGTCAAGCCCAGTCAGGTTTGCTCGGGCCCTGTCGGGTTTGCTCGGGCCCTGTCGGGCTCCTTCGTGCCCTGTCAGGTTTGCTCGGGTCCTGTCGGGTTTGCTCGGGCCCTGTCAGGCTCCGTCGAGCCCTGTCAGGTTTGCTCGGGCCCTGTCAGGCTCCGTCAGGCCCTGTCGGGTTTTCTTGGGCCCTGTCAGGCTCCATCGTGCCCTGTCAGGCTTTGTCGAACCATGTCAGGTTTGCTCGGGCCATGTCGGGTTTGCGCGGGCCCTGTCAGGCTCCGTCGAGCCCTGGCGGGTTTGCTCGGGCCCTGTCGGGCCTTGTCGGGCCCTGTCGGGTTTGCTCGGACTCTGTCGGGCTCTAGCATGTCCTGTCGGGTTTGCCCGGGCCCTGTCAGGCTCCGACAGGCTCTGTCGGGTTTGCTCGGGCCCTATCGGGCTCCGTGGGGCCCTGTCGGGTTTCCTCGGGCCCTGTCAGGCTCCATCGAGCCCTGTCAGGCTCCGTCGGGCTCTTTCGGTTTTGCTCGGGCCCTGTCGGGCTCCGTCAGGCCCTGTCGGACTTGCTCAGGCCCTGTCGGGTTTGCTCGAGCCCTGTCGGGCTCCATCGGGCCCTGTCGGGTTTGCTCGGGCCCTCTCGGGCTCCGTCGGGCCCTGTCGGGTTTCCTCGGGCCCTGTCAGGCTCCATCGAGCCCTGTCAGGCTTCGTCGGGCCCTTTCGGGTTTGCTCGGGCCCTGTCGGACTCCGTCAGGCCCTGTCGGGTTTGCTCGGGCCCTATCGGGCTCCGTCGGGCCCTGTCGGGTTTCCTTGGGCTCTGTCGGTCTCCATCGAGCCCTGTCAGGCTCCGTCAGGCCCTGTCGGGTTTGCTCGGGCCCTATCGAGCTCTGTCGGGCCCTGTCGGGTTTCCTCGGGCTCTGTTGGTCTCCATCGAGCCCTGTCAGGCTCCGTCGGGCCCTGTCGGGTTTGCTCGGGCCCTGTCGGGTTTGCTCAGGCACTGTCGGGTTTGCTCAGGCCCTGTCGGGTTTGCTTGGGCCCTGTTGGGTTTGCTCGGGCCCTGTCGGGCTCCGTCAGGCCCTGTCGGGTTCGCTCGGGCCCTATCGGGCTCCGTCGGGCCCTGTCGGGTTTCCTCGGGCCCTGTCGGGCTCCATCGAGCCCTGTCAGGCTCCGTCGGGCCCTTTCGGGTTTGCTTGGGCCCTGTCGGGCTCCGTCGGGCCCTGTCGGGTTTGCTCGGGCCCTGTCGGGTTTGCTCGGGCCCTGTCAGGCTTTGTCAAGCCCTGTCGGGTTTGCTAGGGCCCTGTCGGGCTCCGTCGGGCCCTGTCTGGTTTCCTCAGGCCCTGTCGGACTCCGTCGATCCCTGTCGGGTTTGCTCGGGCCCTGTCAGGCTCCGTCGCGCCCTGTCGGGTTTCCTCGGGCCCTGTCGGGCTCCATCGAGCCCTGTCGGGTTTGCTCGGGCCCTGTCGGGCTCCATCGGACCCTGTCAGGCTTTGTCGGGTCCTGTCGGGTTTGCTCAGGCCCTGTCGGGCCTTGTCAGGCCCTGTTGGGTTTGCCCGCGTCTTGTCGGGCTCCGTCAAGCCCTGTCAGATTCGCTCGGGCCCTGTCGGGTTTGCTCGGGCCCTGTCACGCTCCGTCAGGCCCTGTCGGGTTTGCTCGGGCCCTGTCAGGCTCTGTCGGGCCCTGTCAGGTTTGCTTGCGCCCTGTCGGGATCCGTTGGGCCCTGTCGGGTTGCTCGGGCCCTGTCGGACTCCTTCGTGCCCTGTCAGGTTTGCTCGGGCCCTGTCGGGTTTGCTCGGGCCCTGTCAGGCTCCGTCGAGCCCTGTCAGGTTTGCTCGGGCCCTGTCGGGTTTGCTCGGGCCCTGTCGGGTTTGCTCGGGCCCTGTCAGGCTCCGTCGAGCCCTGGCGGGTTCGCTTGGGCCCTGTCGGGCTCCGTCGGGCCCTGTCGGGTTTGCTCGGGCCCTGTCAGGCTTTGTCAAGCCCTGTCGGGTTTGCTAGGGCCCTGTCGGGCTCCGTCGCGCCCTGTCGGGTTTCCTCGGGCCCTGTCGGGCTCCATCGAGCCCTGTCAGGTTTGCTCGGGCCCTTTCGGGTTTGCTCGGGCCCTGTCAGGCTCCATCGGACCCTGTCAGGCTTTGTTGGGTTCTGTCAGGTTTGCTCGGGCCCTGTCGGGTTTGCCCGCGTCCTATCGGGCTTTGTCAAGCCCAGTCAGGTTCGCTCGGGCCCTGTCGGGTTTGCTCGGGCCCTGTCGGGCTCCTTCGTGCCCTGTCAGGTTTGCTCGGGTCCTGTCGGGTTTGCTCGGGCCCTGTCAGGCTCCGTCGAGCCCTGTCAGGTTTGCTCGGGCCCTGTCAGGCTCCGTCAGGCCCTGTCGGGTTTTCTTGGGCCCTGTCAGGCTCCATCGAGCCCTGTCAGGCTTTGTCGAACCATGTCAGGTTTGCTCGGGCCATGTCGGGTTTGCGCGGGCCCTGTCAGGCTCCGTCGAGCCCTGGCGGGTTTGCTCGGGCCCTGTCGGGCCTTGTCGGGCCCTGTCGGGTTTGCTCGGACTCTGTCGGGCTCTAGCATGTCCTGTCGGGTTTGCCCGGGCCCTGTCAGGCTCCGACAGGCTCAGTCGGGTTTGCTCGGGCCCTATCGGGCTCCGTGGGGCCCTGTCGGGTTTCCTCGGGCCCTGTCAGGCTCCATCGAGCCCTGTCAGGCTCCGTCGGGCTCTTTCGGTTTTGCTCGGGCCCTGTCGGGCTCCGTCAGGCCCTGTCGGACTTGCTCAGGCCCTGTCGGGTTTGCTCGAGCCCTGTCGGGCTCCATCGGGCCATGTCGGGTTTGCTCGGGCCCTCTCGGGCTCCGTCGGGCCCTGTCGGGTTTCCTCGGGCCCTGTCAGGCTCCATCGAGCCCTGTCAGGCTTCGTCGGGCCCTTTCGGGTTTGCTCGGGCCCTGTCGGACTCCGTCAGGCCCTGTCGGGTTTGCTCGGGCCCTATCGGGCTCCGTCGGGCCCTGTCGGGTTTCCTTGGGCTCTGTCGGTCTCCATCGAGCCCTGTCAGGCTCCGTCAGGCCCTGTCGGGTTTGCTCGGGCCCTATCGAGCTCTGTCGGGCCCTGTCGGGTTTCCTCGGGCTCTGTTGGTCTCCATCGAGCCCTGTCAGGCTCCGTCGGGCACTGTCGGGTTTGCTCGGGCCCTGTCGGGTTTGCTCAGGCACTGTCGGGTTTGCTCAGGCCCTGTCGGGTTTGCTTGGGCCCTGTTGGGTTTGCTCGGGCCCTGTCGGGCTTCCTCGGGCCCTGTCGGGCTCCATCGAGCCCTGTCAGGCTCCGTCGGACCCTATCAGGCTTTGCTCGGGCCCTGTCGGGCTCCGTCAGGCCCTGTCGGGTTTGCTCGGGCCCTATCGGGCTCCGTCGGGCCCTGTCGGGTTTCCTCGGGCTCTGTCGGTCTCCATCAAGCCCTGTCAGGCTCCGTCGGGCCCTGTCGGGTTTGCTCGGGCCCTGTCGGGTTTGCTCAGGCACTGTCGGGTTTGCTCAGGCCCTGTCGGGTTTGCTTGGGCCCTGTCGGGCTCCGTCGGGCCCTGTCGGGTTTCCTCGGGCCCTGTCGGGCTCCATCGATCCCTGTCAGGCTCCGTCGGGCCCTTGCGGGTTTGCTCGGGCCCTGTCGGGCTCCGTCAGGCCCTGTCGGGTTCGCTCGGGCCCTATCGGGCTCCGTCGGGCCCTGTCGGGTTTCCTCGGGCCCTGTCAAGCTCCATCGAGCCCTGTCAGGCTCCGTCGGGCCCTTTCGAGTTTGCTTGGGCCCTGTCGGGCTCCGTCGGGCCCTGTCGGTTTTGCTCGGGCCCTGTCGGGTTTGCTCGGGCCCTGTCAGGCTTTGTCAAGCCCTGTCGGGTTTGCTAGGGCCCTGTCGGGCTCCGTCGGGCCCTATCTGGTTTCCTCAGGCCCTGTCGGACTCCGTCGATCCCTGTCGGGTTTGCTCGGGCCCTGTCAGGCTCCGTCGCGCCCTGTCAAGTTTCCTCAGGCCCTGTCGGGCTCCATCGAGCCCTGTCGGGTTTGCTCGGGCCCTGTCGGGCTCCATCGAACCCTGTCAGGCTTTGTCGGGTCCTGTCGGGTTTGCTCAGGCCCTGTCAGGCTCCGTCGACCCCTGTCAGGTATGCTCGGGCCCTGTCGGGTTTGCTCAGGCCCTGTCAGGCTCCGTCGACCCCTGTCAGGTTTGCTCGGGCCCTGTCGGGCTCCGTCGGGCCCTATCAGGTTTGCTCGGGCCCTGTCGGGTTTGCTCAGGCCCTGTCAGGCTCCGTCGAGCCCTGTCGGGTTTGCTCATGCCCTGTCAGGCTCCGTCAGGCCCTGTCGGGTTTGCTCGGGCCCTGTCGGGTTTGCTGGGGCCCTGTCGGGCTCCGTCGGGCCCTGTCGGGTTTGCTCGGGCCCTGTCGGGCTCCGTCTAGCCCTGTCGGGTTTCCTCGGGCCCTGTCGGGCTCCATCGACCCCTGTCAGGCTCTGTGAGGCTTTGTCGGGTTTGCTCGGGCCCTGTCAGGCTCCGTCAGGCCCTGTCGGGTTTGCTCGGGCCCTGTCGGGTTTGCTCAGGCACTGTCGGGTTTGCTCAGGCCCTGTCGGGTTTGCTTGGGCCCTGTTGGGTTTGCTCGGGCCCTGTCGGGCTTCCTCGGGCCCTGTCGGGCTCCATCGAGCCCTGTCAGGCTCCGTCGGACCCTATCAGGCTTTGCTCGGGCCCTGTCGGGCTCCGTCAGGCCCTGTCGGGTTTGCTCGGGCCCTATCGGGCTCCGTCGGGCCCTGTCGGGTTTACTCGGGCTCTGTCGGTCTCCATCAAGCCCTGTCAGGCTCCGTCGGGCCCTGTCGGGTTTGCTCGGGCCCTGTCGGGTTTGCTCAGGCACTGTCGGGTTTGCTCAGGCCCTGTCGGGTTTGCTTGGGCCCTGTCGGGCTCCGTCGGGCCCTGTCGGGTTTCCTCGGGCCCTGTCGGGCTCCATCGATCCCTGTCAGGCTCCGTCGGGCCCTTGCGGGTTTGCTCGGGCCCTGACGGGCTCCGTCAGGCCCTGTCGGGTTCGCTCGGGCCCTATCGGGCCCTGTCGGGTTTCCTCGGGCCCTGTCAAGCTCCATCGAGCCCTGTCAGGCTCCGTCGGGCCCTTTCGGGTTTGCTTGGGCCCTGTCGGGCTCCGTCGGGCCCTGTCGGTTTTGCTCGGGCCCTGTCGGGTTTGCTCGGGCCCTGTCAGGCTTTGTCAAGCCCTGTCGGGTTTGCTAGGGCCCTGTCGGGCTCCGTCGGGCCCTATCTGGTTTCCTCAGGCCCTGTCGGACTCCGTCGATCCCTGTCGGGTTTGCTCGGGCCCTGTCAGGCTCCGTCGCGCCCTGTCAAGTTTCCTCAGGCCCTGTCGGGCTCCATCGAGCCCTGTCGGGTTTGCTCGGGCCCTGTCGGGCTCCATCGAACCCTGTCAGGCTTTGTCGGGTCCTGTCGGGTTTGCTCAGGCCCTGTCAGGCTCCGTCGACCCCTGTCAGGTATGCTCGGGCCCTGTCGGGTTTGCTCAGGCCCTGTCAGGCTCCGTCGACCCCTGTCAGGTTTGCTCGGGCCCTGTCGGGCTCCGTCGGGCCCTATCAGGTTTGCTCGGGCCCTGTCGGGTTTGCTCAGGCCCTGTCAGGCTCCGTCGAGCCCTGTCGGGTTTGCTCATGCCCTGTCAGGCTCCGTCAGGCCCTGTCGGGTTTGCTCGGGCCCTGTCGGGTTTGCTGGGGCCCTGTCGGGCTCCGTCGGGCCCTGTCGGGTTTGCTCGGGCCCTGTCGGGCTCCGTCTAGCCCTGTCGGGTTTCCTCGGGCCCTGTCGGGCTCCATCGAGCCCTGTCAGGCTCTGTGAGGCTTTGTCGGGTTTGCTCGGGCCCTGTCAGGCTCCGTCGGGCCCTGTCGGGTTTGCTCGGGCCCTGTCGGGTTTGCTCAGGCACTGTCGGGTTTGCTCAGGCCCTGTCGGGTTTGCTTGGGCCCTGTTGGGTTTGCTCGGGCCCTGTCGGGCTTCCTCGGGCCCTGTCGGGCTCCATCGAGCCCTGTCAGGCTCCGTCGGACCCTATCAGGCTTTGCTCGGGCCCTGTCGGGCTCCGTCAGGCCCTGTCGGGTTTGCTCGGGCCCTATCGGGCTCCGTCGGGCCCTGTCGGGTTTCCTCGGGCTCTGTCGGTCTCCATCAAGCCCTGTCAGGCTCCGTCGGGCCCTGTCGGGTTTGCTCGGGCCCTGTCGGGTTTGCTCAGGCACTGTCGGGTTTGCTCAGGCCCTGTCGGGTTTGCTTGGGCCCTGTCGGGCTCCGTCGGGCCCTGTCGGGTTTCCTCGGGCCCTGTCGGGCTCCATCGATCCCTGTCAGGCTCCGTCGGGCCCTTGCGGGTTTGCTCGGGCCCTGTCGGGCTCCGTCAGGCCCTGTCGGGTTCGCTCGGGCCCTATCGGGCTCCGTCGGGCCCTGTCGGGTTTCCTCGGGCCCTGTCAAGCTCCATCGAGCCCTGTCAGGCTCCGTCAGGCCCTTTCGGGTTTGCTTGGGCCCTGTCGGGCTCCGTCGGGCCCTGTCGGTTTTGCTCGGGCCCTGTCGGGTTTGCTCGGGCCCTGTCAGGCTTTGTCAAGCCCTGTCGGGTTTGCTAGGGCCCTGTCGGGCTCCGTCGGGCCCTATCTGGTTTCCTCAGGCCCTGTCGGACTCCGTCGATCCCTGTCGGGTTTGCTCGGGCCCTGTCAGGCTCCGTCGCGCCCTGTCAAGTTTCCTCAGGCCCTGTCGGGCTCCATCGAGCCCTGTCGGGTTTGCTCGGGCCCTGTCGGGCTCCATCGAACCCTGTCAGGCTTTGTCGGGTCCTGTCGGGTTTGCTCAGGCCCTGTCAGGCTCCGTCGACCCCTGTCAGGTATGCTCGGGCCCTGTCGGGTTTGCTCAGGCCCTGTCAGGCTCCGTCGACCCCTGTCAGGTTTGCTCGGGCCCTGTCGGGCTCCGTCGGGCCCTATCAGGTTTGCTCGGGCCCTGTCGGGTTTGCTCAGGCCCTGTCAGGCTCCGTCGAGCCCTGTCGGGTTTGCTCATGCCCTGTCAGGCTCCGTCAGGCCCTGTCGGGTTTGCTCGGGCCCTGTCGGGTTTGCTGGGGCCCTGTCGGGCTCCGTCGGGCCCTGTCGGGTTTGCTCCGGCCCTGTCGGGCTCCGTCTAGCCCTGTCAGGTTTCCTCGGGCCCTGTCGGGCTCCATCGAGCCCTGTCAGGCTCTGTGAGGCTTGTCGGGTTTGCTCGGGCCCTGTCAGGCTCCGTCGGGCCCTGTCAGGCTTTGTCGGGCCCTGTCGGGTTTGCTCGGGCCCTGTCGGGCTCCGTCGAGCCATGTCGGGTTTGCTCGGGCCCTGTCAGGCTCCATCGAACCCTGTCAGGCTTTGTCGGGTCCTGTCGGGTTTGCTCAGGCCCTGTCAGGCTCCGTCGACCCCTGTCAGGTATGCTCGGGCCCTGTCGGGTTTGCTCAGGCCCTGTCAGGCGCCGTCGACCCCTGTCAGGTTTGCTCGGGCCCTGTCGGGCTCCGTCGGGCCCTGTCAGGTTTGCTCGGGCCCTGTCGGGCTCCGTCGGTCCCTGTCGGGTTTGCTCGGGCCCTGTCGGGCTCCGTCGGGCCCTGTCAGGTTTGCTCGGGCCCTGTCGGGCATTGTCGAGCCCTGTCGGGTTTGCTCGGGCCCTGTCAGGCTCCGTCGCGCCCTGTCGGGTTTGCTCGGGCCCTGTCAGGCTCCATCGAGCCCTGTCCGGTTTGCTCGGGCCCTGTCGGGCTCCATCGGACCCTGTCAGGCTTTGTCGGTTCCTGTCGGGTTTGCTCAGGCCCTGTCGGGCCTTGTCAGGCCCTGTCGGGTTTGCTCGGGCCCTGTCGGGTTTGCCCGCGTCTTGTCGGGCTCCGTCGGGCCCTGTCAGATTCGCTCGGGCCCTGTCGGGTTTGCTCGGGCCCTGTCAGGCTCCGTCAGGCCCTGTCGGGTTTTCTCGTGCCCTGTCGGGCTCCGTCGGGCCCTGTCAGGTTTGCTTGCGCCCTGTCGGGATCCGTTGGGCCCTGTCGGGTTTGCTCGGGCCCTGTCGGGCTCCTTCGTGCCCTGTCAGGTTTGCTCGGGCCCTGTCGGGTTTGCTCGGGCCCTGTCAGGCTCCATCAAGCCCTGTCGGGTTTGCTCGGGCCCTGTCAGGCTCCGTCGGGCCCTGTCGGGTTTCCTTGGGCCCTGTCAGGCTCCATCGAGCCCTGTCAGGCTTTGTCGAACCATTTCAGGTTTGCTCGGGCCCTGTCGGGTTTGCTCGGGCCCTGTCGGGTTTGCTCAGGCACTGTCGGGTTTGCTCAGGCCCTGTCGGGTTTGCTTGGGCCCTGTCGGGCTCCGTCGGGCCCTGTCGGGTTTCCTCGGGCCCTGTCGGGCTCCATCGATCCCTGTCAGGCTCCGTCGGGCCCTTGCGGGTTTGCTCGGGCCCTGTCGGGCTCCGTCAGGCCCTGTCGGGTTCGCTCGGGCCCTATCGGGCTCCGTCGGGCCCTGTCGGGTTTCCTCGGGCCCTGTCAAGCTCCATCGAGCCCTGTCAGGCTCCGTCGGGCCCTTTCGGGTTTGCTTGGGCCCTGTCGGGCTCCGTCGGGCCCTGTCGGTTTTGCTCGGGCCCTGTCGGGTTTGCTCGGGCCCTGTCAGGCTTTGTCAAGCCCTGTCGGGTTTGCTAGGGCCCTGTCGGGCTCCGTCGGGCCCTATCTGGTTTCCTCAGGCCCTGTCGGACTCCGTCGATCCCTGTCGGGTTTGCTCGGGCCCTGTCAGGCTCCGTCGCGCCCTGTCAAGTTTCCTCAGGCCCTGTCGGGCTCCATCGAGCCCTGTCGGGTTTGCTCGGGCCCTGTCGGGCTCCATCGAACCCTGTCAGGCTTTGTCGGGTCCTGTCGGGTTTGCTCAGGCCCTGTCAGGCTCCGTCGACCCCTGTCAGGTATGCTCGGGCCCTGTCGGGTTTGCTCAGGCCCTGTCAGGCTCCGTCGACCCCTGTCAGGTTTGCTCGGGCCCTGTCGGGCTCCGTCGGGCCCTATCAGGTTTGCTCGGGCCCTGTCGGGTTTGCTCAGGCCCTGTCAGGCTCCGTCGAGCCCTGTCGGGTTTGCTCATGCCCTGTCAGGCTCCGTCAGGCCCTGTCGGGTTTGCTCGGGCCCTGTCGGGTTTGCTGGGGCCCTGTCGGGCTCCGTCGGGCCCTGTCGGGTTTGCTCCGGCCCTGTCGGGCTCCGTCTAGCCCTGTCGGGTTTCCTCGGGCCCTGTCGGGCTCCATCGAGCCCTGTCAGGCTCTGTGAGGCTTGTCGGGTTTGCTCGGGCCCTGTCAGGCTCCGTCGGGCCCTGTCAGGCTTTGTCGGGCCCTGTCGGGTTTGCTCGGGCCCTGTCGGGCTCCGTCGAGCCATGTCGGGTTTGCTCGGGCCCTGTCAGGCTCCATCGAACCCTGTCAGGCTTTGTCGGGTCCTGTCGGGTTTGCTCAGGCCCTGTCAGGCTCCGTCGACCCCTGTCAGGTATGCTCGGGCCCTGTCGGGTTTGCTCAGGCCCTGTCAGGCGCCGTCGACCCCTGTCAGGTTTGCTCGGGCCCTGTCGGGCTCCGTCGGGCCCTGTCAGGTTTGCTCGGGCCCTGTCGGGCTCCGTCGGTCCCTGTCGGGTTTGCTCGGGCCCTGTCGGGCTCCGTCGGGCCCTGTCAGGTTTGCTCGGGCCCTGTCGGGCATTGTCGAGCCCTGTCGGGTTTGCTCGGGCCCTGTCGGGCTCCGTCGCGCCCTGTCGGGTTTGCTCGGGCCCTGTCAGGCTCCATCGAGCCCTGTCCGGTTTGCTCGGGCCCTGTCGGGCTCCATCGGACCCTGTCAGGCTTTGTCGGGTCCTGTCGGGTTTGCTCAGGCCCTGTCGGGCCTTGTCAGGCCCTGTCGGGTTTGCTCGGGCCCTGTCAGGCTTTGTCAAGCCCTGTCGGGTTTGCTAGGGCCCTGTCGGGCTCCGTCGGGCCCTATCTGGTTTCCTCAGGCCCTGTCGGACTCCGTCGATCCCTGTCGGGTTTGCTCGGGCCCTGTCAGGCTCCGTCGCGCCCTGTCAAGTTTCCTCAGGCCCTGTCGGGCTCCATCGAGCCCTGTCGGGTTTGCTCGGGCCCTGTCGGGCTCCATCGAACCCTGTCAGGCTTTGTCGGGTCCTGTCGGGTTTGCTCAGGCCCTGTCAGGCTCCGTCGACCCCTGTCAGGTATGCTCGGGCCCTGTCGGGTTTGCTCAGGCCCTGTCAGGCTCCGTCGACCCCTGTCAGGTTTGCTCGGGCCCTGTCGGGCTCCGTCGGGCCCTATCAGGTTTGCTCGGGCCCTGTCGGGTTTGCTCAGGCCCTGTCAGGCTCCGTCGAGCCCTGTCGGGTTTGCTCATGCCCTGTCAGGCTCCGTCAGGCCCTGTCGGGTTTGCTCGGGCCCTGTCGGGTTTGCTGGGGCCCTGTCGGGCTCCGTCGGGCCCTGTCGGGTTTGCTCCGGCCCTGTCGGGCTCCGTCTAGCCCTGTCGGGTTTCCTCGGGCCCTGTCGGGCTCCATCGAGCCCTGTCAGGCTCTGTGAGGCTTGTCGGGTTTGCTCGGGCCCTGTCAGGCTCCGTCGGGCCCTGTCAGGCTTTGTCGGGCCCTGTCGGGTTTGCTCGGGCCCTGTCGGGCTCCGTCGAGCCATGTCGGGTTTGCTCGGGCCCTGTCAGGCTCCATCGAACCCTGTCAGGCTTTGTCGGGTCCTGTCGGGTTTGCTCAGGCCCTGTCAGGCTCCGTCGACCCCTGTCAGGTATGCTCGGGCCCTGTCGGGTTTGCTCAGGCCCTGTCAGGCGCCGTCGACCCCTGTCAGGTTTGCTCGGGCCCTGTCGGGCTCCGTCGGGCCCTGTCAGGTTTGCTCGGGCCCTGTCGGGCTCCGTCGGTCCCTGTCGGGTTTGCTCGGGCCCTGTCGGGCTCCGTCGGGCCCTGTCAGGTTTGCTCGGGCCCTGTCGGGCATTGTCGAGCCCTGTCGGGTTTGCTCGGGCCCTGTCAGGCTCCGTCGCGCCCTGTCGGGTTTGCTCGGGCCCTGTCAGGCTCCATCGAGCCCTGTCCGGTTTGCTCGGGCCCTGTCGGGCTCCATCGGACCCTGTCAGGCTTTGTCGGGTCCTGTCGGGTTTGCTCAGGCCCTGTCGGGCCTTGTCAGGCCCTGTCGGGTTTGCTCGGGCCCTGTCGGGTTTGCCCGCGTCTTGTCGGGCTCCGTCGGGCCCTGTCAGATTCGCTCGGGCCCTGTCGGGTTTGCTCGGGCCCTGTCAGGCTCCGTCAGGCCCTGTCGGGTTTTCTCGTGCCCTGTCGGGCTCCGTCGGGCCCTGTCAGGTTTGCTTGCGCCCTGTCGGGATCCGTTGGGCCCTGTCGGGTTTGCTCGGGCCCTGTCGGGCTCCTTCGTGCCCTGTCAGGTTTGCTCGGGCCCTGTCGGGTTTGCTCGGGCCCTGTCAGGCTCCATCAAGCCCTGTCGGGTTTGCTCGGGCCCTGTCAGGCTCCGTCGGGCCCTGTCGGGTTTCCTTGGGCCCTGTCAGGCTCCATCGAGCCCTGTCAGGCTTTGTCGAACCATGTCAGGTTTGCTCGGGCCCTGTCGGGTTTGCTCGGGCCCTGTCAGGCTCTGTCGGGCCCTGTCTGGTTTCCTCGGGCCCTGTCGGGCTCCTTCGAGCCCTGTCAGGTTTGCTCGGGCCGTGTCGGGTTTGCTCGGGCCCTGTCAGGCTCCGTCGAGCCCTGGCGGGTTTGCTCGGGCCCTGTCGGGCCTTGTCGGGCCCTGTCGGGTTTGCTCGGGCTCTGTCGGGCTCTAGCATGCCCTGTCGGGTTTGCCCGGGCCCTGTCAGGCTCCGTCAGGCCCTGTCGGGTTTGCTCGGGCCCTATCGGGCTCCGTGGGGCCCTGTCGGGTTTCCTCGGGCCCTGTCGGGCTCCATCGAGCCCTGTCAGGCTCCGTCGGGCCCTTTCGGGTTTGCTCGGGCCCTGTCGGGCTCCGTCAGGCCCTGTCGGACTTGCTCAGGCCCTGTCGGGTTTGCTCGAGCCCTGTCGGGCTCCATCGGGCCCTGTCGGGTTTGCTCGGGCCCTCTCGGGCTCCGTCGGGCCCTGTTGGGTTTCCTCGGGCCCTGTCAGGCTCCATCGAGCCCTGTCAGGCTTCGTCGGGCCCTTTCGGGTTTGCTCGGGCCCTGTCGGGCTCCGTCAGGCCCTGTCAGGTTTGCTCGGGCCCTATCGGGCTCCGTCGGGCCCTGTCGGGTTTCCTCGGGCTCTGTCGGTCTCCATCGAGCCCTGTCAGGCTCCGTCAGGCCCTGTCGGGTTTGCTCGGGCCCTATCGAGCTCCGTCGGGCCCTGTCGGGTTTCCTCGGGCTCTGTTGGTCTCCATCGAGCCCTGTCAGGCTCCGTCGGGCCCTGTCGGGTTTGCTCGGGCCCTGTCGGGTTTGCTCAGGCACTGTCGGGATTGCTCAGGCCCTGTCGGGTTTGCTTGGGCCCTGTCGGGTTTGCTCGGGCCCTGTCGGGCTTCCTCGGGCCCTGTCGGGCTCCATCGAGCCCTGTCAGGCTCCGTCGGACCCTATCAGGCTTTGCTCGGGCCCTGTCGGGCTCCGTCAGGCCCTGTCGGGTTTGCTCGGGCCCTATCGGGCTCCGTCGGGCCCTGTCGGGTTTCCTCGGGCTCTGTCGGTCTCCATCAAGCCCTGTCAGGCTCCGTCGGGCCCTGTCGGGTTTGCTCGGGCCCTGTCGGGTTCGCTCAGGCACTGTCGGGTTTGCTCAGGCCCTGTCGGGTTTGCTTGGGCCCTGTCGGGCTCCGTCGGGCCCTGTCGGGTTTCCTCGGGCCCTGTCGGGCTCCATCGAGCCCTGTCAGGCTTCGTCGGGCCCTTGCGGGTTTGCTCGGGCCCTGTCGGGCTCCGTCAGGCCCTGTCGGGTTTGCTCGGGCCCTGTCGGACTCCTTCGTGCCCTGTCAGGTTTGCTCAGGCCCTGTCGGGTTTGCTCGGGCCCTGTCAGGCTCCGTCGAGCCCTGTCAGGTTTGCTCGGGCCCTGTCGGGTTTGCTCAGGCCCTGTCAGGCTCCGTCGAGCCCTGTCAGGTTTGCTCGGGCCCTGTCGGGTTTCCTCGGGCCATGTCGGGCTCCATCGAGCCCTGTCAGGCTTTGTCGAACCCTGTCGGGTTTGCTCGGGCCCTGTTGGGTTTGCTCGGGTCCTGTCGGGCTCTGTCGGGCCCTGTCGGGTTTGCTCGGGCCCTGTCAGGCTCCGTCGGGCCCTGTCGGATTTCCTCGGGCCCTCTCGGGTTCCGTCAGGCCCTGTCGGTTTTCCTCGGGCCCTGTCGGACTCTATCGAGCCCTGTCAGGCTCCGTCGGTCTCTTTCGGGTTTGCTCAGGCCCTGTCGGGCTCCGTCGGGCCCTGTCAGGCTTTGTCAGGTCCTGTCAGGTTTGCTCGGGCCCTGTCGGGCCTTGTCGGGCCCTGTCGGGTTTGCTCGGGCTCTGTCGGGCTCCAGCGTGCCCTGTCGGGTTTGCCCGGGCCCTGTCGGGCTCCATCGAGCCCTGTCAGGCTTCGTCGGGCCCTTGCGGGTTTGCTCGGGCCCTGTCGGGCTTCGTCAGGCCCTGTCGGGTTCGCTCGGACCCTATCGGGATCCGTCGGGCCCTGTCGGGCTTCGTCAGGCCCTGTCGGGTTCGCTCGGGCCCTATCGGGCTCCGTCGGGGCCTGTCGGGTTTCCTCGGGCCCCGTCGGGCTCCATCGAGCCCTGTCAGGCTCCGTCGGGCCCTTTCGGGTTTGCTCGGGCCCTGTCGGGCTCCGTCGGGCCCTGTCGGGTTTGCTCGGGCCCTGTCGGGTTTGCTCGGGCCCTGTCAGGCTTTGTCAAGCCCTGTCGGGTTTGCTAGGGCCCTGTCGGGTTTGCTAGGGCCCTGTCGGGCTCCGTCGGGCCCTGTCTGGTTTCCTCAGGCCCTGTCGGACTCCGTCGATCCCTGTCGGGTTTGCTCAGGCACTGTCGGGTTTGCTCAGGCCCTGTCGGGTTTGCTTGGGCCCTGTTGGGTTTGCTCGGGCCCTGTCGGGCTTCCTCGGGCCCTGTCGGGCTCCATCGAGCCCTGTCAGGCTCCGTCGGACCCTATCAGGCTTTGCTCGGGCCCTGTCGGGCTCCGTCAGGCCCTGTCGGGTTTGCTCGGGCCCTATCGGGCTCCGTCGGGCCCTGTCGGGTTTCCTCGGGCTCTGTCGGTCTCCATCAAGCCCTGTCAGGCTCCGTCGGGCCCTGTCGGGTTTGCTCGGGCCCTGTCGGGTTTGCTCAGGCACTGTCGGGTTTGCTCAGGCCCTGTCGGGTTTGCTTGGGCCCTGTCGGGCTCCGTCGGGCCCTGTCGGGTTTCCTCGGGCCCTGTCGGGCTCCATCGATCCCTGTCAGGCTCCGTCGGGCCCTTGCGGGTTTGCTCGGGCCCTGTCGGGCTCCGTCAGGCCCTGTCGGGTTCGCTCGGGCCCTATCGGGCTCCGTCGGGCCCTGTCGGGTTTCCTCGGGCCCTGTCAAGCTCCATCGAGCCCTGTCAGGCTCCGTCGGGCCCTTTCGGGTTTGCTTGGGCCCTGTCGGGCTCCGTCGGGCCCTGTCGGTTTTGCTCGGGCCCTGTCGGGTTTGCTCGGGCCCTGTCAGGCTTTGTCAAGCCCTGTCGGGTTTGCTAGGGCCCTGTCGGGCTCCGTCGGGCCCTATCTGGTTTCCTCAGGCCCTGTCGGACTCCGTCGATCCCTGTCGGGTTTGCTCGGGCCCTGTCAGGCTCCGTCGCGCCCTGTCAAGTTTCCTCAGGCCCTGTCGGGCTCCATCGAGCCCTGTCGGGTTTGCTCGGGCCCTGTCAGGCTCCGTCGCGCCCTGTCAAGTTTCCTCAGGCCCTGTCGGGCTCCATCGAGCCCTGTCGGGTTTGCTCGGGCCCTGTCGGGCTCCAGCGAACCCTGTCAGGCTCCATCGAACCCTGTCAGGCTTTGTCGGGTCCTGTCGGGTTTGCTCAGGCCCTGTCAGGCTCCGTCGACCCCTGTCAGGTATGCTCGGGCCCTGTCGGGTTTGCTCAGGCCCTGTCAGGCTCCGTCGACCCCTGTCAGGTTTGCTCGGGCCCTGTCGGGCTCCGTCGGGCCCTATCAGGTTTGCTCGGGCCCTGTCGGGTTTGCTCAGGCCCTGTCAGGCTCCGTCGAGCCCTGTCGGGTTTGCTCATGCCCTGTCAGGCTCCGTCAGGCCCTGTCGGGTTTGCTCGGGCCCTGTCGGGTTTGCTGGGGCCCTGTCGGGCTCCGTCGGGCCCTGTCGGGTTTGCTCGGGCCCTGTCGGGCTCCGTCTAGCCCTGTCGGGTTTCCTCGGGCCCTGTCGGGCTCCATCGAGCCCTGTCAGGCTCTGTGAGGCTTTGTCGGGTTTGCTCGGGCCCTGTCAGGCTCCGTCGGGCCCTGTCGGGTTTGCTCGGGCCCTGTCGGGTTTGCTCAGGCACTGTCGGGTTTGCTCAGGCCCTGTCGGGTTTGCTTGGGCCCTGTTGGGTTTGCTCGGGCCCTGTCGGGCTTCCTCGGGCCCTGTCGGGCTCCATCGAGCCCTGTCAGGCTCCGTCGGACCCTATCAGGCTTTGCTCGGGCCCTGTCGGGCTCCGTCAGGCCCTGTCGGGTTTGCTCGGGCCCTATCGGGCTCCGTCGGGCCCTGTCGGGTTTCCTCGGGCTCTGTCGGTCTCCATCAAGCCCTGTCAGGCTCCGTCGGGCCCTGTCGGGTTTGCTCGGGCCCTGTCGGGTTTGCTCAGGCACTGTCGGGTTTGCTCAGGCCCTGTCGGGTTTGCTTGGGCCCTGTCGGGCTCCGTCGGGCCCTGTCGGGTTTCCTCGGGCCCTGTCGGGCTCCATCGATCCCTGTCAGGCTCCGTCGGGCCCTTGCGGGTTTGCTTGGGCCCTGTCGGGCTCCGTCAGGCCCTGTCGGGTTCGCTCGGGCCCTATCGGGCTCCGTCGGGCCCTGTCGGGTTTCCTCGGGCCCTGTCAAGATCCATCGAGCCCTGTCAGGCTCCGTCGGGCCCTTTCGGGTTTGCTTGGGCCCTGTCGGGCTCCGTCGGGCCCTGTCGGTTTTGCTCGGGCCCTGTCGGGTTTGCTCGGGCCCTGTCAGGCTTTGTCAAGCCCTGTCGGGTTTGCTAGGGCCCTGTCGGGCTCCGTCGGGCCCTATCTGGTTTCCTCAGGCCCTGTCGGACTCCGTCGATCCCTGTCGGGTTTGCTCGGGCCCTGTCAGGCTCCGTCGCGCCCTGTCAAGTTTCCTCAGGCCCTGTCGGGCTCCATCGAGCCCTGTCGGGTTTGCTCGGGCCCTGTCGGGCTCCATCGAACCCTGTCAGGCTTTGTCGGGTCCTGTCGGGTTTGCTCAGGCCCTGTCAGGCTCCGTCGACCCCTGTCAGGTATGCTCGGGCCCTGTCGGGTTTGCTCGGGCCCTGTCGGGTTTGCTCGGGCCCTGTCAGGCTTTGTCAAGCCCTGTCGGGTTTGCTAGGGCCCTGTCGGGTTTGCTAGGGCCCTGTCGGGCTCCGTCGGGCCCTGTCTGGTTTCCTCAGGCCCTGTCGGACTCCGTCGATCCCTGTCGGGTTTGCTCAGGCACTGTCGGGTTTGCTCAGGCCCTGTCGGGTTTGCTTGGGCCCTGTTGGGTTTGCTCGGGCCCTGTCGGGCTTCCTCGGGCCCTGTCGGGCTCCATCGAGCCCTGTCAGGCTCCGTCGGACCCTATCAGGCTTTGCTCGGGCCCTGTCGGGCTCCGTCAGGCCCTGTCGGGTTTGCTCGGGCCCTATCGGGCTCCGTCGGGCCCTGTCGGGTTTCCTCGGGCTCTGTCAGTCTCCATCAAGCCCTGTCAGGCTCCGTCGGGCCCTGTCGGGTTTGCTCGGGCCCTGTCGGGTTTGCTCAGGCACTGTCGGGTTTGCTCAGGCCCTGTCGGGTTTGCTTGGGCCCTGTCGGGCTCCGTCGGGCCCTGTCGGGTTTCCTCGGGCCCTGTCGGGCTCCATCGATCCCTGTCAGGCTCCGTCGGGCCCTTGCGGGTTTGCTCGGGCCCTGTCGGGCTCCGTCAGGCCCTGTCGGGTTCGCTCGGGCCCTATCGGGCTCCGTCGGGCCCTGTCGGGTTTCCTCGGGCCCTGTCAAGCTCCATCGAGCCCTGTCAGGCTCCGTCGGGCCCTTTCGGGTTTGCTTGGGCCCTGTCGGGCTCCGTCGGGCCCTGTCGGTTTTGCTTGGGCCCTGTCGGGTTTGCTCGGGCCCTGTCAGGCTTTGTCAAGCCCTGTCGGGTTTGCTAGGGCCCTGTCGGGCTCCGTCGGGCCCTATCTGGTTTCCTCAGGCCCTGTCGGACTCCGTCGATCCCTGTCGGGTTTGCTCGGGCCCTGTCAGGCTCCGTCGCGCCCTGTCAAGTTTCCTCAGGCCCTGTCGGGCTCCATCGAGCCCTGTCGGGTTTGCTCGGGCCCTGTCAGGCTCCGTCGCGCCCTGTCAAGTTTCCTCAGGCCCTGTCGGGCTCCATCGAGCCCTGTCGGGTTTGCTCGGGCCCTGTCGGGCTCCATCGAACCCTGTCAGGCTTTGTCGGGTCCTGTCGGGTTTGCTCAGGCCCTGTCAGGCTCCGTCGACCCCTGTCAGGTATGCTCGGGCCCTGTCGGGTTTGCTCAGGCCCTGTCAGGCTCCGTCGACCCCTGTCAGGTTTGCTCTGGCCCTGTCGGGCTCCGTCGGGCCCTATCAGGTTTGCTCGGGCCCTGTCGGGTTTGCTCAGGCCCTGTCAGGCTCCGTCGAGCCCTGTCGGGTTTGCTCATGCCCTGTCAGGCTCCGTCAGGCCCTGTCGGGTTTGCTCGGGCCCTGTCGGGTTTGCTGGGGCCCTGTCGGGCTCCGTCGGGCCCTGTCGGGTTTGCTCGGGCCCTGTCGGGCTCCGTCTAGCCCTGTCGGGTTTCCTCGGGCCCTGTCGGGCTCCATCGAGCCCTGTCAGGCTCTGTGAGGCTTTGTCGGGTTTGCTCGGGCCCTGTCAGGCTCCGTCGGGCCCTGTCGGGTTTGCTCGGGCCCTGTCGGGTTTGCTCAGGCACTGTCGGGTTTGCTCAGGCCCTGTCGGGTTTGCTTGGGCCCTGTTGGGTTTGCTCGGGCCCTGTCGGGCTTCCTCGGGCCCTGTCGGGCTCCATCGAGCCCTGTCAGGCTCCGTCGGACCCTATCAGGCTTTGCTCGGGCCCTGTCGGGCTCCGTCAGGCCCTGTCGGGTTTGCTCGGGCCCTATCGGGCTCCGTCGGGCCCTGTCGGGTTTCCTCGGGCTCTGTCGGTCTCCATCAAGCCCTGTCAGGCTCCGTCGGGCCCTGTCGGGTTTGCTCGGGCCCTGTCGGGTTTGCTCAGGCACTGTCGGGTTTGCTCAGGCCCTGTCGGGTTTGCTTGGGCCCTGTCGGGCTCCGTCGGGCCCTGTCGGGTTTCCTCGGGCCCTGTCGGGCTCCATCGATCCCTGTCAGGCTCCGTCGGGCCCTTGCGGGTTTGCTCGGGCCCTGTCGGGCTCCGTCAGGCCCTGTCGGGTTCGCTCGGGCCCTATCGGGCTCCGTCGGGCCCTGTCGGGTTTCCTCGGGCCCTGTCAAGCTCCATCGAGCCCTGTCAGGCTCCGTCGGGCCCTTTCGGGTTTGCTTGGGCCCTGTCGGGCTCCGTCGGGCCCTGTCGGTTTTGCTCGGGCCCTGTCGGGTTTGCTCAGGCCCTGTCAGGCTTTGTCAAGCCCTGTCGGGTTTGCTAGGGCCCTGTCGGGCTCCGTCGGGCCCTATCTGGTTTCCTCAGGCCCTGTCGGACTCCGTCGATCCCTGTCGGGTTTGCTCGGGCCCTGTCAGGCTCCGTCGCGCCCTGTCAAGTTTCCTCAGGCCCTGTCGGGCTCCATCGAGCCCTGTCGGGTTTGCTCGGGCCCTGTCGGGCTCCATCGAACCCTGTCAGGCTTTGTCGGGTCCTGTCGGGTTTGCTCAGGCCCTGTCAGGCTCCGTCGACCCCTGTCAAGTATGCTCGGGCCCTGTCGGGTTTGCTCAGGCCCTGTCAGGCTCCGTCGACCCCTGTCAGGTTTGCTCGGGCCCTGTCGGGCTCCGTCAGGCCCTATCAGGTTTGCTCGGGCCCTGTCGGGTTTGCTCAGGCCCTGTCAGGCTCCGTCGAGCCCTGTCGGGTTTGCTCATGCCCTGTCAGGCTCCGTCAGGCCCTGTCGGGTTTGCTCGGGCCCTGTCGGGTTTGCTGGGGCCCTGTCGGGCTCCGTCGGGCCCTGTCGGGTTTGCTCCGGCCCTGTCGGGCTCCGTCTAGCCCTGTCGGGTTTCCTCGGGCCCTGTCGGGCTCCATCGAGCCCTGTCAGGCTCTGTGAGGCTTGTCGGGTTTGCTCGGGCCCTGTCAGGCTCCGTCGGGCCCTGTCAGGCTTTGTCGGGCCCTGTCGGGTTTGCTCGGGCCCTGTCGGGCTCCGTCGAGCCATGTCGGGTTTGCTCGGGCCCTGTCAGGCTCCATCGAACCCTGTCAGGCTTTGTCGGGTCCTGTCGGGTTTGCTCAGGCCCTGTCAGGCTCCGTCGACCCCTGTCAGGTATGCTCGGGCCCTGTCGGGTTTGCTCAGGCCCTGTCAGGCGCCGTCGACCCCTGTCAGGTTTGCTCGGGCCCTGTCGGGCTCCGTCGGGCCCTGTCAGGTTTGCTCGGGCCCTGTCGGGCTCCGTCGGTCCCTGTCGGGTTTGCTCAGGCCCTGTCAGGCTCCGTCGACCCCTGTCAGGTATGCTCGGGCCCTGTCGGGTTTGCTCAGGCCCTGTCAGGCGCCGTCGACCCCTGTCAGGTTTGCTCGGGCCCTGTCGGGCTCCGTCGGGCCCTATCAGGTTTGCTCGGGCCCTGTCGGGTTTGCTCAGGCCCTGTCAGGCTCCGTCGAGCCCTGTCGGGTTTGCTCATGCCCTGTCAGGCTCCGTCAGGCCCTGTCGGGTTTGCTCGGGCCCTGTCGGGTTTGCTGGGGCCCTGTCGGGCTCCGTCGGGCCCTGTCGGGTTTGCTCGGGCCCTGTCGGGCTCCGTCTAGCCCTGTCGGGTTTCCTCGGGCCCTGTCGGGCTCCATCGAGCCCTGTCAGGCTCTGTGAGGCTTTGTCGGGTTTGCTCGGGCCCTGTCAGGCTCCGTCGGGCCCTGTCGGGTTTGCTCGGGCCCTGTCGGGTTTGCTCAGGCACTGTCGGGTTTGCTCAGGCCCTGTCGGGTTTGCTTGGGCCCTGTTGGGTTTGCTCGGGCCCTGTCGGGCTTCCTCGGGCCCTGTCGGGCTCCATCGAGCCCTGTCAGGCTCCGTCGGACCCTATCAGGCTTTGCTCGGGCCCTGTCGGGCTCCGTCAGGCCCTGTCGGGTTTGCTCGGGCCCTATCGGGCTCCGTCGGGCCCTGTCGGGTTTCCTCGGGCTCTGTCGGTCTCCATCAAGCCCTGTCAGGCTCCGTCGGGCCCTGTCGGGTTTGCTCGGGCCCTGTCGGGTTTGCTCAGGCACTGTCGGGTTTGCTCAGGCCCTGTCGGGTTTGCTTGGGCCCTGTCGGGCTCCGTCGGGCCCTGTCGGGTTTCCTCGGGCCCTGTCGGGCTCCATCGATCCCTGTCAGGCTCCGTCGGGCCCTTGCGGGTTTGCTCGGGCCCTGTCGGGCTCCGTCAGGCCCTGTCGGGTTCGCTCGGGCCCTATCGGGCTCCGTCGGGCCCTGTCGGGTTTCCTCGGGCCCTGTCAAGCTCCATCGAGCCCTGTCAGGCTCCGTCGGGCCCTTTCGGGTTTGCTTGGGCCCTGTCGGGCTCCGTCGGGCCCTGTCGGTTTTGCTCGGGCCCTGTCGGGTTTGCTCAGGCCCTGTCAGGCTTTGTCAAGCCCTATCGGGTTTGCTAGGGCCCTGTCGGGCTCCGTCGGGCCCTATCTGGTTTCCTCAGGCCCTGTCGGACTCCGTCGATCCCTGTCGGGTTTGCTCGGGCCCTGTCAGGCTCCGTCGCGCCCTGTCAAGTTTCCTCAGGCCCTGTCGGGCTCCATCGAGCCCTGTCGGGTTTGCTCGGGCCCTGTCGGGCTCCATCGAACCCTGTCAGGCTTTGTCGGGTCCTGTCGGGTTTGCTCAGGCCCTGTCAGGCTCCGTCGACCCCTGTCAGGTATGCTCGGGCCCTGTCGGGTTTGCTCAGGCCCTGTCAGGCTCCGTCGACCCCTGTCAGGTTTGCTCGGGCCCTGTCGGGCTCCGTCGGGCCCTATCAGGTTTGCTCGGGCCCTGTCGGGTTTGCTCAGGCCCTGTCAGGCTCCGTCGAGCCCTGTCGGGTTTGCTCATGCCCTGTCAGGCTCCGTCAGGCCCTGTCGGGTTTGCTCGGGCCCTGTCGGGTTTGCTGGGGCCCTGTCGGGCTCCGTCGGGCCCTGTCGGGTTTGCTCCGGCCCTGTCGGGCTCCGTCTAGCCCTGTCGGGTTTCCTCGGGCCCTGTCGGGCTCCATCGAGCCCTGTCAGGCTCTGTGAGGCTTGTCGGGTTTGCTCGGGCCCTGTCAGGCTCCGTCGGGCCCTGTCAGGCTTTGTCGGGCCCTGTCGGGTTTGCTCGGGCCCTGTCGGGCTCCGTCGAGCCATGTCGGGTTTGCTCGGGCCCTGTCAGGCTCCATCGAACCCTGTCAGGCTTTGTCGGGTCCTGTCGGGTTTGCTCAGGCCCTGTCAGGCTCCGTCGACCCCTGTCAGGTATGCTCGGGCCCTGTCGGGTTTGCTCAGGCCCTGTCAGGCGCCGTCGACCCCTGTCAGGTTTGCTCGGGCCCTGTCGGGCTCCGTCGGGCCCTGTCAGGTTTGCTCGGGCCCTGTCGGGCTCCGTCGGTCCCTGTCGGGTTTGCTCGGGCCCTGTCGGGCTCCGTCGGGCCCTGTCAGGTTTGCTCGGGCCCTGTCGGGCATTGTCGAGCCCTGTCGGGTTTGCTCGGGCCCTGTCGGGCTCCGTCGCGCCCTGTCGGGTTTGCTCGGGCCCTGTCAGGCTCCATCGAGCCCTGTCCGGTTTGCTCGGGCCCTGTCGGGCTCCATCGGACCCTGTCAGGCTTTGTCGGGTCCTGTCGGGTTTGCTCAGGCCCTGTCGGGCCTTGTCAGGCCCTGTCGGGTTTGCTCGGGCCCTGTCAGGCTTTGTCAAGCCCTGTCGGGTTTGCTAGGGCCCTGTCGGGCTCCGTCGGGCCCTATCTGGTTTCCTCAGGCCCTGTCGGACTCCGTCGATCCCTGTCGGGTTTGCTCGGGCCCTGTCAGGCTCCGTCGCGCCCTGTCAAGTTTCCTCAGGCCCTGTCGGGCTCCATCGAGCCCTGTCGGGTTTGCTCGGGCCCTGTCGGGCTCCATCGAACCCTGTCAGGCTTTGTCGGGTCCTGTCGGGTTTGCTCAGGCCCTGTCAGGCTCCGTCGACCCCTGTCAGGTATGCTCGGGCCCTGTCGGGTTTGCTCAGGCCCTGTCAGGCTCCGTCGACCCCTGTCAGGTTTGCTCGGGCCCTGTCGGGCTCCGTCGGGCCCTATCAGGTTTGCTCGGGCCCTGTCGGGTTTGCTCAGGCCCTGTCAGGCTCCGTCGAGCCCTGTCGGGTTTGCTCATGCCCTGTCAGGCTCCGTCAGGCCCTGTCGGGTTTGCTCGGGCCCTGTCGGGTTTGCTGGGGCCCTGTCGGGCTCCGTCGGGCCCTGTCGGGTTTGCTCCGGCCCTGTCGGGCTCCGTCTAGCCCTGTCGGGTTTCCTCGGGCCCTGTCGGGCTCCATCGAGCCCTGTCAGGCTCTGTGAGGCTTGTCGGGTTTGCTCGGGCCCTGTCAGGCTCCGTCGGGCCCTGTCAGGCTTTGTCGGGCCCTGTCGGGTTTGCTCGGGCCCTGTCGGGCTCCGTCGAGCCATGTCGGGTTTGCTCGGGCCCTGTCAGGCTCCATCGAACCCTGTCAGGCTTTGTCGGGTCCTGTCGGGTTTGCTCAGGCCCTGTCAGGCTCCGTCGACCCCTGTCAGGTATGCTCGGGCCCTGTCGGGTTTGCTCAGGCCCTGTCAGGCGCCGTCGACCCCTGTCAGGTTTGCTCGGGCCCTGTCGGGCTCCGTCGGGCCCTGTCAGGTTTGCTCGGGCCCTGTCGGGCTCCGTCGGTCCCTGTCGGGTTTGCTCGGGCCCTGTCGGGCTCCGTCGGGCCCTGTCAGGTTTGCTCGGGCCCTGTCGGGCATTGTCGAGCCCTGTCGGGTTTGCTCGGGCCCTGTCAGGCTCCGTCGCGCCCTGTCGGGTTTGCTCGGGCCCTGTCAGGCTCCATCGAGCCCTGTCCGGTTTGCTCGGGCCCTGTCGGGCTCCATCGGACCCTGTCAGGCTTTGTCGGGTCCTGTCGGGTTTGCTCAGGCCCTGTCGGGCCTTGTCAGGCCCTGTCGGGTTTGCTCGGGCCCTGTCGGGTTTGCCCGCGTCTTGTCGGGCTCCGTCGGGCCCTGTCAGATTCGCTCGGGCCCTGTCGGGTTTGCTCGGGCCCTGTCAGGCTCCGTCAGGCCCTGTCGGGTTTTCTCGTGCCCTGTCGGGCTCCGTCGGGCCCTGTCAGGTTTGCTTGCGCCCTGTCGGGATCCGTTGGGCCCTGTCGGGTTTGCTCGGGCCCTGTCGGGCTCCTTCGTGCCCTGTCAGGTTTGCTCGGGCCCTGTCGGGTTTGCTCGGGCCCTGTCAGGCTCCATCAAGCCCTGTCGGGTTTGCTCGGGCCCTGTCAGGCTCCGTCGGGCCCTGTCGGGTTTCCTTGGGCCCTGTCAGGCTCCATCGAGCCCTGTCAGGCTTTGTCGAACCATGTCAGGTTTGCTCGGGCCCTGTCGGGTTTGCTCGGGCCCTGTCAGGCTCTGTCGGGCCCTGTCTGGTTTCCTCGGGCCCTGTCGGGCTCCTTCGAGCCCTGTCAGGTTTGCTCGGGCCGTGTCGGGTTTGCTCGGGCCCTGTCAGGCTCCGTCGAGCCCTGGCGGGTTTGCTCGGGCCCTGTCGGGCCTTGTCGGGCCCTGTCGGGTTTGCTCGGGCTCTGTCGGGCTCTAGCATGCCCTGTCGGGTTTGCCCGGGCCCTGTCAGGCTCCGTCAGGCCCTGTCGGGTTTGCTCGGGCCCTATCGGGCTCCGTGGGGCCCTGTCGGGTTTCCTCGGGCCCTGTCGGGCTCCATCGAGCCCTGTCAGGCTCCGTCGGGCCCTTTCGGGTTTGCTCGGGCCCTGTCGGGCTCCGTCAGGCCCTGTCGGACTTGCTCAGGCCCTGTCGGGTTTGCTCGAGCCCTGTCGGGCTCCATCGGGCCCTGTCGGGTTTGCTCGGGCCCTCTCGGGCTCCGTCGGGCCCTGTTGGGTTTCCTCGGGCCCTGTCAGGCTCCATCGAGCCCTGTCAGGCTTCGTCGGGCCCTTTCGGGTTTGCTCGGGCCCTGTCGGGCTCCGTCAGGCCCTGTCAGGTTTGCTCGGGCCCTATCGGGCTCCGTCGGGCCCTGTCGGGTTTCCTCGGGCTCTGTCGGTCTCCATCGAGCCCTGTCAGGCTCCGTCAGGCCCTGTCGGGTTTGCTCGGGCCCTATCGAGCTCCGTCGGGCCCTGTCGGGTTTCCTCGGGCTCTGTTGGTCTCCATCGAGCCCTGTCAGGCTCCGTCGGGCCCTGTCGGGTTTGCTCGGGCCCTGTCGGGTTTGCTCAGGCACTGTCGGGATTGCTCAGGCCCTGTCGGGTTTGCTTGGGCCCTGTCGGGTTTGCTCGGGCCCTGTCGGGCTTCCTCGGGCCCTGTCGGGCTCCATCGAGCCCTGTCAGGCTCCGTCGGACCCTATCAGGCTTTGCTCGGGCCCTGTCGGGCTCCGTCAGGCCCTGTCGGGTTTGCTCGGGCCCTATCGGGCTCCGTCGGGCCCTGTCGGGTTTCCTCGGGCTCTGTCGGTCTCCATCAAGCCCTGTCAGGCTCCGTCGGGCCCTGTCGGGTTTGCTCGGGCCCTATCGGGTTCGCTCAGGCACTGTCGGGTTTGCTCAGGCCCTGTCGGGTTTGCTTGGGCCCTGTCGGGCTCCGTCGGGCCCTGTCGGGTTTCCTCGGGCCCTGTCGGGCTCCATCGAGCCCTGTCAGGCTTCGTCGGGCCCTTGCGGGTTTGCTCGGGCCCTGTCGGGCTCCGTCAGGCCCTGTCGGGTTTGCTCGGGCCCTGTCGGACTCCTTCGTGCCCTGTCAGGTTTGCTCAGGCCCTGTCGGGTTTGCTCGGGCCCTGTCAGGCTCCGTCGAGCCCTGTCAGGTTTGCTCGGGCCCTGTCGGGTTTGCTCAGGCCCTGTCAGGCTCCGTCGAGCCCTGTCAGGTTTGCTCGGGCCCTGTCGGGTTTCCTCGGGCCATGTCGGGCTCCATCGAGCCCTGTCAGGCTTTGTCGAACCCTGTCGGGTTTGCTCGGGCCCTGTTGGGTTTGCTCGGGTCCTGTCGGGCTCTGTCGGGCCCTGTCGGGTTTGCTCGGGCCCTGTCAGGCTCCGTCGGGCCCTGTCGGATTTCCTCGGGCCCTCTCGGGTTCCGTCAGGCCCTGTCGGTTTTCCTCGGGCCCTGTCGGACTCTATCGAGCCCTGTCAGGCTCCGTCGGTCTCTTTCGGGTTTGCTCAGGCCCTGTCGGGCTCCGTCGGGCCCTGTCAGGCTTTGTCAGGTCCTGTCAGGTTTGCTCGGGCCCTGTCGGGCCTTGTCGGGCCCTGTCGGGTTTGCTCGGGCTCTGTCGGGCTCCAGCGTGCCCTGTCGGGTTTGCCCGGGCCCTGTCGGGCTCCATCGAGCCCTGTCAGGCTTCGTCGGGCCCTTGCGGGTTTGCTCGGGCCCTGTCGGGCTTCGTCAGGCCCTGTCGGGTTCGCTCGGACCCTATCGGGATCCGTCGGGCCCTGTCGGGCTTCGTCAGGCCCTGTCGGGTTCGCTCGGGCCCTATCGGGCTCCGTCGGGGCCTGTCGGGTTTCCTCGGGCCCCGTCGGGCTCCATCGAGCCCTGTCAGGCTCCGTCGGGCCCTTTCGGGTTTGCTCGGGCCCTGTCGGGCTCCGTCGGGCCCTGTCGGGTTTGCTCGGGCCCTGTCGGGTTTGCTCGGGCCCTGTCAGGCTTTGTCAAGCCCTGTCGGGTTTGCTAGGGCCCTGTCGGGTTTGCTAGGGCCCTGTCGGGCTCCGTCGGGCCCTGTCTGGTTTCCTCAGGCCCTGTCGGACTCCGTCGATCCCTGTCGGGTTTGCTCAGGCACTGTCGGGTTTGCTCAGGCCCTGTCGGGTTTGCTTGGGCCCTGTTGGGTTTGCTCGGGCCCTGTCGGGCTTCCTCGGGCCCTGTCGGGCTCCATCGAGCCCTGTCAGGCTCCGTCGGACCCTATCAGGCTTTGCTCGGGCCCTGTCGGGCTCCGTCAGGCCCTGTCGGGTTTGCTCGGGCCCTATCGGGCTCCGTCGGGCCCTGTCGGGTTTCCTCGGGCTCTGTCGGTCTCCATCAAGCCCTGTCAGGCTCCGTCGGGCCCTGTCGGGTTTGCTCGGGCCCTGTCGGGTTTGCTCAGGCACTGTCGGGTTTGCTCAGGCCCTGTCGGGTTTGCTTGGGCCCTGTCGGGCTCCGTCGGGCCCTGTCGGGTTTCCTCGGGCCCTGTCGGGCTCCATCGATCCCTGTCAGGCTCCGTCGGGCCCTTGCGGGTTTGCTCGGGCCCTGTCGGGCTCCGTCAGGCCCTGTCGGGTTCGCTCGGGCCCTATCGGGCTCCGTCGGGCCCTGTCGGGTTTCCTCGGGCCCTGTCAAGCTCCATCGAGCCCTGTCAGGCTCCGTCGGGCCCTTTCGGGTTTGCTTGGGCCCTGTCGGGCTCCGTCGGGCCCTGTCGGTTTTGCTCGGGCC
This sequence comes from Patagioenas fasciata, assembly GCF_037038585.1. Classification (NCBI taxonomy): domain Eukaryota; kingdom Metazoa; phylum Chordata; class Aves; order Columbiformes; family Columbidae; genus Patagioenas; species Patagioenas fasciata. Next base: position 3,240,520 of record NC_092532.1, read on the forward strand.
CTGTCGGGTTTGCTCGGGCCCTGTCAGGCTTTGTCAAGCCCTGTCGGGTTTGCTAGGGCCCTGTCGGGCTCCGTCGGGCCCTATCTGGTTTCCTCAGGCCCTGTCGGACTCCGTCGATCCCTGTCGGGTTTGCTCGGGCCCTGTCAGGCTCCGTCGCGCCCTGTCAAGTTTCCTCAGGCCCTGTCGGGCTCCATCGAGCCCTGTCGGGTTTGCTCGGGCCCTGTCAGGCTCCGTCGCGCCCTGTCAAGTTTCCTCAGGCCCTGTCGGGCTCCATCGAGCCCTGTCGGGTTTGCTCGGGCCCTGTCGGGCTCCAGCGAACCCTGTCAGGCTCCATCGAACCCTGTCAGGCTTTGTCGGGTCCTGTCGGGTTTGCTCAGGCCCTGTCAGGCTCCGTCGACCCCTGTCAGGTATGCTCGGGCCCTGTCGGGTTTGCTCAGGCCCTGTCAGGCTCCGTCGACCCCTGTCAGGTTTGCTCGGGCCCTGTCGGGCTCCGTCGGGCCCTATCAGGTTTGCTCGGGCCCTGTCGGGTTTGCTCAGGCCCTGTCAGGCTCCGTCGAGCCCTGTCGGGTTTGCTCATGCCCTGTCAGGCTCCGTCAGGCCCTGTCGGGTTTGCTCGGGCCCTGTCGGGTTTGCTGGGGCCCTGTCGGGCTCCGTCGGGCCCTGTCGGGTTTGCTCGGGCCCTGTCGGGCTCCGTCTAGCCCTGTCGGGTTTCCTCGGGCCCTGTCGGGCTCCATCGAGCCCTGTCAGGCTCTGTGAGGCTTTGTCGGGTTTGCTCGGGCCCTGTCAGGCTCCGTCGGGCCCTGTCGGGTTTGCTCGGGCCCTGTCGGGTTTGCTCAGGCACTGTCGGGTTTGCTCAGGCCCTGTCGGGTTTGCTTGGGCCCTGTTGGGTTTGCTCGGGCCCTGTCGGGCTTCTTCGGGCCCTGTCGGGCTCCATCGAGCCCTGTCAGGCTCCGTCGGACCCTATCAGGCTTTGCTCGGGCCCTGTCGGGCTCCGTCAGGCCCTGTCGGGTTTGCTCGGGCCCTATCGGGCTCCGTCGGGCCCTGTCGGGTTTCCTCGGGCTCTGTCGGTCTCCATCAAGCCCTGTCAGGCTCCGTCGGGCCCTGTCGGGTTTGCTCGGGCCCTGTCGGGTTTGCTCAGGCACTGTCGGGTTTGCTCAGGCCCTGTCGGGTTTGCTTGGGCCCTGTCGGGCTCCGTCGGGCCCTGTCGGGTTTCCTCGGGCCCTGTCGGGCTCCATCGATCCCTGTCAGGCTCCGTCGGGCCCTTGCGGGTTTGCTTGGGCCCTGTCGGGCTCCGTCAGGCCCTGTCGGGTTCGCTCGGGCCCTATCGGGCTCCGTCGGGCCCTGTCGGGTTTCCTCGGGCCCTGTCAAGCTCCATCGAGCCCTGTCAGGCTCCGTCGGGCCCTTTCGGGTTTGCTTGGGCCCTGTCGGGCTCCGTCGGGCCCTGTCGGTTTTGCTCGGGCCCTGTCGGGTTTGCTCGGGCCCTGTCAGGCTTTGTCAAGCCCTGTCGGGTTTGCTAGGGCCCTGTCGGGCTCCGTCGGGCCCTATCTGGTTTCCTCAGGCCCTGTCGGACTCCGTCGATCCCTGTCGGGTTTGCTCGGGCCCTGTCAGGCTCCGTCGCGCCCTGTCAAGTTTCCTCAGGCCCTGTCGGGCTCCATCGAGCCCTGTCGGGTTTGCTCGGGCCCTGTCGGGCTCCATCGAACCCTGTCAGGCTTTGTCGGGTCCTGTCGGGTTTGCTCAGGCCCTGTCAGGCTCCGTCGACCCCTGTCAGGTATGCTCGGGCCCTGTCGGGTTTGCTCGGGCCCTGTCGGGTTTGCTCGGGCCCTGTCAGGCTTTGTCAAGCCCTGTCGGGTTTGCTAGGGCCCTGTCGGGTTTGCTAGGGCCCTGTCGGGCTCCGTCGGGCCCTGTCTGGTTTCCTCAGGCCCTGTCGGACTCCGTCGATCCCTGTCGGGTTTGCTCAGGCACTGTCGGGTTTGCTCAGGCCCTGTCGGGTTTGCTTGGGCCCTGTTGGGTTTGCTCGGGCCCTGTCGGGCTTCCTCGGGCCCTGTCGGGCTCCATCGAGCCCTGTCAGGCTCCGTCGGACCCTATCAGGCTTTGCTCGGGCCCTGTCGGGCTCCGTCAGGCCCTGTCGGGTTTGCTCGGGCCCTATCGGGCTCCGTCGGGCCCTGTCGGGTTTCCTCGGGCTCTGTCGGTCTCCATCAAGCCCTGTCAGGCTCCGTCGGGCCCTGTCGGGTTTGCTCGGGCCCTGTCGGGTTTGCTCAGGCACTGTCGGGTTTGCTCAGGCCCTGTCGGGTTTGCTTGGGCCCTGTCGGGCTCCGTCGGGCCCTGTCGGGTTTCCTCGGGCCCTGTCGGGCTCCATCGATCCCTGTCAGGCTCCGTCGGGCCCTTGCGGGTTTGCTCGGGCCCTGTCGGGCTCCGTCAGGCCCTGTCGGGTTCGCTCGGGCCCTATCGGGCTCCGTCGGGCCCTGTCGGGTTTCCTCGGGCCCTGTCAAGCTCCATCGAGCCCTGTCAGGCTCCGTCGGGCCCTTTCGGGTTTGCTTGGGCCCTGTCGGGCTCCGTCGGGCCCTGTCGGTTTTGCTTGGGCCCTGTCGGGTTTGCTCGGGCCCTGTCAGGCTTTGTCAAGCCCTGTCGGGTTTGCTAGGGCCCTGTCGGGCTCCGTCGGGCCCTATCTGGTTTCCTCAGGCCCTGTCGGACTCCGTCGATCCCTGTCGGGTTTGCTCGGGCCCTGTCAGGCTCCGTCGCGCCCTGTCAAGTTTCCTCAGGCCCTGTCGGGCTCCATCGAGCCCTGTCGGGTTTGCTCGGGCCCTGTCAGGCTCCGTCGCGCCCTGTCAAGTTTCCTCAGGCCCTGTCGGGCTCCATCGAGCCCTGTCGGGTTTGCTCGGGCCCTGTCGGGCTCCATCGAACCCTGTCAGGCTTTGTCGGGTCCTGTCGGGTTTGCTCAGGCCCTGTCAGGCTCCGTCGACCCCTGTCAGGTATGCTCGGGCCCTGTCGGGTTTGCTCAGGCCCTGTCAGGCTCCGTCGACCCCTGTCAGGTTTGCTCTGGCCCTGTCGGGCTCCGTCGGGCCCTATCAGGTTTGCTCGGGCCCTGTCGGGTTTGCTCAGGCCCTGTCAGGCTCCGTCGAGCCCTGTCGGGTTTGCTCATGCCCTGTCAGGCTCCGTCAGGCCCTGTCGGGTTTGCTCGGGCCCTGTCGGGTTTGCTGGGGCCCTGTCGGGCTCCGTCGGGCCCTGTCGGGTTTGCTCGGGCCCTGTCGGGCTCCGTCTAGCCCTGTCGGGTTTCCTCGGGCCCTGTCGGGCTCCATCGAGCCCTGTCAGGCTCTGTGAGGCTTTGTCGGGTTTGCTCGGGCCCTGTCAGGCTCCGTCGGGCCCTGTCGGGTTTGCTCGGGCCCTGTCGGGTTTGCTCAGGCACTGTCGGGTTTGCTCAGGCCCTGTCGGGTTTGCTTGGGCCCTGTTGGGTTTGCTCGGGCCCTGTCGGGCTTCCTCGGGCCCTGTCGGGCTCCATCGAGCCCTGTCAGGCTCCGTCGGACCCTATCAGGCTTTGCTCGGGCCCTGTCGGGCTCCGTCAGGCCCTGTCGGGTTTGCTCGGGCCCTATCGGGCTCCGTCGGGCCCTGTCGGGTTTCCTCGGGCTCTGTCGGTCTCCATCAAGCCCTGTCAGGCTCCGTCGGGCCCTGTCGGGTTTGCTCGGGCCCTGTCGGGTTTGCTCAGGCACTGTCGGGTTTGCTCAGGCCCTGTCGGGTTTGCTTGGGCCCTGTCGGGCTCCGTCGGGCCCTGTCGGGTTTCCTCGGGCCCTGTCGGGCTCCATCGATCCCTGTCAGGCTCCGTCGGGCCCTTGCGGGTTTGCTCGGGCCCTGTCGGGCTCCGTCAGGCCCTGTCGGGTTCGCTCGGGCCCTATCGGGCTCCGTCGGGCCCTGTCGGGTTTCCTCGGGCCCTGTCAAGCTCCATCGAGCCCTGTCAGGCTCCGTCGGGCCCTTTCGGGTTTGCTTGGGCCCTGTCGGGCTCCGTCGGGCCCTGTCGGTTTTGCTCGGGCCCTGTCGGGTTTGCTCAGGCCCGGTCAGGCTTTGTCAAGCCCTGTCGGGTTTGCTAGGGCCCTGTCGGGCTCCGTCGGGCCCTATCTGGTTTCCTCAGGCCCTGTCGGACTCCGTCGATCCCTGTCGGGTTTGCTCGGGCCCTGTCAGGCTCCGTCGCGCCCTGTCAAGTTTCCTCAGGCCCTGTCGGGCTCCATCGAGCCCTGTCGGGTTTGCTCGGGCCCTGTCGGGCTCCATCGAACCCTGTCAGGCTTTGTCGGGTCCTGTCGGGTTTGCTCAGGCCCTGTCAGGCTCCGTCGACCCCTGTCAAGTATGCTCGGGCCCTGTCGGGTTTGCTCAGGCCCTGTCAGGCTCCGTCGACCCCTGTCAGGTTTGCTCGGGCCCTGTCGGGCTCCGTCGGGCCCTATCAGGTTTGCTCGGGCCCTGTCGGGTTTGCTCAGGCCCTGTCAGGCTCCGTCGAGCCCTGTCGGGTTTGCTCATGCCCTGTCAGGCTCCGTCAGGCCCTGTCGGGTTTGCTCGGGCCCTGTCGGGTTTGCTGGGGCCCTGTCGGGCTCCGTCGGGCCCTGTCGGGTTTGCTCCGGCCCTGTCGGGCTCCGTCTAGCCCTGTCGGGTTTCCTCGGGCCCTGTCGGGCTCCATCGAGCCCTGTCAGGCTCTGTGAGGCTTGTCGGGTTTGCTCGGGCCCTGTCAGGCTCCGTCGGGCCCTGTCAGGCTTTGTCGGGCCCTGTCGGGTTTGCTCGGGCCCTGTCGGGCTCCGTCGAGCCATGTCGGGTTTGCTCGGGCCCTGTCAGGCTCCATCGAACCCTGTCAGGCTTTGTCGGGTCCTGTCGGGTTTGCTCAGGCCCTGTCAGGCTCCGTCGACCCCTGTCAGGTATGCTCGGGCCCTGTCGGGTTTGCTCAGGCCCTGTCAGGCGCCGTCGACCCCTGTCAGGTTTGCTCGGGCCCTGTCGGGCTCCGTCGGGCCCTGTCAGGTTTGCTCGGGCCCTGTCGGGCTCCGTCGGTCCCTGTCGGGTTTGCTCAGGCCCTGTCAGGCTCCGTCGACCCCTGTCAGGTATGCTCGGGCCCTGTCGGGTTTGCTCAGGCCCTGTCAGGCGCCGTCGACCCCTGTCAGGTTTGCTCGGGCCCTGTCGGGCTCCGTCGGGCCCTATCAGGTTTGCTCGGGCCCTGTCGGGTTTGCTCAGGCCCTGTCAGGCTCCGTCGAGCCCTGTCGGGTTTGCTCATGCCCTGTCAGGCTCCGTCAGGCCCTGTCGGGTTTGCTCGGGCCCTGTCGGGTTTGCTGGGGCCCTGTCGGGCTCCGTCGGGCCCTGTCGGGTTTGCTCGGGCCCTGTCGGGCTCCGTCTAGCCCTGTCGGGTTTCCTCGGGCCCTGTCGGGCTCCATCGAGCCCTGTCAGGCTCTGTGAGGCTTTGTCGGGTTTGCTCGGGCCCTGTCAGGCTCCGTCGGGCCCTGTCGGGTTTGCTCGGGCCCTGTCGGGTTTGCTCAGGCACTGTCGGGTTTGCTCAGGCCCTGTCGGGTTTGCTTGGGCCCTGTTGGGTTTGCTCGGGCCCTGTCGGGCTTCCTCGGGCCCTGTCGGGCTCCATCGAGCCCTGTCAGGCTCCGTCGGACCCTATCAGGCTTTGCTCGGGCCCTGTCGGGCTCCGTCAGGCCCTGTCGGGTTTGCTCGGGCCCTATCGGGCTCCGTCGGGCCCTGTCGGGTTTCCTCGGGCTCTGTCGGTCTCCATCAAGCCCTGTCAGGCTCCGTCGGGCCCTGTCGGGTTTGCTCGGGCCCTGTCGGGTTTGCTCAGGCACTGTCGGGTTTGCTCAGGCCCTGTCGGGTTTGCTTGGGCCCTGTCGGGCTCCGTCGGGCCCTGTCGGGTTTCCTCGGGCCCTGTCGGGCTCCATCGATCCCTGTCAGGCTCCGTCGGGCCCTTGCGGGTTTGCTCGGGCCCTGTCGGGCTCCGTCAGGCCCTGTCGGGTTCGCTCGGGCCCTATCGGGCTCCGTCGGGCCCTGTCGGGTTTCCTCGGGCCCTGTCAAGCTCCATCGAGCCCTGTCAGGCTCCGTCGGGCCCTTTCGGGTTTGCTTGGGCCCTGTCGGGCTCCGTCGGGCCCTGTCGGTTTTGCTCGGGCCCTGTCGGGTTTGCTCAGGCCCTGTCAGGCTTTGTCAAGCCCTGTCGGGTTTGCTAGGGCCCTGTCGGGCTCCGTCGGGCCCTATCTGGTTTCCTCAGGCCCTGTCGGACTCCGTCGATCCCTGTCGGGTTTGCTCGGGCCCTGTCAGGCTCCGTCGCGCCCTGTCAAGTTTCCTCAGGCCCTGTCGGGCTCCATCGAGCCCTGTCGGGTTTGCTCGGGCCCTGTCGGGCTCCATCGAACCCTGTCAGGCTTTGTCGGGTCCTGTCGGGTTTGCTCAGGCCCTGTCAGGCTCCGTCGACCCCTGTCAGGTATGCTCGGGCCCTGTCGGGTTTGCTCAGGCCCTGTCAGGCTCCGTCGACCCCTGTCAGGTTTGCTCGGGCCCTGTCGGGCTCCGTCGGGCCCTATCAGGTTTGCTCGGGCCCTGTCGGGTTTGCTCAGGCCCTGTCAGGCTCCGTCGAGCCCTGTCGGGTTTGCTCATGCCCTGTCAGGCTCCGTCAGGCCCTGTCGGGTTTGCTCGGGCCCTGTCGGGTTTGCTGGGGCCCTGTCGGGCTCCGTCGGGCCCTGTCGGGTTTGCTCCGGCCCTGTCGGGCTCCGTCTAGCCCTGTCGGGTTTCCTCGGGCCCTGTCGGGCTCCATCGAGCCCTGTCAGGCTCTGTGAGGCTTGTCGGGTTTGCTCGGGCCCTGTCAGGCTCCGTCGCGCCCTGTCAAGTTTCCTCAGGCCCTGTCGGGCTCCATCGAGCCCTGTCGGGTTTGCTCGGGCCCTGTCGGGCTCCATCGAACCCTGTCAGGCTTTGTCGGGTCCTGTCGGGTTTGCTCAGGCCCTGTCAGGCTCCGTCGACCCCTGTCAAGTATGCTCGGGCCCTGTCGGGTTTGCTCAGGCCCTGTCAGGCTCCGTCGACCCCTGTCAGGTTTGCTCGGGCCCTGTCGGGCTCCGTCGGGCCCTATCAGGTTTGCTCGGGCCCTGTCGGGTTTGCTCAGGCCCTGTCAGGCTCCGTCGAGCCCTGTCGGGTTTGCTCATGCCCTGTCAGGCTCCGTCAGGCCCTGTCGGGTTTGCTCGGGCCCTGTCGGGTTTGCTGGGGCCCTGTCGGGCTCCGTCGGGCCCTGTCGGGTTTGCTCCGGCCCTGTCGGGCTCCGTCTAGCCCTGTCGGGTTTCCTCGGGCCCTGTCGGGCTCCATCGAGCCCTGTCAGGCTCTGTGAGGCTTGTCGGGTTTGCTCGGGCCCTGTCAGGCTCCGTCGGGCCCTGTCAGGCTTTGTCGGGCCCTGTCGGGTTTGCTCGGGCCCTGTCGGGCTCCGTCGAGCCATGTCGGGTTTGCTCGGGCCCTGTCAGGCTCCATCGAACCCTGTCAGGCTTTGTCGGGTCCTGTCGGGTTTGCTCAGGCCCTGTCAGGCTCCGTCGACCCCTGTCAGGTATGCTCGGGCCCTGTCGGGTTTGCTCAGGCCCTGTCAGGCGCCGTCGACCCCTGTCAGGTTTGCTCGGGCCCTGTCGGGCTCCGTCGGGCCCTGTCAGGTTTGCTCGGGCCCTGTCGGGCTCCGTCGGTCCCTGTCGGGTTTGCTCACGCCCTGTCAGGCTCCGTCGACCCCTGTCAGGTATGCTCGGGCCCTGTCGGGTTTGCTCAGGCCCTGTCAGGCGCCGTCGACCCCTGTCAGGTTTGCTCGGGCCCTGTCGGGCTCCGTCGGGCCCTATCAGGTTTGCTCGGGCCCTGTCGGGTTTGCTCAGGCCCTGTCAGGCTCCGTCGAGCCCTGTCGGGTTTGCTCATGCCCTGTCAGGCTCCATCAGGCCCTGTCGGGTTTGCTCGGGCCCTGTCGGGTTTGCTGGGGCCCTGTCGGGCTCCGTCGGGCCCTGTCGGGTTTGCTCGGGCCCTGTCGGGCTCCGTCTAGCCCTGTCGGGTTTCCTCGGGCCCTGTCGGGCTCCATCGAGCCCTGTCAGGCTCTGTGAGGCTTTGTCGGGTTTGCTCGGGCCCTGTCAGGCTCCGTCGGGCCCTGTCGGGTTTGCTCGGGCCCTGTCGGGTTTGCTCAGGCACTGTCGGGTTTGCTCAGGCCCTGTCGGGTTTGCTTGGGCCCTGTTGGGTTTGCTCGGGCCCTGTCGGGCTTCCTCGGGCCCTGTCGGGCTCCATCGAGCCCTGTCAGGCTCCGTCGGACCCTATCAGGCTTTGCTCGGGCCCTGTCGGGCTCCGTCAGGCCCTGTCGGGTTTGCTCGGGCCCTATCGGGCTCCGTCGGGCCCTGTCGGGTTTCCTCGGGCTCTGTCGGTCTCCATCAAGCCCTGTCAGGCTCCGTCGGGCCCTGTCGGGTTTGCTCGGGCCCTGTCGGGTTTGCTCAGGCACTGTCGGGTTTGCTCAGGCCCTGTCGGGTTTGCTTGGGCCCTGTCGGGCTCCGTCGGGCCCTGTCGGGTTTCCTCGGGCCCTGTCGGGCTCCATCGATCCCTGTCAGGCTCCGTCGGGCCCTTGCGGGTTTGCTCGGGCCCTGTCGGGCTCCGTCAGGCCCTGTCGGGTTCGCTCGGGCCCTATCGGGCTCCGTCGGGCCCTGTCGGGTTTCCTCGGGCCCTGTCAAGCTCCATCGAGCCCTGTCAGGCTCCGTCGGGCCCTTTCGGGTTTGCTTGGGCCCTGTCGGGCTCCGTCGGGCCCTGTCGGTTTTGCTCGGGCCCTGTCGGGTTTGCTCAGGCCCTGTCAGGCTTTGTCAAGCCCTGTCGGGTTTGCTAGGGCCCTGTCGGGCTCCGTCGGGCCCTATCTGGTTTCCTCAGGCCCTGTCGGACTCCGTCGATCCCTGTCGGGTTTGCTCGGGCCCTGTCAGGCTCCGTCGCGCCCTGTCAAGTTTCCTCAGGCCCTGTCGGGCTCCATCGAGCCCTGTCGGGTTTGCTCGGGCCCTGTCGGGCTCCATCGAACCCTGTCAGGCTTTGTCGGGTCCTGTCGGGTTTGCTCAGGCCCTGTCAGGCTCCGTCGACCCCTGTCAGGTATGCTCGGGCCCTGTCGGGTTTGCTCAGGCCCTGTCAGGCTCCGTCGACCCCTGTCAGGTTTGCTCGGGCCCTGTCGGGCTCCGTCGGGCCCTATCAGGTTTGCTCGGGCCCTGTCGGGTTTGCTCAGGCCCTGTCAGGCTCCGTCGAGCCCTGTCGGGTTTGCTCATGCCCTGTCAGGCTCCGTCAGGCCCTGTCGGGTTTGCTCGGGCCCTGTCGGGTTTGCTGGGGCCCTGTCGGGCTCCGTCGGGCCCTGTCGGGTTTGCTCCGGCCCTGTCGGGCTCCGTCTAGCCCTGTCGGGTTTCCTCGGGCCCTGTCGGGCTCCATCGAGCCCTGTCAGGCTCTGTGAGGCTTGTCGGGTTTGCTCGGGCCCTGTCAGGCTCCGTCGGGCCCTGTCAGGCTTTGTCGGGCCCTGTCGGGTTTGCTCGGGCCCTGTCGGGCTCCGTCGAGCCATGTCGGGTTTGCTCGGGCCCTGTCAGGCTCCATCGAACCCTGTCAGGCTTTGTCGGGTCCTGTCGGGTTTGCTCAGGCCCTGTCAGGCTCCGTCGACCCCTGTCAGGTATGCTCGGGCCCTGTCGGGTTTGCTCAGGCCCTGTCAGGCGCCGTCGACCCCTGTCAGGTTTGCTCGGGCCCTGTCGGGCTCCGTCGGGCCCTGTCAGGTTTGCTCGGGCCCTGTCGGGCTCCGTCGGTCCCTGTCGGGTTTGCTCGGGCCCTGTCGGGCTCCGTCGGGCCCTGTCAGGTTTGCTCGGGCCCTGTCGGGCATTGTCGAGCCCTGTCGGGTTTGCTCGGGCCCTGTCAGGCTCCGTCGCGCCCTGTCGGGTTTGCTCGGGCCCTGTCAGGCTCCATCGAGCCCTGTCCGGTTTGCTCGGGCCCTGTCGGGCTCCATCGGACCCTGTCAGGCTTTGTCGGGTCCTGTCGGGTTTGCTCAGGCCCTGTCGGGCCTTGTCAGGCCCTGTCGGGTTTGCTCGGGCCCTGTCGGGTTTGCCCGCGTCTTGTCGGGCTCCGTCGGGCCCTGTCAGATTCGCTCGGGCCCTGTCGGGTTTGCTCGGGCCCTGTCAGGCTCCGTCAGGCCCTGTCGGGTTTTCTCGTGCCCTGTCGGGCTCCGTCGGGCCCTGTCAGGTTTGCTTGCGCCCTGTCGGGATCCGTTGGGCCCTGTCGGGTTTGCTCGGGCCCTGTCGGGCTCCTTCGTGCCCTGTCAGGTTTGCTCGGGCCCTGTCGGGTTTGCTCGGGCCCTGTCAGGCTCCATCAAGCCCTGTCGGCTTTGCTCGGGCCCTGTCAGGCTCCGTCGGGCCCTGTCGGGTTTCCTTGGGCCCTGTCAGGCTCCATCGAGCCCTGTCAGGCTTTGTCGAACCATGTCAGGTTTGCTCGGGCCCTGTCGGGTTTGCTCGGGCCCTGTCAGGCTCTGTCGGGCCCTGTCTGGTTTCCTCGGGCCCTGTCGGGCTCCTTCGAGCCCTGTCAGGTTTGCTCGGGCCGTGTCGGGTTTGCTCGGGCCCTGTCAGGCTCCGTCGAGCCCTGGCGGGTTTGCTCGGGCCCTGTCGGGCCTTGTCGGGCCCTGTCGGGTTTGCTCGGGCTCTGTCGGGCTCTAGCATGCCCTGTCGGGTTTGCCCGGGCCCTGTCAGGCTCCGTCAGGCCCTGTCGGGTTTGCTCGGGCCCTATCGGGCTCCGTGGGGCCCTGTCGGGTTTCCTCGGGCCCTGTCGGGCTCCATCGAGCCCTGTCAGGCTCCGTCGGGCCCTTTCGGGTTTGCTCGGGCCCTGTCGGGCTCCGTCAGGCCCTGTCGGACTTGCTCAGGCCCTGTCGGGTTTGCTCGAGCCCTGTCGGGCTCCATCGGGCCCTGTCAGGTTTGCTCGGGCCCTATCGGGCTCCGTCGGGCCCTGTCTGGTTTCCTCGGGCCCTGTCAGGCTCCATCGAGCCCTGTCAGGGTTCGTCGGGCCCTTTCGGGTTTGCTCGGGCCCTGTCGGGCTCCGTCAGGCCCTGTCGGGTTTGCTCGGGCCCTATCGGGCTCCGTCGGGCCCTGTCGGGTTTCCTCGGGCTCTGTCGGTCTCCATCGAGCCCTGTCAGGCTCCGTCAGGCCCTGTCGGGTTTGCTCGGGCCCTATCGAGCTCTGTCGGGCCCTGTCGGGTTTCCTCGGGCTCTGTTGGTCTCCATCGAGCCCTGTCAGGCTCCGTCGGGCCCTGTCGGGTTTGCTCGGGCCCTGTCGGGTTTGCTCAGGCACTGTCGGGTTTGCTCAGGCCCTGTCGGGTTTGCTTGGGCCCTGTTGGGTTTGCTCGGGCCCTGTCGGGCTTCCTCGGGCCCTGTCGGGCTCCATCGAGCCCTGTCAGGCTCCGTCGGACCCTATCAGGCTTTGCTCGGGCCCTGTCGGGCTCCGTCAGGCCCTGTCGGGTTTGCTCGGGCCCTATCGGGCTCCGTCGGGCCCTGTCGGGTTTCCTCGGGCTCTGTCGGTCTCCATCAAGCCCTGTCAGGCTCCGTCGGGCCCTGTCGGGTTTGCTCGGGCCCTGTCAGGTTTGCTCAGGCACTGTCGGGTTTGCTCAGGCCCTGTCGGGTTTGCTTGGGCCCTGTCGGGCTCCGTCGGGCCCTGTCGGGTTTCCTCGGGCCCTGTTGGGCTCCATCGATCCCTGTCAGGCTCCGTCGGGCCCTTGCGGGTTTGCTCGGGCCCTGTCGGGCTCCGTCAGGCCCTGTCGGGTTCGCTCGGGCCCTATCGGGCTCCGTCGGGCCCTGTCGGGTTTCCTCGGGCCCTGTCAAGCTCCATCGAGCCCTGTCAGGCTCCGTCGGGCCCTTTCGAGTTTGCTTGGGCCCTGTCGGGCTCCGTCGGGCCCTGTCGGTTTTGCTCGGGCCCTGTCGGGTTTGCTCGGGCCCTGTCAGGCTTTGTCAAGCCCTGTCGGGTTTGCTAGGGCCCTGTCGGGCTCCGTCGGGCCCTATCTGGTTTCCTCAGGCCCTGTCGGACTCCGTCGATCCCTGTCGGGTTTGCTCGGGCCCTGTCAGGCTCCGTCGCGCCCTGTCAAGTTTCCTCAGGCCCTGTCGGGCTCCATCGAGCCCTGTCGGGTTTGCTCGGGCCCTGTCGGGCTCCATCGAACCCTGTCAGGCTTTGTCGGGTCCTGTCGGGTTTGCTCAGGCCCTGTCAGGCTCCGTCGACCCCTGTCAGGTATGCTCGGGCCCTGTCGGGTTTGCTCAGGCCCTGTCAGGCTCCGTCGACCCCTGTCAGGTTTGCTCGGGCCCTGTCGGGCTCCGTCGGGCCCTATCAGGTTTGCTCGGGCCCTGTCGGGTTTGCTCAGGCCCTGTCAGGCTCCGTCGAGCCCTGTCGGGTTTGCTCATGCCCTGTCAGGCTCCGTCAGGCCCTGTCGGGTTTGCTCGGGCCCTGTCGGGTTTGCTGGGGCCCTGTCGGGCTCCGTCGGGCCCTGTCGGGTTTGCTCGGGCCCTGTCGGGCTCCGTCTAGCCCTGTCGGGTTTCCTCGGGCCCTGTCGGGCTCCATCGAGCCCTGTCAGGCTCTGTGAGGCTTTGTCGGGTTTGCTCGGGCCCTGTCAGGCTCCGTCGGGCCCTGTCGGGTTTGCTCGGGCCCTGTCGGGTTTGCTCAGGCACTGTCGGGTTTGCTCAGGCCCTGTCGGGTTTGCTTGGGCCCTGTTGGGTTTGCTCGGGCCCTGTCGGGCTTCCTCGGGCCCTGTCGGGCTCCATCGAGCCCTGTCAGGCTCCGTCGGACCCTATCAGGCTTTGCTCGGGCCCTGTCGGGCTCCGTCAGGCCCTGTCGGGTTTGCTCGGGCCCTATCGGGCTCCGTCGGGCCCTGTCGGGTTTCCTCGGGCTCTGTCGGTCTCCATCAAGCCCTGTCAGGCTCCGTCGGGCCCTGTCGGGTTTGCTCGGGCCCTGTCGGGTTTGCTCAGGCACTGTCGGGTTTGCTCAGGCCCTGTCGGGTTTGCTTGGGCCCTGTCGGGCTCCGTCGGGCCCTGTCGGGTTTCCTCGGGCCCTGTCGGGCTCCATCGATCCCTGTCAGGCTCCGTCGGGCCCTTGCGGGTTTGCTCGGGCCCTGTCGGGCTCCGTCAGGCCCTGTCGGGTTCGCTCGGGCCCTATCGGGCTCCGTCGGGCCCTGTCGGGTTTCCTCGGGCCCTGTCAAGCTCCATCGAGCCCTGTCAGGCTCCGTCGGGCCCTTTCGAGTTTGCTTGGGCCCTGTCGGGCTCCGTCGGGCCCTGTCGGTTTTGCTCGGGCCCTGTCGGGTTTGCTCGGGCCCTGTCAGGCTTTGTCAAGCCCTGTCGGGTTTGCTAGGGCCCTGTCGGGCTCCGTCGGGCCCTATCTGGTTTCCTCAGGCCCTGTCGGACTCCGTCGATCCCTGTCGGGTTTGCTCGGGCCCTGTCAGGCTCCGTCGCGCCCTGTCAAGTTTCCTCAGGCCCTGTCGGGCTCCATCGAGCCCTGTCGGGTTTGCTCGGGCCCTGTCGGGCTCCATCGAACCCTGTCAGGCTTTGTCGGGTCCTGTCGGGTTTGCTCAGGCCCTGTCAGGCTCCGTCGACCCCTGTCAGGTATGCTCGGGCCCTGTCGGGTTTGCTCAGGCCCTGTCAGGCTCCGTCGACCCCTGTCAGGTTTGCTCGGGCCCTGTCGGGCTCCGTCGGGCCCTATCAGGTTTGCTCGGGCCCTGTCGGGTTTGCTCAGGCCCTGTCAGGCTCCGTCGAGCCCTGTCGGGTTTGCTCATGCCCTGTCAGGCTCTGTCAGGCCCTGTCGGGTTTGCTCGGGCCCTGTCGGGTTTGCTGGGGCCCTGTCGGGCTCTGTCGGGCCCTGTCGGGTTTGCTCGGGCCCTGTCGGGCTCCGTCTAGCCCTGTCGGGTTTCCTCGGGCCCTGTCGGGCTCCATCGAGCCCTGTCAGGCTCTGTGAGGCTTTGTCGGGTTTGCTCGGGCCCTGTCAGGCTCCGTCGGGCCCTGTCGGGTTTGCTCGGGCCCTGTCGGGTTTGCTCAGGCACTGTCGGGTTTGCTCAGGCCCTGTCGGGTTTGCTTGGGCCCTGTTGGGTTTGCTCGGGCCCTGTCGGGCTTCCTCGGGCCCTGTCGGGCTCCATCGAGCCCTGTCAGGCTCCGTCGGACCCTATCAGGCTTTGCTCGGGCCCTGTCGGGCTCCGTCAGGCCCTGTCGGGTTTGCTCGGGCCCTATCGGGCTCCGTCGGGCCCTGTCGGGTTTCCTCGGGCTCTGTCGGTCTCCATCAAGCCCTGTCAGGCTCCGTCGGGCCCTGTCGGGTTTGCTCGGGCCCTGTCGGGTTTGCTCAGGCACTGTCGGGTTTGCTCAGGCCCTGTCGGGTTTGCTTGGGCCCTGTCGGGCTCCGTCGGGCCCTGTCGGGTTTCCTCGGGCCCTGTCGGGCTCCATCGATCCCTGTCAGGCTCCGTCGGGCCCTTGCGGGTTTGCTCGGGCCCTGTCGGGCTCCGTCAGGCCCTGTCGGGTTCGCTCGGGCCCTATCGGGCTCCGTCGGGCCCTGTCGGGTTTCCTCGGGCCCTGTCAAGCTCCATCGAGCCCTGTCAGGCTCCGTCGGGCCCTTTCGGGTTTGCTTGGGCCCTGTCGGGCTCCGTCGGGCCCTGTCGGTTTTGCTCGGGCCCTGTCGGGTTTGCTCGGGCCCTGTCAGGCTTTGTCAAGCCCTGTCGGGTTTGCTAGGGCCCTGTCGGGCTCCGTCGGGCCCTATCTGGTTTCCTCAGGCCCTGTCGGACTCCGTCGATCCCTGTCGGGTTTGCTCGGGCCCTGTCAGGCTCCGTCGCGCCCTGTCAAGTTTCCTCAGGCCCTGTCGGGCTCCATCGAGCCCTGTCGGGTTTGCTCGGGCCCTGTCAGGCTCCGTCGCGCCCTGTCAAGTTTCCTCAGGCCCTGTCGGGCTCCATCGAGCCCTGTCGGGTTTGCTCGGGCCCTGTCGGGCTCCATCGAACCCTGTCAGGCTTTGTCGGGTCCTGTCGGGTTTGCTCAGGCCCTGTCAGGCTCCGTCGACCCCTGTCAGGTATGCTCGGGCCCTGTCGGGTTTGCTCAGGCCCTGTCAGGCTCCGTCGACCCCTGTCAGGTTTGCTCGGGCCCTGTCGGGCTCCGTCGGGCCCTATCAGGTTTGCTCGGGCCCTGTCGGGTTTGCTCAGGCCCTGTCAGGCTCCGTCGAGCCCTGTCGGGTTTGCTCATGCCCTGTCAGGCTCCGTCAGGCCCTGTCGGGTTTGCTCGGGCCCTGTCGGGTTTGCTGGGGCCCTGTCGGGCTCCGTCGGGCCCTGTCGGGTTTGCTCGGGCCCTGTCGGGCTCCGTCTAGCCCTGTCGGGTTTCCTCGGGCCCTGTCGGGCTCCATCGAGCCCTGTCAGGCTCTGTGAGGCTTTGTCGGGTTTGCTCGGGCCCTGTCAGGCTCCGTCGGGCCCTGTCGGGTTTGCTCGGGCCCTGTCGGGTTTGCTCAGGCACTGTCGGGTTTGCTCAGGCCCTGTCGGGTTTGCTTGGGCCCTGTTGGGTTTGCTCGGGCCCTGTCGGGCTTCCTCGGGCCCTGTCGGGCTCCATCGAGCCCTGTCAGGCTCCGTCGGACCCTATCAGGCTTTGCTCGGGCCCTGTCGGGCTCCGTCAGGCCCTGTCGGGTTTGCTCGGGCCCTATCGGGCTCCGTCGGGCCCTGTCGGGTTTCCTCGGGCTCTGTCGGTCTCCATCAAGCCCTGTCAGGCTCCGTCGGGCCCTGTCGGGTTTGCTCGGGCCCTGTCGGGTTTGCTCAGGCACTGTCGGGTTTGCTCAGGCCCTGTCGGGTTTGCTTGGGCCCTGTCGGGCTCCGTCGGGCCCTGTCGGGTTTCCTCGGGCCCTGTCGGGCTCCATCGATCCCTGTCAGGCTCCGTCGGGCCCTTGCGGGTTTGCTCGGGCCCTGTCGGGCTCCGTCAGGCCCTGTCGGGTTCGCTCGGGCCCTATCGGGCTCCGTCGGGCCCTGTCGGGTTTCCTCGGGCCCTGTCAAGCTCCATCGAGCCCTGTCAGGCTCCGTCGGGCCCTTTCGGGTTTGCTTGGGCCCTGTCGGGCTCCGTCGGGCCCTGTCGGTTTTGCTCGGGCCCTGTCGGGTTTGCTCGGGCCCTGTCAGGCTTTGTCAAGCCCTGTCGGGTTTGCTAGGGCCCTGTCGGGCTCCGTCGGGCCCTATCTGGTTTCCTCAGGCCCTGTCGGACTCCGTCGATCCCTGTCGGGTTTACTCGGGCCCTGTCAGGCTCCGTCGCGCCCTGTCAAGTTTCCTCAGGCCCTGTCGGGCTCCATCGAGCCCTGTCGGGTTTGCTCGGGCCCTGTCGGGCTCCATCGAACCCTGTCAGGCTTTGTCGGGTCCTGTCGGGTTTGCTCAGGCCCTGTCAGGCTCCGGCGACCCCTGTCAGGTATGCTCGGGCCCTGTCGGGTTTGCTCAGGCCCTGTCAGGCTCCGTCGACCCCTGTCAGGTTTGCTCGGGCCCTGTCGGGCTCCGTCGACCCCTGTCAGGTATGCTCGGGCCCTGTCGGGTTTGCTCAGGCCCTGTCAGGCTCCGTCGACCCCTGTCAGGTTTGCTCGGGCCCTGTCGGGCTCCGTCGACCCCTGTCAGGTATGCTCGGGCCCTGTCGGGTTTGCTCAGGCCCTGTCAGGCTCCGTCGACCCCTGTCAGGTTTGCTCGGGCCCTGTCGGGCTCCGTCGGGCCCTATCAGGTTTGCTCGGGCCCTGTCGGGTTTGCTCAGGCCCTGTCAGGCTCCGTCGAGCCCTGTCGGGTTTGCTCATGCCCTGTCAGGCTCCGTCAGGCCCTGTCGGGTTTGCTCGGGCCCTGTCGGGTTTGCTGGGGCCCTGTCGGGCTCCGTCGGGCCCTGTCGGGTTTGCTCGGGCCCTGTCGGGCTCCGTCTAGCCCTGTCGGGTTTCCTCGGGCCCTGTCGGGCTCCATCGAGCCCTGTCAGGCTCTGTGAGGCTTTGTCGGGTTTGCTCGGGCCCTGTCAGGCTCCGTCGGGCCCTGTCGGGTTTGCTCGGGCCCTGTCGGGTTTGCTCAGGCACTGTCGGGTTTGCTCAGGCCCTGTCGGGTTTGCTTGGGCCCTGTTGGGTTTGCTCGGGCCCTGTCGGGCTTCCTCGGGCCCTGTCGGGCTCCATCGAGCCCTGTCAGGCTCCGTCGGACCCTATCAGGCTTTGCTCGGGCCCTGTCGGGCTCCGTCAGGCCCTGTCGGGTTTGCTCGGGCCCTATCGGGCTCCGTCGGGCCCTGTCGGGTTTCCTCGGGCTCTGTCGGTCTCCATCAAGCCCTGTCAGGCTCCGTCGGGCCCTGTCGGGTTTGCTCGGGCCCTGTCGGGTTTGCTCAGGCACTGTCGGGTTTGCTCAGGCCCTGTCGGGTTTGCTTGGGCCCTGTCGGGCTCCGTCGGGCCCTGTCGGGTTTCCTCGGGCCCTGTCGGGCTCCATCGATCCCTGTCAGGCTCCGTCGGGCCCTTGCGGGTTTGCTCGGGCCCTGTCGGGCTCCGTCAGGCCCTGTCGGGTTCGCTCGGGCCCTATCGGGCTCCGTCGGGCCCTGTCGGGTTTCCTCGGGCCCTGTCAAGCTCCATCGAGCCCTGTCAGGCTCTGTCGGGCCCTTTCGAGTTTGCTTGGGCCCTGTCGGGCTCCGTCGGGCCCTGTCGGTTTTGCTCGGGCCCTGTCGGGTTTGCTCGGGCCCTGTCAGGCTTTGTCAAGCCCTGTCGGGTTTGCTAGGGCCCTGTCGGGCTCCGTCGGGCCCTATCTGGTTTCCTCAGGCCCTGTCGGACTCCGTCGATCCCTGTCGGGTTTGCTCGGGCCCTGTCAGGCTCCGTCGCGCCCTGTCAAGTTTCCTCAGGCCCTGTCGGGCTCCATCGAGCCCTGTCGGGTTTGCTCGGGCCCTGTCGGGCTCCATCGAACCCTGTCAGGCTTTGTCGGGTCCTGTCGGGTTTGCTCAGGCCCTGTCAGGCTCCGTCGACCCCTGTCAGGTATGCTCGGGCCCTGTCGGGTTTGCTCAGGCCCTGTCAGGCTCCGTCGACCCCTGTCAGGTTTGCTCGGGCCCTGTCGGGCTCCGTCGGGCCCTATCAGGTTTGCTCGGGCCCTGTCGGGTTTGCTCAGGCCCTGTCAGGCTCCGTCGAGCCCTGTCGGGTTTGCTCATGCCCTGTCAGGCTCCGTCAGGCCCTGTCGGGTTTGCTCGGGCCCTGTCGGGTTTGCTGGGGCCCTGTCGGGCTCCGTCGGGCCCTGTCGGGTTTGCTCGGGCCCTGTCGGGCTCCGTCTAGCCCTGTCGGGTTTCCTCGGGCCCTGTCGGGCTCCATCGAGCCGTGTCAGGCTCTGTGAGGCTTTGTCGGGTTTGCTCGGGCCCTGTCAGGCTCCGTCGGGCCCTGTCGGGTTTGCTCGGGCCCTGTCGGGTTTGCTCAGGCACTGTCGGGTTTGCTCAGGCCCTGTCGGGTTTGCTTGGGCCCTGTTGGGTTTGCTCGGGCCCTGTCGGGCTTCCTCGGGCCCTGTCGGGCTCCATCGAGCCCTGTCAGGCTCCGTCGGACCCTATCAGGCTTTGCTCGGGCCCTGTCGGGCTCCGTCAGGCCCTGTCGGGTTTGCTCGGGCCCTATCGGGCTCCGTCGGGCCCTGTCGGGTTTCCTCGGGCTCTGTCAGTCTCCATCAAGCCCTGTCAGGCTCCGTCGGGCCCTGTCGGGTTTGCTCGGGCCCTGTCGGGTTTGCTCAGGCACTGTCGGGTTTGCTCAGGCCCTGTCGGGTTTGCTTGGGCCCTGTCGGGATCCGTCGGGCCCTGTCGGGTTTCCTCGGGCCCTGTCGGGCTCCATCGATCCCTGTCAGGCTCCGTCGGGCCCTTGCGGGTTTGCTCGGGCCCTGTCGGGCTCCGTCAGGCCCTGTCGGGTTCGCTCGGGCCCTATCGGGCTCCGTCGGGCCCTGTCGGGTTTCCTCGGGCCCTGTCAAGCTCCATCGAGCCCTGTCAGGCTCCGTCGGGCCCTTTCGGGTTTGCTTGGGCCCTGTCGGGCTCCATCGGGCCCTGTCGGTTTTGCTCGGGCCCTGTCGGGTTTGCTCAGGCCCTGTCAGGCTTTGTCAAGCCCTGTCGGGTTTGCTAGGGCCCTGTCGGGCTCCGTCGGGCCCTATCTGGTTTCCTCAGGCCCTGTCGGACTCCGTCGATCCCTGTCGGGTTTGCTCGGGCCCTGTCAGGCTCCGTTGCGCCCTGTCAAGTTTCCTCAGGCCCTGTCGGGCTCCATCGAGCCCTGTCGGGTTTGCTCGGGCCCTGTCAGGCTCCGTCGCGCCCTGTCAAGTTTCCTCAGGCCCTGTCGGGCTCCATCGAGCCCTGTCGGGTTTGCTCGGGCCCTGTCGGGCTCCATCGAACCCTGTCAGGCTTTGTCGGGTCCTGTCGGGTTTGCTCAGGCCCTGTCAGGCTCCGTCGACCCCTGTCAGGTATGCTCGGGCCCTGTCGGGTTTGCTCAGGCCCTGTCAGGCTCCGTCGACCCCTGTCAGGTTTGCTCGGGCCCTGTCGGGCTCCGTCGGGCCCTATCAGGTTTGCTCGGGCCCTGTCGGGTTTGCTCAGGCCCTGTCAGGCTCCGTCGAGCCCTGTCGGGTTTGCTCATGCCCTGTCAGGCTCCGTCAGGCCCTGTCGGGTTTGCTCGGGCCCTGTCGGGTTTGCTGGGGCCCTGTCGGGCTCCGTCGGGCCCTGTCGGGTTTGCTCGGGCCCTGTCGGGCTCCGTCTAGCCCTGTCGGGTTTCCTCGGGCCCTGTCGGGCTCCATCGAGCCCTGTCAGGCTCTGTGAGGCTTTGTCGGGTTTGCTCGGGCCCTGTCAGGCTCCGTCGGGCCCTGTCGGGTTTGCTCGGGCCCTGTCGGGTTTGCTCAGGCACTGTCGGGTTTGCTCAGGCCCTGTCGGGTTTGCTTGGGCCCTGTTGGGTTTGCTCGGGCCCTGTCGGGCTTCCTCGGGCCCTGTCGGGCTCCATCGAGCCCTGTCAGGCTCCGTCGGGCCCTTGCGGGTTTGCTCGGGCCCTGTCGGGCTCCGTCAGGCCCTGTCGGGTTCGCTCGGGCCCTATCGGGCTCCGTCGGGCCCTGTCGGGTTTCCTCGGGCCCTGTCAAGCTCCATCGAGCCCTGTCAGGCTCTGTCGGGCCCTTTCGAGTTTGCTTGGGCCCTGTCGGGCTCCGTCGGGCCCTGTCGGTTTTGCTCGGGCCCTGTCGGGTTTGCTCGGGCCCTGTCAGGCTTTGTCAAGCCCTGTCGGGTTTGCTAGGGCCCTGTCGGGCTCCGTCGGGCCCTATCTGGTTTCCTCAGGCCCTGTCGGACTCCGTCGATCCCTGTCGGGTTTGCTCGGGCCCTGTCAGGCTCCGTCGCGCCCTGTCAAGTTTCCTCAGGCCCTGTCGGGCTCCATCGAGCCCTGTCGGGTTTGCTCGGGCCCTGTCGGGCTCCATCGAACCCTGTCAGGCTTTGTCGGGTCCTGTCGGGTTTGCTCAGGCCCTGTCAGGCTCCGTCGACCCCTGTCAGGTATGCTCGGGCCCTGTCGGGTTTGCTCAGGCCCTGTCAGGCTCCGTCGACCCCTGTCAGGTTTGCTCGGGCCCTGTCGGGCTCCGTCGGGCCCTATCAGGTTTGCTCGGGCCCTGTCGGGTTTGCTCAGGCCCTGTCAGGCTCCGTCGAGCCCTGTCGGGTTTGCTCATGCCCTGTCAGGCTCCGTCAGGCCCTGTCGGGTTTGCTCGGGCCCTGTCGGGTTTGCTGGGGCCCTGTCGGGCTCCGTCGGGCCCTGTCGGGTTTGCTCGGGCCCTGTCGGGCTCCGTCTAGCCCTGTCGGGTTTCCTCGGGCCCTGTCGGGCTCCATCGAGCCGTGTCAGGCTCTGTGAGGCTTTGTCGGGTTTGCTCGGGCCCTGTCAGGCTCCGTCGGGCCCTGTCGGGTTTGCTCGGGCCCTGTCGGGTTTGCTCAGGCACTGTCGGGTTTGCTCAGGCCCTGTCGGGTTTGCTTGGGCCCTGTTGGGTTTGCTCGGGCCCTGTCGGGCTTCCTCGGGCCCTGTCGGGCTCCATCGAGCCCTGTCAGGCTCCGTCGGACCCTATCAGGCTTTGCTCGGGCCCTGTCGGGCTCCGTCAGGCCCTGTCGGGTTTGCTCGGGCCCTATCGGGCTCCGTCGGGCCCTGTCGGGTTTCCTCGGGCTCTGTCAGTCTCCATCAAGCCCTGTCAGGCTCCGTCGGGCCCTGTCGGGTTTGCTCGGGCCCTGTCGGGTTTGCTCAGGCACTGTCGGGTTTGCTCAGGCCCTGTCGGGTTTGCTTGGGCCCTGTCGGGATCCGTCGGGCCCTGTCGGGTTTCCTCGGGCCCTGTCGGGCTCCATCGATCCCTGTCAGGCTCCGTCGGGCCCTTGCGGGTTTGCTCGGGCCCTGTCGGGCTCCGTCAGGCCCTGTCGGGTTCGCTCGGGCCCTATCGGGCTCCGTCGGGCCCTGTCGGGTTTCCTCGGGCCCTGTCAAGCTCCATCGAGCCCTGTCAGGCTCCGTCGGGCCCTTTCGGGTTTGCTTGGGCCCTGTCGGGCTCCATCGGGCCCTGTCGGTTTTGCTCGGGCCCTGTCGGGTTTGCTCAGGCCCTGTCAGGCTTTGTCAAGCCCTGTCGGGTTTGCTAGGGCCCTGTCGGGCTCCGTCGGGCCCTATCTGGTTTCCTCAGGCCCTGTCGGACTCCGTCGATCCCTGTCGGGTTTGCTCGGGCCCTGTCAGGCTCCGTTGCGCCCTGTCAAGTTTCCTCAGGCCCTGTCGGGCTCCATCGAGCCCTGTCGGGTTTGCTCGGGCCCTGTCAGGCTCCGTCGCGCCCTGTCAAGTTTCCTCAGGCCCTGTCGGGCTCCATCGAGCCCTGTCGGGTTTGCTCGGGCCCTGTCGGGCTCCATCGAACCCTGTCAGGCTTTGTCGGGTCCTGTCGGGTTTGCTCAGGCCCTGTCAGGCTCCGTCGACCCCTGTCAGGTATGCTCGGGCCCTGTCGGGTTTGCTCAGGCCCTGTCAGGCTCCGTCGACCCCTGTCAGGTTTGCTCGGGCCCTGTCGGGCTCCGTCGGGCCCTATCAGGTTTGCTCGGGCCCTGTCGGGTTTGCTCAGGCCCTGTCAGGCTCCGTCGAGCCCTGTCGGGTTTGCTCATGCCCTGTCAGGCTCCGTCAGGCCCTGTCGGGTTTGCTCGGGCCCTGTCGGGTTTGCTGGGGCCCTGTCGGGCTCCGTCGGGCCCTGTCGGGTTTGCTCGGGCCCTGTCGGGCTCCGTCTAGCCCTGTCGGGTTTCCTCGGGCCCTGTCGGGCTCCATCGAGCCCTGTCAGGCTCTGTGAGGCTTTGTCGGGTTTGCTCGGGCCCTGTCAGGCTCCGTCGGGCCCTGTCGGGTTTGCTCGGGCCCTGTCGGGTTTGCTCAGGCACTGTCGGGTTTGCTCAGGCCCTGTCGGGTTTGCTTGGGCCCTGTTGGGTTTGCTCGGGCCCTGTCGGGCTTCCTCGGGCCCTGTCGGGCTCCATCGAGCCCTGTCAGGCTCCGTCGGACCCTATCAGGCTTTGCTCGGGCCCTGTCGGGCTCCGTCAGGCCCTGTCGGGTTTGCTCGGGCCCTATCGGGCTCCGTCGGGCCCTGTCGGGTTTCCTCGGGCTCTGTCGGTCTCCATCAAGCCCTGTCAGGCTCCGTCGGGCCCTGTCGGGTTTGCTCGGGCCCTGTCGGGTTTGCTCAGGCACTGTCGGGTTTGCTCAGGCCCTGTCGGGTTTGCTTGGGCCCTGTCGGGCTCCGTCGGGCCCTGTCGGGTTTCCTCGGGCCCTGTCGGGCTCCATCGATCCCTGTCAGGCTCCGTCGGGCCCTTGCGGGTTTGCTCGGGCCCTGTCGGGCTCCGTCAGGCCCTGTCGGGTTCGCTCGGGCCCTATCGGGCTCCGTCGGGCCCTGTCGGGTTTCCTCAGGCCCTGTCAAGCTCCATCGAGCCCTGTCAGGCTCCGTCGGGCCCTTTCGGGTTTGCTTGGGCCCTGTCGGGCTCCGTCGGGCCCTGTCGGTTTTGCTCGGGCCCTGTCGGGTTTGCTCGGGCCCTGTCAGGCTTTGTCAAGCCCTGTCGGGTTTGCTAGGGCCCTGTCGGGCTCCGTCGGGCCCTATCTGGTTTCCTCAGGCCCTGTCGGACTCCGTCGATCCCTGTCGGGTTTGCTCGGGCCCTGTCAGGCTCCGTCGCGCCCTGTCAAGTTTCCTCAGGCCCTGTCGGGCTCCATCGAGCCCTGTCGGGTTTGCTCGGGCCCTGTCGGGCTCCATCGAACCCTGTCAGGCTTTGTCTGGTCCTGTCGGGTTTGCTCAGGCCCTGTCAGGCTCCGTCGACCCCTGTCAGGTATGCTCGGGCCCTGTCGGGTTTGCTCAGGCCCTGTCAGGCTCCGTCGACCCCTGTCAGGTTTGCTCGGGCCCTGTCGGGCTCCGTCGGGCCCTATCAGGTTTGCTCCGGCCCTGTCGGGTTTGCTCAGGCCCTGTCAGGCTCCGTCGAGCCCTGTCGGGTTTGCTCATGCCCTGTCAGGCTCCGTCAGGCCCTGTCGGGTTTGCTCGGGCCCTGTCGGGCTCCGTCTAGCCCTGTCGGGTTTCCTCGGGCCCTGTCGGGCTCCATCGAGCCCTGTCAGGCTCTGTGAGGCTTGTCGGGTTTGCTCGGGCCCTGTCAGGCTCCGTCGGGCCCTGTCAGGCTTTGTCGGGCCCTGTCGGGTTTGCTCGGGCCCTGTCGGGCTCCGTCGAGCCATGTCGGGTTTGCTCGGGCCCTGTCAGGCTCCATCGAACCCTGTCAGGCTTTGTCGGGTCCTGTCGGGTTTGCTCAGGCCCTGTCAGGCTCCGTCGACCCCTGTCAGGTATGCTCGGGCCCTGTCGGGTTTGCTCAGGCCCTGTCAGGCGCCGTCGACCCCTGTCAGGTTTGCTCGGGCCCTGTCGGGCTCCGTCGGGCCCTGTCAGGTTTGCTCGGGCCCTGTCGGGCTCCGTTGGTCCCTGTCGGGTTTGCTCGGGCCCTGTCGGGCTCCGTCGGGCCCTGTCAGGTTTGCTCGGGCCCTGTCGGGCATTGTCGAGCCCTGTCGGGTTTGCTCGGGCCCTGTCAGGCTCCGTCGCGCCCTGTCGGGTTTGCTCGGGCCCTGTCAGGCTCCATCGAGCCCTGTCCGGTTTGCTCGGGCCCTGTCGGGCTCCATCGGACCCTGTCAGGCTTTGTCGGGTCCTGTCGGGTTTGCTCAGGCCCTGTCGGGCCTTGTCAGGCCCTGTCGGGTTTGCTCGGGCCCTGTCGGGTTTGCCCGCGTCTTGTCGGGCTCCGTCGGGCCCTGTCAGATTCGCTCGGGCCCTGTCGGGTTTGCTCGGGCCCTGTCAGGCTCCGTCAGGCCCTGTCGGGTTTTCTCGTGCCCTGTCGGGCTCCGTCGGGCCCTGTCAGGTTTGCTTGCGCCCTGTCGGGATCCGTTGGGCCCTGTCGGGTTTGCTCGGGCCCTGTCGGGCTCCTCCGTGCCCTGTCAGGTTTGCTCGGGCCCTGTCGGGTTTGCTCGGGCCCTGTCAGGCTCCATCAAGCCCTGTCGGCTTTGCTCATGCCCTGTCAGGCTCCGTCAGGCCCTGTCGGGTTTGCTCAGGCCCTGTCAGGCTCCGTCGACCCCTGTCAGGTTTGCTCGGGCCCTGTCGGGCTCCGTCGACCCCTGTCAGGTATGCTCGGGCCCTGTCGGGTTTGCTCAGGCCCTGTCAGGCTCCGTCGACCCCTGTCAGGTTTGCTCGGGCCCTGTCGGGCTCCGTCGGGCCCTATCAGGTTTGCTCGGGCCCTGTCGGGTTTGCTCAGGCCCTGTCAGGCTCCGTCGAGCCCTGTCGGGTTTGCTCATGCCCTGTCAGGCTCCGTCAGGCCCTGTCGGGTTTGCTCGGGCCCTGTCGGGTTTGCTGGGGCCCTGTCGGGCTCCGTCGGGCCCTGTCGGGTTTGCTCGGGCCCTGTCGGGCTCCGTCTAGCCCTGTCGGGTTTCCTCGGGCCCTGTCGGGCTCCATCGAGCCGTGTCAGGCTCTGTGAGGCTTTGTCGGGTTTGCTCGGGCCCTGTCAGGCTCCGTCGCGCCCTGTCAAGTTTCCTCAGGCCCTGTCGGGCTCCATCGAGCCCTGTCGGGTTTGCTCGGGCCCTGTCGGGCTCCATCGAACCCTGTCAGGCTTTGTCGGGTCCTGTCGGGTTTGCTCAGGCCCTGTCAGGCTCCGTCGACCCCTGTCAGGTATGCTCGGGCCCTCTCGGGTTTGCTCAGGCCCTGTCAGGCTCCGTCGACCCCTGTCAGGTTTGCTCGGGCCCTGTCGGGCTCCGTCGGGCCCTATCAGGTTTGCTCGGGCCCTGTCGGGTTTGCTCGGGCCCTGTCAGGCTTCGTCGGACCCTGTCGGGTTTGCTCATGCCCTGTCAGGCTCCGTCAGGCCCTGTCGGGTTTGCTCGGGCCCTGTCGGGTTTGCTGGGGCCCTGTCGGGCTCCGTCGGGCCCTGTCGGGTTTGCTCGGGCCCTGTCGGGCTCCGTCTAGCCCTGTCGGGTTTCCTCGGGCCCTGTCGGGCTCCATCGAGCCGTGTCAGGGTCTGTGAGGCTTTGTCGGGTTTGCTCGGGCCCTGTCAGGCTCCGTCGGGCCCTGTCGGGTTTGCTCGGGCCCTGTCGGGTTTGCTCAGGCACTGTCGGGTTTGCTCAGGCCCTGTCGGGTTTGCTTGGGCCCTGTTGGGTTTGCTCGGGCCCTGTCGGGCTTCCTCGGGCCCTGTCGGGCTCCATCGAGCCCTGTCAGGCTCCGTCGGACCCTATCAGGCTTTGCTCGGGCCCTGTCGGGCTCCGTCAGGCCCTGTCGGGTTTGCTCGGGCCCTATCGGGCTCCGTCGGGCCCTGTCGGGTTTCCTCGGGCTCTGTCGGTCTCCATCAAGCCCTGTCAGGCTCCGTCGGGCCCTGTCGGGTTTGCTCGGGCCCTGTCGGGTTTGCTCAGGCACTGTCGGGTTTGCTCAGGCCCTGTCGGGTTTGCTTGGGCCCTGTCGGGCTCCGTCGGGCCCTGTCGGGTTTCCTCGGGCCCTGTCGGGCTCCATCGATCCCTGTCAGGCTCCGTCGGGCCCTTGCGGGTTTGCTCGGGCCCTGTCGGGCTCCGTCAGGCCCTGTCGGGTTCGCTCGGGCCCTATCGGGCTCCATCGGGCCCTGTCGGGTTTCCTCGGGCCCTGTCAAGCTCCATCGAGCCCTGTCAGGCTCCGTCGGGCCCTTTCGGGTTTGCTTGGGCCCTGTCGGGCTCCGTCGGGCCCTGTCGGTTTTGCTCGGGCCCTGTCGGGTTTGCTCAGGCCCTGTCAGGCTTTGTCAAGCCCTGTCGGGTTTGCTAGGGCCCTGTCGGGCTCCGTCGGGCCCTATCTGGTTTCCTCAGGCCCTGTCGGACTCCGTCGATCCCTGTCGGGTTTGCTCGGGCCCTGTCAGGCTCCGTTGCGCCCTGTCAAGTTTCCTCAGGCCCTGTCGGGCTCCATCGAGCCCTGTCGGGTTTGCTCGGGCCCTGTCAGGCTCCGTCGCGCCCTGTCAAGTTTCCTCAGGCCCTGTCGGGCTCCATCGAGCCCTGTCGGGTTTGCTCGGGCCCTGTCGGGCTCCATCGAACCCTGTCAGGCTTTGTCGGGTCCTGTCGGGTTTGCTCAGGCCCTGTCAGGCTCCGTCGACCCCTGTCAGGTATGCTCGGGCCCTGTCGGGTTTGCTCAGGCCCTGTCAGGCTCCGTCGACCCCTGTCAGGTTTGCTCGGGCCCTGTCGGGCTCCGTCGGGCCCTATCAGGTTTGCTCGGGCCCTGTCGGGTTTGCTCAGGCCCTGTCAGGCTCCGTCGAGCCCTGTCGGGTTTGCTCATGCCCTGTCAGGCTCCGTCAGGCCCTGTCGGGTTTGCTCGGGCCCTGTCGGGTTTGCTGGGGCCCTGTCGGGCTCCGTCGGGCCCTGTCGGGTTTGCTCGGGCCCTGTCGGGCTCCGTCTAGCCCTGTCGGGTTTCCTCGGGCCCTGTCGGGCTCCATCGAGCCCTGTCAGGCTCTGTGAGGCTTTGTCGGGTTTGCTCGGGCCCTGTCAGGCTCCGTCGGGCCCTGTCGGGTTTGCTCGGGCCCTGTCGGGTTTGCTCAGGCACTGTCGGGTTTGCTCAGGCCCTGTCGGGTTTGCTTGGGCCCTGTTGGGTTTGCTCGGGCCCTGTCGGGCTTCCTCGGGCCCTGTCGGGCTCCATCGAGCCCTGTCAGGCTCCGTCGGACCCTATCAGGCTTTGCTCGGGCCCTGTCGGGCTCCGTCAGGCCCTGTCGGGTTTGCTCGGGCCCTATCGGGCTCCGTCGGGCCCTGTCGGGTTTCCTCGGGCTCTGTCGGTCTCCATCAAGCCCTGTCAGGCTCCGTCGGGCCCTGTCGGGTTTGCTCGGGCCCTGTCGGGTTTGCTCAGGCACTGTCGGGTTTGCTCAGGCCCTGTCAGGCTCCGTCAGGCCCTGTCGGGTTTGCTCGGGCCCTGTCGGGTTTGCTGGGGCCCTGTCGGGCTCCGTCGGGCCCTGTCGGGTTTGCTCGGGCCCTGTCGGGCTCCGTCTAGCCCTGTCGGGTTTCCTCGGGCCCTGTCGGGCTCCATCGAGCCCTGTCAGGCTCTGTGAGGCTTTGTCGGGTTTGCTCGGGCCCTGTCAGGCTCCGTCGCGCCCTGTCAAGTTTCCTCAGGCCCTGTCGGGCTCCATCGAGCCCTGTCGGGTTTGCTCGGGCCCTGTCGGGCTCCATCGAACCCTGTCAGGCTTTGTCGGGTCCTGTCGGGTTTGCTCAGGCCCTGTCAGGCTCCGTCGACCCCTGTCAGGTATGCTCGGGCCCTGTCGGGTTTGCTCAGGCCCTGTCAGGCTCCGTCGACCCCTGTCAGGTTTGCTCGGGCCCTGTCGGGCTCCGTCGGGCCCTATCAGGTTTGCTCGGGCCCTGTCGGGTTTGCTCGGGCCCTGTCAGGCTTCGTCGGACCCTGTCGGGTTTGCTCATGCCCTGTCAGGCTCCGTCAGGCCCTGTCGGGTTTGCTCGGGCCCTGTCGGGTTTGCTGGGGCCCTGTCGGGCTCCGTCGGGCCCTGTCGGGTTTGCTCGGGCCCTGTCGGGCTCCGTCTAGCCCTGTCGGGTTTCCTCGGGCCCTGTCGGGCTCCATCGAGCCGTGTCAGGCTCTGTGAGGCTTTGTCGGGTTTGCTCGGGCCCTGTCAGGCTCCGTCGGGCCCTGTCGGGTTTGCTCGGGCCCTGTCGGGTTTGCTCAGGCACTGTCGGGTTTGCTCAGGCCCTGTCGGGTTTGCTTGGGCCCTGTTGGGTTTGCTCGGGCCCTGTCGGGCTTCCTCGGGCCCTGTCGGGCTCCATCGAGCCCTGTCAGGCTCCGTCGGACCCTATCAGGCTTTGCTCGGGCCCTGTCGGGCTCCGTCAGGCCCTGTCGGGTTTGCTCGGGCCCTATCGGGCTCCGTCGGGCCCTGTCGGGTTTCCTCGGGCTCTGTCGGTCTCCATCAAGCCCTGTCAGGCTCCGTCGGGCCCTGTCGGGTTTGCTCGGGCCCTGTCGGGTTTGCTCAGGCACTGTCGGGTTTGCTCAGGCCCTGTCGGGTTTGCTTGGGCCCTGTCGGGCTCCGTCGGGCCCTGTCGGGTTTCCTCGGGCCCTGTCGGGCTCCATCGATCCCTGTCAGGCTCCGTCGGGCCCTTGCGGGTTTGCTCGGGCCCTGTCGGGCTCCGTCAGGCCCTGTCGGGTTCGCTCGGGCCCTATCGGGCTCCATCGGGCCCTGTCGGGTTTCCTCGGGCCCTGTCAAGCTCCATCGAGCCCTGTCAGGCTCCGTCGGGCCCTTTCGGGTTTGCTTGGGCCCTGTCGGGCTCCGTCGGGCCCTGTCGGTTTTGCTCGGGCCCTGTCGGGTTTGCTCAGGCCCTGTCAGGCTTTGTCAAGCCCTGTCGGGTTTGCTAGGGCCCTGTCGGGCTCCGTCGGGCCCTATCTGGTTTCCTCAGGCCCTGTCGGACTCCGTCGATCCCTGTCGGGTTTGCTCGGGCCCTGTCAGGCTCCGTTGCGCCCTGTCAAGTTTCCTCAGGCCCTGTCGGGCTCCATCGAGCCCTGTCGGGTTTGCTCGGGCCCTGTCAGGCTCCGTCGCGCCCTGTCAAGTTTCCTCAGGCCCTGTCGGGCTCCATCGAGCCCTGTCGGGTTTGCTCGGGCCCTGTCGGGCTCCATCGAACCCTGTCAGGCTTTGTCGGGTCCTGTCGGGTTTGCTCAGGCCCTGTCAGGCTCCGTCGACCCCTGTCAGGTATGCTCGGGCCCTGTCGGGTTTGCTCAGGCCCTGTCAGGCTCCGTCGACCCCTGTCAGGTTTGCTCGGGCCCTGTCGGGCTCCGTCGGGCCCTATCAGGTTTGCTCGGGCCCTGTCGGGTTTGCTCAGGCCCTGTCAGGCTCCGTCGAGCCCTGTCGGGTTTGCTCATGCCCTGTCAGGCTCCGTCAGGCCCTGTCGGGTTTGCTCGGGCCCTGTCGGGTTTGCTGGGGCCCTGTCGGGCTCCGTCGGGCCCTGTCGGGTTTGCTCGGGCCCTGTCGGGCTCCGTCTAGCCCTGTCGGGTTTCCTCGGGCCCTGTCGGGCTCCATCGAGCCCTGTCAGGCTCTGTGAGGCTTTGTCGGGTTTGCTCGGGCCCTGTCAGGCTCCGTCGGGCCCTGTCGGGTTTGCTCGGGCCCTGTCGGGTTTGCTCAGGCACTGTCGGGTTTGCTCAGGCCCTGTCGGGTTTGCTTGGGCCCTGTTGGGTTTGCTCGGGCCCTGTCGGGCTTCCTCGGGCCCTGTCGGGCTCCATCGAGCCCTGTCAGGCTCCGTCGGACCCTATCAGGCTTTGCTCGGGCCCTGTCGGGCTCCGTCAGGCCCTGTCGGGTTTGCTCGGGCCCTATCGGGCTCCGTCGGGCCCTGTCGGGTTTCCTCGGGCTCTGTCGGTCTCCATCAAGCCCTGTCAGGCTCCGTCGGGCCCTGTCGGGTTTGCTCGGGCCCTGTCGGGTTTGCTCAGGCACTGTCGGGTTTGCTCAGGCCCTGTCGGGTTTGCTTGGGCCCTGTCGGGCTCCGTCGGGCCCTGTCGGGTTTCCTCGGGCCCTGTCGGGCTCCATCGATCCCTGTCAGGCTCCGTCGGGCCCTTGCGGGTTTGCTCGGGCCCTGTCGGGCTCCGTC
The DNA here is from genome assembly GCF_037038585.1 of Patagioenas fasciata. Classification (NCBI taxonomy): domain Eukaryota; kingdom Metazoa; phylum Chordata; class Aves; order Columbiformes; family Columbidae; genus Patagioenas; species Patagioenas fasciata. The sequence goes on from NC_092532.1 coordinate 3,270,507, forward strand.
AGGCCCTGTCGGGTTCGCTCGGGCCCTATCGGGCTCCGTCGGGCCCTGTCGGGTTTCCTCGGGCCCTGTCAAGCTCCATCGAGCCCTGTCAGGCTCCGTCGGGCCCTTTCGGGTTTGCTTGGGCCCTGTCGGGCTCCGTCGGGCCCTGTCGGTTTTGCTCGGGCCCTGTCGGGTTTGCTCGGGCCCTGTCAGGCTTTGTCAAGCCCTGTCGGGTTTGCTAGGGCCCTGTCGGGCTCCGTCGGGCCCTATCTGGTTTCCTCAGGCCCTGTCGGACTCCGTCGATCCCTGTCGGGTTTGCTCGGGCCCTGTCAGGCTCCGTCGCGCCCTGTCAAGTTTCCTCAGGCCCTGTCGGGCTCCATCGAGCCCTGTCGGGTTTGCTCGGGCCCTGTCGGGCTCCATCGAACCCTGTCAGGCTTTGTCGGGTCCTGTCGGGTTTGCTCAGGCCCTGTCAGGCTCCGTCGACCCCTGTCAGGTATGCTCGGGCCCTGTCGGGTTTGCTCAGGCCCTGTCAGGCTCCGTCGACCCCTGTCAGGTTTGCTCGGGCCCTGTCGGGCTCCGTCGGGCCCTATCAGGTTTGCTCGGGCCCTGTCGGGTTTGCTCAGGCCCTGTCAGGCTCCGTCGAGCCCTGTCGGGTTTGCTCATGCCCTGTCAGGCTCCGTCAGGCCCTGTCGGGTTTGCTCGGGCCCTGTCGGGTTTGCTGGGGCCCTGTCGGGCTCCGTCGGGCCCTGTCGGGTTTGCTCGGGCCCTGTCGGGCTCCGTCTAGCCCTGTCGGGTTTCCTCGGGCCCTGTCGGGCTCCATCGAGCCGTGTCAGGCTCTGTGAGGCTTTGTCGGGTTTGCTCGGGCCCTGTCAGGCTCCGTCGGGCCCTGTCGGGTTTGCTCGGGCCCTGTCGGGTTTGCTCAGGCACTGTCGGGTTTGCTCAGGCCCTGTCGGGTTTGCTTGGGCCCTGTTGGGTTTGCTCGGGCCCTGTCGGGCTTCCTCGGGCCCTGTCGGGCTCCATCGAGCCCTGTCAGGCTCCGTCGGACCCTATCAGGCTTTGCTCGGGCCCTGTCGGGCTCCGTCAGGCCCTGTCGGGTTTGCTCGGGCCCTATCGGGCTCCGTCGGGCCCTGTCGGGTTTCCTCGGGCTCTGTCGGTCTCCATCAAGCCCTGTCAGGCTCCGTCGGGCCCTGTCGGGTTTGCTCGGGCCCTGTCGGGTTTGCTCAGGCACTGTCGGGTTTGCTCAGGCCCTGTCGGGTTTGCTTGGGCCCTGTCGGGCTCCGTCGGGCCCTGTCGGGTTTCCTCGGGCCCTGTCGGGCTCCATCGATCCCTGTCAGGCTCCGTCGGGCCCTTGCGGGTTTGCTCGGGCCCTGTCGGGCTCCGTCAGGCCCTGTCGGGTTCGCTCGGGCCCTATCGGGCTCCGTCGGGCCCTGTCGGGTTTCCTCGGGCCCTGTCAAGCTCCATCGAGCCCTGTCAGGCTCCGTCGGGCCCTTTCGGGTTTGCTTGGGCCCTGTCGGGCTCCGTCGGGCCCTGTCGGTTTTGCTCGGGCCCTGTCGGGTTTGCTCAGGCCCTGTCAGGCTTTGTCAAGCCCTGTCGGGTTTGCTAGGGCCCTGTCGGGCTCCGTCGGGCCCTATCTGGTTTCCTCAGGCCCTGTCGGACTCCGTCGATCCCTGTCGGGTTTGCTCGGGCCCTGTCAGGCTCCGTTGCGCCCTGTCAAGTTTCCTCAGGCCCTGTCGGGCTCCATCGAGCCCTGTCGGGTTTGCTCGGGCCCTGTCGGGCTCCATCGAACCCTGTCAGGCTTTGTCGGGTCCTGTCGGGTTTGCTCAGGCCCTGTCAGGCTCCGTCGACCCCTGTCAGGTATGCTCGGGCCCTGTCGGGTTTGCTCAGGCCCTGTCAGGCTCCGTCGACCCCTGTCAGGTTTGCTCGGGCCCTGTCGGGCTCCGTCGGGCCCTATCAGGTTTGCTCGGGCCCTGTCGGGTTTGCTCAGGCCCTGTCAGGCTCCGTCGAGCCCTGTCGGGTTTGCTCATGCCCTGTCAGGCTCCGTCAGGCCCTGTCGGGTTTGCTCGGGCCCTGTCGGGTTTGCTGGGGCCCTGTCGGGCTCCGTCGGGCCCTGTCGGGTTTGCTCGGGCCCTGTCGGGCTCCGTCTAGCCCTGTCGGGTTTCCTCGGGCCCTGTCGGGCTCCATCGAGCCCTGTCAGGCTCTGTGAGGCTTTGTCGGGTTTGCTCGGGCCCTGTCAGGCTCCGTCGGGCCCTGTCGGGTTTGCTCGGGCCCTGTCGGGTTTGCTCAGGCACTGTCGGGTTTGCTCAGGCCCTGTCGGGTTTGCTTGGGCCCTGTTGGGTTTGCTCGGGCCCTGTCGGGCTTCCTCGGGCCCTGTCGGGCTCCATCGAGCCCTGTCAGGCTCCGTCGGACCCTATCAGGCTTTGCTCGGGCCCTGTCGGGCTCCGTCAGGCCCTGTCGGGTTTGCTCGGGCCCTATCGGGCTCCGTCGGGCCCTGTCGGGTTTCCTCGGGCTCTGTCGGTCTCCATCAAGCCCTGTCAGGCTCCGTCGGGCCCTGTCGGGTTTGCTCGGGCCCTGTCGGGTTTGCTCAGGCACTGTCGGGTTTGCTCAGGCCCTGTCGGGTTTGCTTGGGCCCTGTCGGGCTCCGTCGGGCCCTGTCGGGTTTCCTCGGGCCCTGTCGGGCTCCATCGATCCCTGTCAGGCTCCGTCGGGCCCTTGCGGGTTTGCTCGGGCCCTGTCGGGCTCCGTCAGGCCCTGTCGGGTTCGCTCGGGCCCTATCGGGCTCCGTCGGGCCCTGTCGGGTTTCCTCGGGCCCTGTCAAGCTCCATCGAGCCCTGTCAGGCTCCGTCGGGCCCTTTCGGGTTTGCTTGGGCCCTGTCGGGCTCCGTCAGGCCCTGTCGGTTTTGCTCGGGCCCTGTCGGGTTTGCTCGGGCCCTGTCAGGCTTTGTCAAGCCCTGTCGGGTTTGCTAGGGCCCTGTCGGGCTCCGTCGGGCCCTATCTGGTTTCCTCAGGCCCTGTCGGACTCCGTCGATCCCTGTCGGGTTTGCTCGGGCCCTGTCAGGCTCCGTCGCGCCCTGTCAAGTTTCCTCAGGCCCTGTCGGGCTCCATCGAGCCCTGTCGGGTTTGCTCGGGCCCTGTCGGGCTCCATCGAACCCTGTCAGGCTTTGTCGGGTCCTGTCGGGTTTGCTCAGGCCCTGTCAGGCTCCGTCGACCCCTGTCAGGTATGCTCGGGCCCTGTCGGGTTTGCTCAGGCCCTGTCAGGCTCCGTCGACCCCTGTCAGGTTTGCTCGGGCCCTGTCGGGCTCCGTCGGGCCCTATCAGGTTTGCTCGGGCCCTGTCGGGTTTGCTCAGGCCCTGTCAGGCTCCGTCGAGCCCTGTCGGGTTTGCTCATGCCCTGTCAGGCTCCGTCAGGCCCTGTCGGGTTTGCTCGGGCCCTGTCGGGCTCCGTCTAGCCCTGTCGGGTTTCCTCGGGCCCTGTCGGGCTCCATCGAGCCCTGTCAGGCTCTGTGAGGCTTGTCGGGTTTGCTCGGGCCCTGTCAGGCTCCGTCGGGCCCTGTCAGGCTTTGTCGGGCCCTGTCGGGTTTGCTCGGGCCCTGTCGGGCTCCGTCGAGCCATGTCGGGTTTGCTCGGGCCCTGTCAGGCTCCATCGAACCCTGTCAGGCTTTGTCGGGTCCTGTCGGGTTTGCTCAGGCCCTGTCAGGCTCCGTCGACCCCTGTCAGGTATGCTCGGGCCCTGTCGGGTTTGCTCAGGCCCTGTCAGGCGCCGTCGACCCCTGTCAGGTTTGCTCGGGCCCTGTCGGGCTCCGTCGGGCCCTGTCAGGTTTGCTCGGGCCCTGTCGGGCTCCGTCGGTCCCTGTCGGGTTTGCTCGGGCCCTGTCGGGCTCCGTCGGGCCCTGTCAGGTTTGCTCGGGCCCTGTCGGGCATTGTCGAGCCCTGTCGGGTTTGCTCGGGCCCTGTCAGGCTCCGTCGCGCCCTGTCGGGTTTGCTCGGGCCCTGTCAGGCTCCATCGAGCCCTGTCCGGTTTGCTCGGGCCCTGTCGGGCTCCATCGGACCCTGTCAGGCTTTGTCGGGTCCTGTCGGGCTTGCTCAGGCCCTGTCGGGCCTTGTCAGGCCCTGTCGGGTTTGCTCGGGCCCTGTCGGGTTTGCCCGCGTCTTGTCGGGCTCCGTCGGGCCCTGTCAGATTCGCTCGGGCCCTGTCGGGTTTGCTCGGGCCCTGTCAGGCTCCGTCAGGCCCTGTCGGGTTTTCTCGTGCCCTGTCGGGCTCCGTCGGGCCCTGTCAGGTTTGCTTGCGCCCTGTCGGGATCCGTTGGGCCCTGTCGGGTTTGCTCGGGCCCTGTCGGGCTCCTTCGTGCCCTGTCAGGTTTGCTCGGGCCCTGTCGGGTTTGCTCGGGCCCTGTCAGGCTCCATCAAGCCCTGTCGGCTTTGCTCGGGCCCTGTCAGGCTCCGTCGGGCCCTGTCGGGTTTCCTTGGGCCCTGTCAGGCTCCATCGAGCCCTGTCAGGCTTTGTCGAACCATGTCAGGTTTGCTCGGGCCCTGTCGGGTTTGCTCGGGCCCTGTCAGGCTCTGTCGGGCCCTGTCTGGTTTCCTCGGGCCCTGTCGGGCTCCTTCGAGCCCTGTCAGGTTTGCTCAAGCCGTGTCGGGTTTGCTCGGGCCCTGTCAGGCTCCGTCGAGCCCTGGCGGGTTTGCTCGGGCCCTGTCGGGCCTTGTCGGGCCCTGTCGGGTTTGCTCGGGCTCTGTCGGGCTCTAGCATGCCCTGTCGGGTTTGCCCGGGCCCTGTCAGGCTCCGTCAGGCCCTGTCGGGTTTGCTCGGGCCCTATCGGGCTCCGTGGGGCCCTGTCGGGTTTCCTCGGGCCCTGTCGGGCTCCATCGAGCCCTGTCAGGCTCCGTCGGGCCCTTTCGGGTTTGCTCGGGCCCTGTCGGGCTCCGTCAGGCCCTGTCGGACTTGCTCAGGCCCTGTCGGGTTTGCTCGAGCCCTGTCGGGCTCCATCGGGCCCTGTCGGGTTTGCTCGGGCCCTCTCGGGCTCCGTCGGGCCCTGTTGGGTTTCCTCGGGCCCTGTCAGGCTCCATCGAGCCCTGTCAGGCTTCGTCGGGCCCTTTCGGGTTTGCTCGGGCCCTGTCGGGCTCCGTCAGGCCCTGTCGGGTTTGCTCGGGCCCTATCGGGCTCCGTCGGGCCCTGTCGGGTTTCCTCGGGCTCTGTCGGTCTCCATCGAGCCCTGTCAGGCTCCGTCAGGCCCTGTCGGGTTTGCTCGGGCCCTATCGAGCTCCGTCGGGCCCTGTCGGGTTTCCTCGGGCTCTGTTGGTCTCCATCGAGCCCTGTCAGGCTCCGTCGGGCCCTGTCGGGTTTGCTCGGGCCCTTGCGGGTTTGCTCAGGCACTGTCGGGATTGCTCAGGCCCTGTCGGGTTTGCTTGGGCCCTGTCGGGTTTGCTCGGGCCCTGTCGGGCTTCCTCGGGCCCTGTCGGGCTCCATCGAGCCCTGTCAGGCTCCGTCGGACCCTATCAGGCTTTGCTCGGGCCCTGTCGGGCTCCGTCAGGCCCTGTCGGGTTTGCTCGGGCCCTATCGGGCTCCGTCGGGCCCTGTCGGGTTTCCTCGGGCTCTGTCGGTCTCCATCAAGCCCTGTCAGGCTCCGTCGGGCCCTGTCGGGTTTGCTCGGGCCCTGTCGGGTTTGCTCAGGCACTGTCGGGTTTGCTCAGGCCCTGTCGGGTTTGCTTGGGCCCTGTCGGGCTCCGTCGGGCCCTGTCGGGTTTCCTCGGGCCCTGTCGGGCTCCATCGAGCACTGTCAGGCTTCGTCGGGCCCTTGCGGGTTTGCTCGGGCCCTGTCGGGCTCCGTCAGGCACTGTCGGGTTTGCTCGGGCCCTGTCGGACTCCTTCGTGCCCTGTCAGGTTTGCTCAGGCCCTGTCGGGTTTGCTCGGGCCCTGTCAGGCTCCGTCGAGCCCTGTCAGGTTTGCTCGGGCCCTGTCGGGTTTGCTCAGGCCCTGTCAGGCTCCGTCGAGCCCTGTCAGGTTTGCTCGGGCCCTGTCGGGTTTCCTCGGGCCATGTCGGGCTCCATCGAGCCCTGTCAGGCTTTGTCGAACCCTGTCGGGTTTGCTCGGGCCCTGTTGGGTTTGCTCGGGTCCTGTCGGGCTCTGTCGGGCCCTGTCGGGTTTGCTCGGGCCCTGTCAGGCTCCGTCGGGCCCTGTCGGATTTCCTCGGGCCCTCTCGGGTTCCGTCAGGCCCTGTCGGTTTTCCTCGGGCCCTGTCGGACTCTATCGAGCCCTGTCAGGCTCCGTCGGTCTCTTTCGGGTTTGCTCAGGCCCTGTCGGGCTCCGTCGGGCCCTGTCAGGCTTTGTCAGGTCCTGTCAGGTTTGCTCGGGCCCTGTCGGGCCTTGTCGGGCCCTGTCGGGTTTGCTCGGGCTCTGTCGGGCTCCAGCGTGCCCTGTCGGGTTTGCCCGGGCCCTGTCGGGCTCCATCGAGCCCTGTCAGGCTTCGTCGGGCCCTTGCGGGTTTGCTCGGGCCCTGTCGGGCTTCGTCAGGCCCTGTCGGGTTCGCTCGGACCCTATCGGGATCCGTCGGGCCCTGTCGGGCTTCGTCAGGCCCTGTCGGGTTCGCTCGGACCCTATCGGGATCCGTCGGGCCCTGTCGGGCTTCGTCAGGCCCTGTCGGGTTCGCTCGGGCCCTATCGGGCTCCGTCGGGCCCTGTCGGGTTTCCTCGGGCCCCGTCGGGCTCCATCGAGCCCTGTCAGGCTCCGTCGGGCCCTTTCGGGTTTGCTCGGGCCCTGTCGGGCTCCGTCGGGCCCTGTCGGGTTTGCTCGGGCCCTATCGGGTTTGCTCGGGCCCTGTCAGGCTTTGTCAAGCCCTGTCGGGTTTGCTAGGGCCCTGTCGGGTTTGCTAGGGCCCTGTCGGGCTCCGTCGGGCCCTGTCTGCTTTCCTCAGGCCCTGTCGGGCTCCGTCGAGCCCTGTCGGGTTTGCTCGGGCCCTGTCAGGCTCCGTCGAGTCCTGTCGGATTTGCTCGGGCCCCGTCAGGCTCCGTCGGGCCCTGTCGGGTTTCCTTGGGCCCTGTCGGGCTCCATCGAGCCCTGTCAGGCTTTGTCGAACCCTGTCGAGTTTGCTCGGGCCATGTCGGGTTTGCTCGGGCCCTGTCGGGCTCCATCGAACCCTGTCAGGCTTTGTCGGGTCCTTTCGGGTTTGCTCAGGCCCTGTCAGGCTCCGTCGACCCCTGTCAGGTATGCTCGGGCCCTGTCGGGCTCCGTCTAGCCCTGTCGGGTTTCCTCGGGCCCTGTCGGGCTCCATCGAGCCCTGTCAGGCTCTGTGAGGCTTTGTCGGGTTTGCTCGGGCCCTGTCAGGCTCTGTCGGGCCCTGTCGGGTTTGCTCGGGCCCTGTCGGGTTTGCTCAGGCACTGTCGGGTTTGCTCAGGCCCTGTCGGGTTTGCTTGGGCCCTGTTGGGTTTGCTCGGGCCCTGTCGGGCTTCCTCGGGCCCTGTCGGGCTCCATCGAGCCCTGTCAGGCTCCGTCGGACCCTATCAGGCTTTGCTCGGGCCCTGTCGGGCTCCGTCAGGCCCTGTCGGGTTTGCTCGGGCCCTATCGGGCTCCGTCGGGCCCTGTCGGGTTTCCTCGGGCTCTGTCGGTCTCCATCAAGCCCTGTCAGGCTCCGTCGGGCCCTGTCGGGTTTGCTCGGGCCCTGTCGGGTTTGCTCAGGCACTGTCGGGTTTGCTCAGGCCCTGTCGGGTTTGCTTGGGCCCTGTCGGGCTCCGTCGGGCCCTGTCGGGTTTCCTCGGGCCCTGTCGGGCTCCATCGATCCCTGTCAGGCTCCGTCGGGCCCTTGCGGGTTTGCTCGGGCCCTGTCGGGCTCCGTCAGGCCCTGTCAGGTTCGCTCGGGCCCTATCGGGCTCCGTCGGGCCCTGTCGGGTTTCCTCGGGCCCTGTCAAGCTCCATCGAGCCCTGTCAGGCTCCGTCGGGCCCTTTCGGGTTTGCTTGGGCCCTGTCGGGCTCCGTCGGGCCCTGTCGGTTTTGCTCGGGCCCTGTCGGGTTTGCTCGGGCCCTGTCAGGCTTTGTCAAGCCCTGTCGGGTTTGCTAGGGCCCTGTCGGGTCCGTCGGGCCCTATCTGGTTTCCTCAGGCCCTGTCGGACTCCGTCGATCCCTGTCGGGTTTGCTCGGGCCCTGTCAGGCTCCGTCGCGCCCTGTCAAGTTTCCTCAGGCCCTGTCGGGCTCCATCGAGCCCTGTCGGGTTTGCTCGGGCCCTGTCGGGCTCCATCGAACCCTGTCAGGCTTTGTCGGGTCCTGTCGGGTTTGCTCAGGCCCTGTCAGGCTCCGTCGACCCCTGTCAGGTATGCTCGGGCCCTGTCGGGTTTGCTCAGGCCCTGTCAGGCTCCGTCGACCCCTGTCAGGTTTGCTCGGGCCCTGTCGGGCTCCGTCGACCCCTGTCAGGTATGCTCGGGCCCTGTCGGGTTTGCTCAGGCCCTGTCAGGCTCCGTCGACCCCTGTCAGGTTTGCTCGGGCCCTGTCGGGCTCCGTCGGGCCCTATCAGGTTTGCTCAGGCCCTGTCGGGTTTGCTTGGGCCCTGTTGGGTTTGCTCGGGCCCTGTCGGGCTTCCTCGGGCCCTGTCGGGCTCCATCGAGCCCTGTCAGGCTCCGTCGGACCCTATCAGGCTTTGCTCGGGCCCTGTCGGGCTCCGTCAGGCCCTGTCGGGTTTGCTCGGGCCCTATCGGGCTCCGTCGGGCCCTGTCGGGTTTCCTCGGGCTCTGTCGGTCTCCATCAAGCCCTGTCAGGCTCCGTCGGGCCCTGTCGGGTTTGCTCGGGCCCTGTCGGGTTTGCTCAGGCACTGTCGGGTTTGCTCAGGCCCTGTCGGGTTTGCTTGGGCCCTGTCGGGCTCCGTCGGGCCCTGTCGGGTTTCCTCGGGCCCTGTCGGGCTCCATCGATCCCTGTCAGGCTCCGTCGGGCCCTTGCGGGTTTGCTCGGGCCCTGTCGGGCTCCGTCAGGCCCTGTCGGGTTCGCTCGGGCCCTATCGGGCTCCGTCGGGCCCTGTCGGGTTTCCTCGGGCCCTGTCAAGCTCCATCGAGCCCTGTCAGGCTCCGTCGGGCCCTTTCGAGTTTGCTTGGGCCCTGTCGGGCTCCGTCGGGCCCTGTCGGTTTTGCTCGGGCCCTGTCGGGTTTGCTCGGGCCCTGTCAGGCTTTGTCAAGCCCTGTCGGGTTTGCTAGGGCCCTGTCGGGCTCCGTCGGGCCCTATCTGGTTTCCTCAGGCCCTGTCGGACTCCGTCGATCCCTGTCGGGTTTGCTCGGGCCCTGTCAGGCTCCGTCGCGCCCTGTCAAGTTTCCTCAGGCCCTGTCGGGCTCCATCGAGCCCTGTCGGGTTTGCTCGGGCCCTGTCGGGCTCCATCGAACCCTGTCAGGCTTTGTCGGGTCCTGTCGGGTTTGCTCAGGCCCTGTCAGGCTCCGTCGACCCCTGTCAGGTATGCTCGGGCCCTGTCGGGTTTGCTCAGGCCCTGTCAGGCTCCGTCGACCCCTGTCAGGTATGCTCGGGCCCTGTTGGGTTTGCTCGGGCCCTGTCGGGCTTCCTCGGGCCCTGTCGGGCTCCATCGAGCCCTGTCAGGCTCCGTCGGACCCTATCAGGCTTTGCTCGGGCCCTGTCGGGCTCCGTCAGGCCCTGTCGGGTTTGCTCGGGCCCTATCGGGCTCCGTCGGGCCCTGTCGGGTTTCCTCGGGCTCTGTCGGTCTCCATCAAGCCCTGTCAGGCTCCGTCGGGCCCTGTCGGGTTTGCTCGGGCCCTGTCGGGTTTGCTCAGGCACTGTCGGGTTTGCTCAGGCCCTGTCGGGTTTGCTTGGGCCCTGTCGGGCTCCGTCGGGCCCTGTCGGGTTTCCTCGGGCCCTGTCGGGCTCCATCGATCCCTGTCAGGCTCCGTCGGGCCCTTGCGGGTTTGCTCGGGCCCTGTCGGGCTCCGTCAGGCCCTGTCGGGTTCGCTCGGGCCCTATCGGGCTCCGTCGGGCCCTGTCGGGTTTCCTCGGGCCCTGTCAAGCTCCATCGAGCCCTGTCAGGCTCCGTCGGGCCCTTTCGAGTTTGCTTGGGCCCTGTCGGGCTCCGTCGGGCCCTGTCGGTTTTGCTCGGGCCCTGTCGGGTTTGCTCGGGCCCTGTCAGGCTTTGTCAAGCCCTGTCGGGTTTGCTAGGGCCCTGTCGGGCTCCGTCGGGCCCTATCTGGTTTCCTCAGGCCCTGTCGGACTCCGTCGATCCCTGTCGGGTTTGCTCGGGCCCTGTCAGGCTCCGTCGCGCCCTGTCAAGTTTCCTCAGGCCCTGTCGGGCTCCATCGAGCCCTGTCGGGTTTGCTCGGGCCCTGTCGGGCTCCATCGAACCCTGTCAGGCTTTGTCGGGTCCTGTCGGGTTTGCTCAGGCCCTGTCAGGCTCCGTCGACCCCTGTCAGGTATGCTCGGGCCCTGTCGGGTTTGCTCAGGCCCTGTCAGGCTCCGTCGACCCCTGTCAGGTTTGCTCGGGCCCTGTCGGGCTCCGTCGGGCCCTATCAGGTTTGCTCGGGCCCTGTCGGGTTTGCTCAGGCCCTGTCAGGCTCCGTCGAGCCCTGTCGGGTTTGCTCATGCCCTGTCAGGCTCCGTCAGGCCCTGTCGGGTTTGCTCGGGCCCTGTCGGGTTTGCTGGGGCCCTGTCGGGCTCCGTCGGGCCCTGTCGGGTTTGCTCGGGCCCTGTCGGGCTCCGTCTAGCCCTGTCGGGTTTCCTCGGGCCCTGTCGGGCTCCATCGAGCCCTGTCAGGCTCTGTGAGGCTTTGTCGGGTTTGCTCGGGCCCTGTCAGGCTCCGTCGGGCCCTGTCGGGTTTGCTCGGGCCCTGTCGGGTTTGCTCAGGCACTGTCGGGTTTGCTCAGGCCCTGTCGGGTTTGCTTGGGCCCTGTTGGGTTTGCTCGGGCCCTGTCGGGCTTCCTCGGGCCCTGTCGGGCTCCATCGAGCCCTGTCAGGCTCCGTCGGACCCTATCAGGCTTTGCTCGGGCCCTGTCGGGCTCCGTCAGGCCCTGTCGGGTTTGCTCGGGCCCTATCGGGCTCCGTCGGGCCCTGTCGGGTTTCCTCGGGCTCTGTCGGTCTCCATCAAGCCCTGTCAGGCTCCGTCGGGCCCTGTCGGGTTTGCTCGGGCCCTGTCGGGTTTGCTCAGGCACTGTCGGGTTTGCTCAGGCCCTGTCGGGTTTGCTTGGGCCCTGTCGGGCTCCGTCGGGCCCTGTCGGGTTTCCTCGGGCCCTGTCGGGCTCCATCGATCCCTGTCAGGCTCCGTCGGGCCCTTGCGGGTTTGCTCGGGCCCTGTCGGGCTCCGTCAGGCCCTGTCGGGTTCGCTCGGGCCCTATCGGGCTCCGTCGGGCCCTGTCGGGTTTCCTCGGGCCCTGTCAAGCTCCATCGAGCCCTGTCAGGCTCCGTCGGGCCCTTTCGAGTTTGCTTGGGCCCTGTCGGGCTCCGTCGGGCCCTGTCGGTTTTGCTCGGGCCCTGTCGGGTTTGCTCGGGCCCTGTCAGGCTTTGTCAAGCCCTGTCGGGTTTGCTAGGGCCCTGTCGGGCTCCGTCGGGCCCTATCTGGTTTCCTCAGGCCCTGTCGGACTCCGTCGATCCCTGTCGGGTTTGCTCGGGCCCTGTCAGGCTCCGTCGCGCCCTGTCAAGTTTCCTCAGGCCCTGTCGGGCTCCATCGAGCCCTGTCGGGTTTGCTCGGGCCCTGTCGGGCTCCATCGAACCCTGTCAGGCTTTGTCGGGTCCTGTCGGGTTTGCTCAGGCCCTGTCAGGCTCCGTCGACCCCTGTCAGGTATGCTCGGGCCCTGTCGGGTTTGCTCAGGCCCTGTCAGGCTCCGTCAACCCCTGTCAGGTTTGCTCGGGCCCTGTCGGGCTCCGTCGGGCCCTATCAGGTTTGCTCGGGCCCTGTCGGGTTTGCTCAGGCCCTGTCAGGCTCCGTCGAGCCCTGTCGGGTTTGCTCATGCCCTGTCAGGCTCTGTCAGGCCCTGTCGGGTTTGCTCGGGCCCTGTCGGGTTTGCTGGGGCCCTGTCGGGCTCTGTCGGGCCCTGTCGGGTTTGCTCGGGCCCTGTCGGGCTCCGTCTAGCCCTGTCGGGTTTCCTCGGGCCCTGTCGGGCTCCATCGAGCCCTGTCAGGCTCTGTGAGGCTTTGTCGGGTTTGCTCGGGCCCTGTCAGGCTCCGTCGGGCCCTGTCGGGTTTGCTCGGGCCCTGTCGGGTTTGCTCAGGCACTGTCGGGTTTGCTCAGGCCCTGTCGGGTTTGCTTGGGCCCTGTTGGGTTTGCTCGGGCCCTGTCGGGCTTCCTCGGGCCCTGTCGGGCTCCATCGAGCCCTGTCAGGCTCCGTCGGACCCTATCAGGCTTTGCTCGGGCCCTGTCGGGCTCCGTCAGGCCCTGTCGGGTTTGCTCGGGCCCTATCGGGCTCCGTCGGGCCCTGTCGGGTTTCCTCGGGCTCTGTCGGTCTCCATCAAGCCCTGTCAGGCTCCGTCGGGCCCTGTCGGGTTTGCTCGGGCCCTGTCGGGTTTGCTCAGGCACTGTCGGGTTTGCTCAGGCCCTGTCGGGTTTGCTTGGGCCCTGTCGGGCTCCGTCGGGCCCTGTCGGGTTTCCTCGGGCCCTGTCGGGCTCCATCGATCCCTGTCAGGCTCCGTCGGGCCCTTGCGGGTTTGCTCGGGCCCTGTCGGGCTCCGTCAGGCCCTGTCGGGTTCGCTCGGGCCCTATCGGGCTCCGTCGGGCCCTGTCGGGTTTCCTCGGGCCCTGTCAAGCTCCATCGAGCCCTGTCAGGCTCCGTCGGGCCCTTTCGGGTTTGCTTGGGCCCTGTCGGGCTCCGTCGGGCCCTGTCGGTTTTGCTCGGGCCCTGTCGGGTTTGCTCGGGCCCTGTCAGGCTTTGTCAAGCCCTGTCGGGTTTGCTAGGGCCCTGTCGGGCTCCGTCGGGCCCTATCTGGTTTCCTCAGGCCCTGTCGGACTCCGTCGATCCCTGTCGGGTTTGCTCGGGCCCTGTCAGGCTCCGTCGCGCCCTGTCAAGTTTCCTCAGGCCCTGTCGGGCTCCATCGAGCCCTGTCGGGTTTGCTCGGGCCCTGTCAGGCTCCGTCGCGCCCTGTCAAGTTTCCTCAGGCCCTGTCGGGCTCCATCGAGCCCTGTCGGGTTTGCTCGGGCCCTGTCGGGCTCCATCGAACCCTGTCAGGCTTTGTCGGGTCCTGTCGGGTTTGCTCAGGCCCTGTCAGGCTCCGTCGACCCCTGTCAGGTATGCTCGGGCCCTGTCGGGTTTGCTCAGGCCCTGTCAGGCTCTGTCGACCCCTGTCAGGTTTGCTCGGGCCCTGTCGGGCTCCGTCGGGCCCTATCAGGTTTGCTCGGGCCCTGTCGGGTTTGCTCAGGCCCTGTCAGGCTCCGTCGAGCCCTGTCGGGTTTGCTCATGCCCTGTCAGGCTCCGTCAGGCCCTGTCGGGTTTGCTCGGGCCCTGTCGGGTTTGCTGGGGCCCTGTCGGGCTCCATCGGGCCCTGTCGGGTTTGCTCGGGCCCTGTCGGGCTCCGTCTAGCCCTGTCGGGTTTCCTCGGGCCCTGTCGGGCTCCATCGAGCCCTGTCAGGCTCTGTGAGGCTTTGTCGGGTTTGCTCGGGCCCTGTCAGGCTCCGTCGGGCCCTGTCGGGTTTGCTCGGGCCCTGTCAGGTTTGCTCAGGCACTGTCGGGTTTGCTCAGGCCCTGTCGGGTTTGCTTGGGCCCTGTTGGGTTTGCTCGGGCCCTGTCGGGCTTCCTCGGGCCCTGTCGGGCTCCATCGAGCCCTGTCAGGCTCCGTCGGACCCTATCAGGCTTTGCTCGGGCCCTGTCGGGCTCCGTCAGGCCCTGTCGGGTTTGCTCGGGCCCTATCGGGCTCCGTCGGGCCCTGTCGGGTTTCCTCGGGCTCTGTCGGTCTCCATCAAGCCCTGTCAGGCTCCGTCGGGCCCTGTCGGGTTTGCTCGGGCCCTGTCGGGTTTGCTCAGGCACTGTCGGGTTTGCTCAGGCCCTGTCGGGTTTGCTTGGGCCCTGTCGGGCTCCGTCGGGCCCTGTCGGGTTTCCTCGGGCCCTGTCGGGCTCCATCGATCCCTGTCAGGCTCCGTCGGGCCCTTGCGGGTTTGCTCGGGCCCTGTCGGGCTCCGTCAGGCCCTGTCGGGTTCGCTCGGGCCCTATCGGGCTCCGTCGGGCCCTGTCGGGTTTCCTCGGGCCCTGTCAAGCTCCATCGAGCCCTGTCAGGCTCCGTCGGGCCCTTTCGGGTTTGCTTGGGCCCTGTCGGGCTCCGTCGGGCCCTGTCGGTTTTGCTCGGGCCCTGTCGGGTTTGCTCGGGCCCTGTCAGGCTTTGTCAAGCCCTGTCGGGTTTGCTAGGGCCCTGTCGGGCTCCGTCGGGCCCTATCTGGTTTCCTCAGGCCCTGTCGGACTCCGTCGATCCCTGTCGGGTTTGCTCGGGCCCTGTCAGGCTCCGTCGCGCCCTGTCAAGTTTCCTCAGGCCCTGTCGGGCTCCATCGAGCCCTATCGGGTTTGCTCGGGCCCTGTCGGGCTCCATCGAACCCTGTCAGGCTTTGTCGGGTCCTGTCGGGTTTGCTCAGGCCCTGTCAGGCTCCGTCGACCCCTGTCAGGTATGCTCGGGCCCTGTCGGGTTTGCTCAGGCCCTGTCAGGCTCCGTCGACCCCTGTCAGGTTTGCTCGGGCCCTGTCGGGCTCCGTCGACCCCTGTCAGGTATGCTCGGGCCCTGTCGGGTTTGCTCAGGCCCTGTCAGGCTCCGTCGACCCCTGTCAGGTTTGCTCGGGCCCTGTCGGGCTCCGTCGGGCCCTATCAGGTTTGCTCGGGCCCTGTCGGGTTTGCTCAGGCCCTGTCAGGCTCCGTCGAGCCCTGTCGGGTTTGCTCATGCCCTGTCAGGCTCCGTCAGGCCCTGTCGGGTTTGCTCGGGCCCTGTCGGGTTTGCTGGGGCCCTGTCGGGCTCCGTCGGGCCCTGTCGGGTTTGCTCGGGCCCTGTCGGGCTCCGTCTAGCCCTGTCGGGTTTCCTCGGGCCCTGTCGGGCTCCATCGAGCCCTGTCAGGCTCTGTGAGGCTTTGTCGGGTTTGCTCGGGCCCTGTCAGGCTCCGTCGGGCCCTGTCGGGTTTGCTCGGGCCCTGTCGGGTTTGCTCAGGCACTGTCGGGTTTGCTCAGGCCCTGTCGGGTTTGCTTGGGCCCTGCTGGGTTTGCTCGGGCCCTGTCGGGCTTCCTCGGGCCCTGTCGGGCTCCATCGAGCCCTGTCAGGCTCCGTCGGACCCTATCAGGCTTTGCTCGGGCCCTGTCGGGCTCCGTCAGGCCCTGTCGGGTTTGCTCGGGCCCTATCGGGCTCCGTCGGGCCCTGTCGGGTTTCCTCGGGCTCTGTCGGTCTCCATCAAGCCCTGTCAGGCTCCGTCGGGCCCTGTCGGGTTTGCTCGGGCCCTGTCGGGTTTGCTCAGGCACTGTCGGGTTTGCTCAGGCCCTGTCGGGTTTGCTTGGGCCCTGTCGGGCTCCGTCGGGCCCTGTCGGGTTTCCTCGGGCCCTGTCAGGCTCCGTCGCGCCCTGTCAAGTTTCCTCAGGCCCTGTCGGGCTCCATCGAGCCCTGTCGGGTTTGCTCGGGCCCTGTCGGGCTCCATCGAACCCTGTCAGGCTTTGTCGGGTCCTGTCGGGTTTGCTCAGGCCCTGTCAGGCTCCGTCGACCCCTGTCAGGTATGCTCGGGCCCTGTCGGGTTTGCTCAGGCCCTGTCAGGCTCCGTCGACCCCTGTCAGGTTTGCTCGGGCCCTGTCGGGCTCCGTCGGGCTCTATCAGGTTTGCTCGGGCCCTGTCGGGTTTGCTCAGGCCCTGTCAGGCTCCGTCGAGCCCTGTCGGGTTTGCTCATGCCCTGTCAGGCTCTGTCAGGCCCTGTCGGGTTTGCTCGGGCCCTGTCGGGTTTGCTTGGGCCCTGTTGGGTTTGCTCGGGCCCTGTTGGGTTTGCTCGGGCCCTGTCGGGCTTCCTCGGGCCCTGTCGGGCTCCATCGAGCCCTGTCAGGCTCCGTCGGACCCTATCAGGCTTTGCTCGGGCCCTGTCGGGCTCCGTCAGGCCCTGTCGGGTTTGCTCGGGCCCTATCGGGCTCCGTCGGGCCCTGTCGGGTTTCCTCGGGCTCTGTCGGTCTCCATCAAGCCCTGTCAGGCTCCGTCGGGCCCTGTCGGGTTTGCTTGGGCCCTGTCGGGCTCCATCGATCCCTGTCAGGCTCCGTCGGGCCCTTGCGGGTTTGCTCGGGCCCTGTCGGGCTCCGTCAGGCCCTGTCGGGTTCGCTCGGGCCCTATCGGGCTCCGTCGGGCCCTGTCGGGTTTCCTCGGGCCCTGTCAAGCTCCATCGAGCCCTGTCAGGCTCCGTCGGGCCCTTTCGGGTTTGCTTGGGCCCTGTCGGGCTCCGTCGGGCCCTGTCGGTTTTGCTCGGGCCCTGTCGGGTTTGCTCGGGCCCTGTCAGGCTTTGTCAAGCCCTGTCGGGTTTGCTAGGGCCCTGTCGGGCTCCGTCGGGCCCTATCTGGTTTCCTCAGGCCCTGTCGGACTCCGTCGATCCCTGTCGGGTTTGCTCGGGCCCTGTCAGGCTCCGTCGCGCCCTGTCAAGTTTCCTCAGGCCCTGTCGGGCTCCATCGAGCCCTGTCGGGTTTGCTCGGGCCCTGTCGGGCTCCATCGAACCCTGTCAGGCTTTGTCGGGTCCTGTCGGGTTTGCTCAGGCCCTGTCAGGCTCCGTCGACCCCTGTCAGGTATGCTCGGGCCCTGTCGGGTTTGCTCAGGCCCTGTCAGGCTCCGTCGACCCCTGTCAGGTTTGCTCGGGCCCTGTCGGGCTCCGTCGGGCTCTATCAGGTTTGCTCGGGCCCTGTCGGGTTTGCTCAGGCCCTGTCAGGCTCCGTCGAGCCCTGTCGGGTTTGCTCATGCCCTGTCAGGCTCTGTCAGGCCCTGTCGGGTTTGCTCGGGCCCTGTCGGGTTTGCTGGGGCCCTGTCGGGCTCTGTCGGGCCCTGTCGGGTTTGCTCGGGCCCTGTCGGCCTCCGTCTAGCCCTGTCGGGTTTCCTCGGGCCCTGTCGGGCTCCATCGAGCCCTGTCAGGCTCTGTGAGGCTTTGTCGGGTTTGCTCGGGCCCTGTCAGGCTCCGTCGGGCCCTGTCGGGTTTGCTCGGGCCCTGTCGGGTTTGCTCAGGCACTGTCGGGTTTGCTCAGGCCCTGTCGGGTTTGCTTGGGCCCTGTTGGGTTTGCTCGGGCCCTGTTGGGTTTGCTCGGGCCCTGTCGGGCTTCCTCGGGCCCTGTCGGGCTCCATCGAGCCCTGTCAGGCTCCGTCGGACCCTATCAGGCTTTGCTCGGGCCCTGTCGGGCTCCGTCAGGCCCTGTCGGGTTTGCTCGGGCCCTATCGGGCTCCGTCGGGCCCTGTCGGGTTTCCTCGGGCTCTGTCGGTCTCCATCAAGCCCTGTCAGGCTCCGTCGGGCCCTGTCGGGTTTGCTCGGGCCCTGTCGGGTTTGCTCAGGCACTGTCGGGTTTGCTCAGGCCCTGTCGGGTTTGCTTGGGCCCTGTCGGGCTCCGTCGGGCCCTGTCGGGTTTCCTCGGGCCCTGTCGGGCTCCATCGATCCCTGTCAGGCTCCGTCGGGCCCTTGCGGGTTTGCTCGGGCCCTGTCGGGCTCCGTCAGGCCCTGTCGGGTTCGCTCGGGCCCTATCGGGCTCCGTCGGGCCCTGTCGGGTTTCCTCGGGCCCTGTCAAGCTCCATCGAGCCCTGTCAGGCTCCGTCGGGCCCTTTCGGGTTTGCTTGGGCCCTGTCGGGCTCCGTCGGGCCCTGTCGGTTTTGCTCGGGCCCTGTCGGGTTTGCTCGGGCCCTGTCAGGCTTTGTCAAGCCCTGTCGGGTTTGCTAGGGCCCTGTCGGGCTCCGTCGGGCCCTATCTGGTTTCCTCAGGCCCTGTCGGACTCCGTCGATCCCTGTCGGGTTTGCTCGGGCCCTGTCAGGCTCCGTCGCGCCCTGTCAAGTTTCCTCAGGCCCTGTCGGGCTCCATCGAGCCCTGTCGGGTTTGCTCGGGCCCTGTCAGGCTCCGTCGCGCCCTGTCAAGTTTCCTCAGGCCCTGTCGGGCTCCATCGAGCCCTGTCGGGTTTGCTCGGGCCCTGTCGGGCTCCATCGAACCCTGTCAGGCTTTGTCGGGTCCTGTCGGGTTTTCTCAGGCCCTGTCAGGCTCCGTCGACCCCTGTCAGGTATGCTCGGGCCCTGTCGGGTTTGCTCAGGCCCTGTCAGGCTCCGTCGACCCCTGTCAGGTTTGCTCGGGCCCTGTCGGGCTCCGTCGGGCCCTATCAGGTTTGCTCGGGCCCTGTCGGGTTTGCTCAGGCCCTGTCAGGCTCCGTCGAGCCCTGTCGGGTTTGCTCATGCCCTGTCAGGCTCCGTCAGGCCCTGTCGGGTTTGCTCGGGCCCTGTCGGGTTTGCTGGGGCCCTGTCGGGCTCCGTCGGGCCCTGTCGGGTTTGCTCGGGCCCTGTCGGGCTCCGTCTAGCCCTGTCGGGTTTCCTCGGGCCCTGTCGGGCTCCATCGAGCCCTGTCAGGCTCTGTGAGGCTTTGTCGGGTTTGCTCGGGCCCTGTCAGGCTCCGTCGGGCCCTGTCGGGTTTGCTCGGGCCCTGTCGGGTTTGCTCAGGCACTGTCGGGTTTGCTCAGGCCCTGTCGGGTTTGCTTGGGCCCTGTTGGGTTTGCTCGGGCCCTGTCGGGCTTCCTCGGGCCCTGTCGGGCTCCATCGAGCCCTGTCAGGCTCCGTCGGACCCTATCAGGCTTTGCTCGGGCCCTGTCGGGCTCCGTCAGGCCCTGTCGGGTTTGCTCGGGCCCTATCGGGCTCCGTCGGGCCCTGTCGGGTTTCCTCGGGCTCTGTCGGTCTCCATCAAGCCCTGTCAGGCTCCGTCGGGCCCTGTCGGGTTTGCTCGGGCCCTGTCGGGTTTGCTCAGGCACTGTCGGGTTTGCTCAGGCCCTGTCGGGTTTGCTTGGGCCCTGTCGGGCTCCGTCGGGCCCTGTCGGGTTTCCTCGGGCCCTGTCGGGCTCCATCGATCCCTGTCAGGCTCCGTCGGGCCCTTGCGGGTTTGCTCGGGCCCTGTCGGGCTCCGTCAGGCCCTGTCGGGTTCGCTCGGGCCCTATCGGGCTCCGTCGGGCCCTGTCGGGTTTCCTCGGGCCCTGTCAAGCTCCATCGAGCCCTGTCAGGCTCCGTCGGGCCCTTTCGGGTTTGCTTGGGCCCTGTCGGGCTCCGTCGGGCCCTGTCGGTTTTGCTCGGGCCCTGTCGGGTTTGCTCGGGCCCTGTCAGGCTTTGTCAAGCCCTGTGGGGTTTGCTAGGGCCCTGTCGGGCTCCGTCGGGCCCTATCTGGTTTCCTCAGGCCCTGTCGGACTCCGTCGATCCCTGTCGGGTTTGCTCGGGCCCTGTCAGGCTCCGTCGCGCCCTGTCAAGTTTCCTCAGGCCCTGTCGGGCTCCATCGAGCCCTGTCGGGTTTGCTCGGGCCCTGTCGGGCTCCATCGAACCCTGTCAGGCTTTGTCGGGTCCTGTCGGGTTTGCTCAGGCCCTGTCAGGCTCCGTCGACCCCTGTCAGGTATGCTCGGGCCCTGTCGGGTTTGCTCAGGCCCTGTCAGGCTCCGTCGACCCCTGTCAGGTTTGCTCGGGCCCTGTCGGGCTCCGTCGACCCCTGTCAGGTATGCTCGGGCCCTGTCGGGTTTGCTCAGGCCCTGTCAGGCTCCGTCGACCCCTGTCAGGTTTGCTCGGGCCCTGTCGGGCTCCGTCGGGCCCTATCAGGTTTGCTCGGGCCCTGTCGGGTTTGCTCAGGCCCTGTCAGGCTCCGTCGAGCCCTGTCGGGTTTGCTCATGCCCTGTCAGGCTCCGTCAGGCCCTGTCGGGTTTGCTCGGGCCCTGTCGGGTTTGCTGGGGCCCTGTCGGGCTCCGTCGGGCCCTGTCGGGTTTGCTCGGGCCCTGTCGGGCTCCGTCTAGCCCTGTCGGGTTTCCTCGGGCCCTGTCGGGCTCCATCGAGCCCTGTCAGGCTCTGTGAGGCTTTGTCGGGTTTGCTCGGGCCCTGTCAGGCTCCGTCGGGCCCTGTCGGGTTTGCTCGGGCCCTGTCGGGTTTGCTCAGGCACTGTCGGGTTTGCTCAGGCCCTGTCGGGTTTGCTTGGGCCCTGTTGGGTTTGCTCGGGCCCTGTCGGGCTTCCTCGGGCCCTGTCGGGCTCCATCGAGCCCTGTCAGGCTCCGTCGGACCCTATCAGGCTTTGCTCGGGCCCTGTCGGGCTCCGTCAGGCCCTGTCGGGTTTGCTCGGGCCCTATCGGGCTCCGTCGGGCCCTGTCGGGTTTCCTCGGGCTCTGTCGGTCTCCATCAAGCCCTGTCAGGCTCCGTCGGGCCCTGTCGGGTTTGCTCGGGCCCTGTCGGGTTTGCTCAGGCACTGTCGGGTTTGCTCAGGCCCTGTCGGGTTTGCTTGGGCCCTGTCGGGCTCCGTCGGGCCCTGTCGGGTTTCCTCGGGCCCTGTCGGGCTCCATCGATCCCTGTCAGGCTCCGTCGGGCCCTTGCGGGTTTGCTCGGGCCCTGTCGGGCTCCGTCAGGCCCTGTCGGGTTCGCTCGGGCCCTATCGGGCTCCGTCGGGCCCTGTCGGGTTTCCTCGGGCCCTGTCAAGCTCCATCGAGCCCTGTCAGGCTCCGTCGGGCCCTTTCGGGTTTGCTTGGGCCCTGTCGGGCTCCGTCGGGCCCTGTCGGTTTTGCTCGGGCCCTGTCGGGTTTGCTCGGGCCCTGTCAGGCTTTGTCAAGCCCTGTCGGGTTTGCTAGGGCCCTGTCGGGCTCCGTCGGGCCCTATCTGGTTTCCTCAGGCCCTGTCGGACTCCGTCGATCCCTGTCGGGTTTGCTCGGGCCCTGTCAGGCTCCGTCGCGCCCTGTCAAGTTTCCTCAGGCCCTGTCGGGCTCCATCGAGCCCTGTCGGGTTTGCTCGGGCCCTGTCGGGCTCCATCGAACCCTGTCAGGATTTGTCGGGTCCTGTCGGGTTTGCTCAGGCCCTGTCAGGCTCCGTCGACCCCTGTCAGGTATGCTCGGGCCCTGTCGGGTTTGCTCAGGCCCTGTCAGGCTCCGTCGACCCCTGTCAGGTTTGCTCGGGCCCTGTCGGGCTCCGTCGACCCCTGTCAGGTATGCTCGGGCCCTGTCGGGTTTGCTCAGGCCCTGTCAGGCTCCGTCGACCCCTGTCAGGTTTGCTCGGGCCCTGTCGGGCTCCGTCGGGCCCTATCAGGTTTGCTCGGGCCCTGTCGGGTTTGCTCAGGCCCTGTCAGGCTCCGTCGAGCCCTGTCGGGTTTGCTCATGCCCTGTCAGGCTCCGTCAGGCCCTGTCGGGTTTGCTCGGGCCCTGTCGGGTTTGCTGGGGCCCTGTCGGGCTCCGTCGGCCCCTGTCGGGTTTGCTCGGGCCCTGTCGGGCTCCGTCTAGCCCTGTCGGGTTTCCTCGGGCCCTGTCGGGCTCCATCGAGCCCTGTCAGGCTCTGTGAGGCTTTGTCGGGTTTGCTCGGGCCCTGTCAGGCTCCGTCGGGCCCTGTCGGGTTTGCTCGGGCCCTGTCGGGTTTGCTCAGGCACTGTCGGGTTTGCTCAGGCCCTGTCGGGTTTGCTTGGGCCCTGTTGGGTTTGCTCGGGCCCTGTCGGGCTTCCTCGGGCCCTGTCGGGCTCCATCGAGCCCTGTCAGGCTCCGTCGGACCCTATCAGGCTTTGCTCGGGCCCTGTCGGGCTCCGTCAGGCCCTGTCGGGTTTGCTCGGGCCCTATCGGGCTCCGTCGGGCCCTGTCGGGTTTCCTCGGGCTCTGTCGGTCTCCATCAAGCCCTGTCAGGCTCCGTCGGGCCCTGTCGGGTTTGCTCGGGCCCTGTCGGGTTTGCTCAGGCACTGTCGGGTTTGCTCAGGCCCTGTCGGGTTTGCTTGGGCCCTGTCGGGCTCCGTCGGGCCCTGTCGGGTTTCCTCGGGCCCTGTCGGGCTCCATCGATCCCTGTCAGGCTCCGTCGGGCCCTTGCGGGTTTGCTCGGGCCCTGTCGGGCTCCGTCAGGCCCTGTCGGGTTCGCTCGGGCCCTATCGGGCTCCGTCGGGCCCTGTCGGGTTTCCTCGGGCCCTGTCAAGCTCCATCGAGCCCTGTCAGGCTCCGTCGGGCCCTTTCGAGTTTGCTTGGGCCCTGTCGGGCTCCGTCGGGCCCTGTCGGTTTTGCTCGGGCCCTGTCGGGTTTGCTCGGGCCCTGTCAGGCTTTGTCAAGCCCTGTCGGGTTTGCTAGGGCCCTGTCGGGCTCCGTCGGGCCCTATCTGGTTTCCTCAGGCCCTGTCGGACTCCGTCGATCCCTGTCGGGTTTGCTCGGGCCCTGTCAGGCTCCGTCGCGCCCTGTCAAGTTTCCTCAGGCCCTGTCGGGCTCCATCGAGCCCTGTCGGGTTTGCTCGGGCCCTGTCGGGCTCCATCGAACCCTGTCAGGCTTTGTCGGGTCCTGTCGGGTTTGCTCAGGCCCTGTCAGGCTCCGTCGACCCCTGTCAGGTATGCTCGGGCCCTGTCGGGTTTGCTCAGGCCCTGTCAGGCTCCGTCGACCCCTGTCAGGTTTGCTCGGGCCCTGTCGGGCTCCGTCGGGCCCTATCAGGTTTGCTCGGGCCCTGTCGGGTTTGCTCAGGCCCTGTCAGGCTCCGTCGAGCCCTGTCGGGTTTGCTCATGCCCTGTCAGGCTCCGTCAGGCCCTGTCGGGTTTGCTCGGGCCCTGTCGGGTTTGCTGGGGCCCTGTCGGGCTCCGTCGGGCCCTGTCGGGTTTGCTCGGGCCCTGTCGGGCTCCGTCTAGCCCTGTCGGGTTTCCTCGGGCCCTGTCGGGCTCCATCGAGCCCTGTCAGGCTCTGTGAGGCTTTGTCGGGTTTGCTCGGGCCCTGTCAGGCTCCGTCGGGCCCTGTCGGGTTTGCTCGGGCCCTGTCGGGTTTGCTCAGGCACTGTCGGGTTTGCTCAGGCCCTGTCGGGTTTGCTTGGGCCCTGTTGGGTTTGCTCGGGCCCTGTCGGGCTTCCTCGGGCCCTGTCGGGCTCCATCGAGCCCTGTCAGGCTCCGTCGGACCCTATCAGGCTTTGCTCGGGCCCTGTCGGGCTCCGTCAGGCCCTGTCGGGTTTGCTCGGGCCCTATCGGGCTCCGTCGGGCCCTGTCGGGTTTCCTCGGGCTCTGTCGGTCTCCATCAAGCCCTGTCAGGCTCCGTCGGGCCCTGTCGGGTTTGCTCGGGCCCTGTCGGGTTTGCTCAGGCACTGTCGGGTTTGCTCAGGCCCTGTTGGGTTTGCTTGGGCCCTGTCGGGCTCCGTCGGGCCCTGTCGGGTTTCCTCGGGCCCTGTCGGGCTCCATCGATCCCTGTCAGGCTCCGTCGGGCCCTTGCGGGTTTGCTCGGGCCCTGTCGGGCTCCGTCAGGCCCTGTCGGGTTCGCTCGGGCCCTATCGGGCTCCGTCGGGCCCTGTCGGGTTTCCTCGGGCCCTGTCAAGCTCCATCGAGCCCTGTCAGGCTCCGTCGGGCCCTTTCGGGTTTGCTTGGGCCCTGTCGGGCTCCGTCGGGCCCTGTCGGTTTTGCTCGGGCCCTGTCGGGTTTGCTCAGGCCCTGTCAGGCTTTGTCAAGCCCTGTCGGGTTTGCTAGGGCCCTGTCGGGCTCCGTCGGGCCCTATCTGGTTTCCTCAGGCCCTGTCGGACTCCGTCGATCCCTGTCGGGTTTGCTCGGGCCCTGTCAGGCTCCGTCGCGCCCTGTCAAGTTTCCTCAGGCCCTGTCGGGCTCCATCGAGCCCTGTCGGGTTTGCTCGGGCCCTGTCGGGCTCCATCGAACCCTGTCAGGATTTGTCGGGTCCTGTCGGGTTTGCTCAGGCCCTGTCAGGCTCCGTCGACCCCTGTCAGGTATGCTCGGGCCCTGTCGGGTTTGCTCAGGCCCTGTCAGGCTCCGTCGACCCCTGTCAGGTTTGCTCGGGCCCTGTCGGGCTCCGTCGACCCCTGTCAGGTATGCTCGGGCCCTGTCGGGTTTGCTCAGGCCCTGTCAGGCTCCGTCGACCCCTGTCAGGTTTGCTCGGGCCCTGTCGGGCTCCGTCGGGCCCTATCAGGTTTGCTCGGGCCCTGTCGGGTTTGCTCAGGCCCTGTCAGGCTCCGTCGAGCCCTGTCGGGTTTGCTCATGCCCTGTCAGGCTCCGTCAGGCCCTGTCGGGTTTGCTCGGGCCCTGTCGGGTTTGCTGGGGCCCTGTCGGGCTCCGTCGGGCCCTGTCGGGTTTGCTCGGGCCCTGTCGGGCTCCGTCTAGCCCTGTCGGGTTTCCTCGGGCCCTGTCGGGCTCCATCGAGCCCTGTCAGGCTCTGTGAGGCTTTGTCGGGTTTGCTCGGGCCCTGTCAGGCTCCGTCGGGCCCTGTCGGGTTTGCTCGGGCCCTGTCGGGTTTGCTCAGGCACTGTCGGGTTTGCTCAGGCCCTGTCGGGTTTGCTTGGGCCCTGTTGGGTTTGCTCGGGCCCTGTCGGGCTTCCTCGGGCCCTGTCGGGCTCCATCGAGCCCTGTCAGGCTCCGTCGGACCCTATCAGGCTTTGCTCGGGCCCTGTCGGGCTCCGTCAGGCCCTGTCGGGTTTGCTCGGGCCCTATCGGGCTCCGTCGGGCCCTGTCGGGTTTCCTCGGGCTCTGTCGGTCTCCATCAAGCCCTGTCAGGCTCCGTCGGGCCCTGTCGGGTTTGCTCGGGCCCTGTCGGGTTTGCTCAGGCACTGTCGGGTTTGCTCAGGCCCTGTCGGGTTTGCTTGGGCCCTGTCGGGCTCCGTCGGGCCCTGTCGGGTTTCCTCGGGCCCTGTCGGGCTCCATCGATCCCTGTCAGGCTCCGTCGGGCCCTTGCGGGTTTGCTCGGGCCCTGTCGGGCTCCGTCAGGCCCTGTCGGGTTCGCTCGGGCCCTATCGGGCTCCGTCGGGCCCTGTCGGGTTTCCTCGGGCCCTGTCAAGCTCCATCGAGCCCTGTCAGGCTCCGTCGGGCCCTTTCGAGTTTGCTTGGGCCCTGTCGGGCTCCGTCGGGCCCTGTCGGTTTTGCTCGGGCCCTGTCGGGTTTGCTCGGGCCCTGTCAGGCTTTGTCAAGCCCTGTCGGGTTTGCTAGGGCCCTGTCGGGCTCCGTCGGGCCCTATCTGGTTTCCTCAGGCCCTGTCGGACTCCGTCGATCCCTGTCGGGTTTGCTCGGGCCCTGTCAGGCTCCGTCGCGCCCTGTCAAGTTTCCTCAGGCCCTGTCGGGCTCCATCGAGCCCTGTCGGGTTTGCTCGGGCCCTGTCGGGCTCCATCGAACCCTGTCAGGCTTTGTCGGGTCCTGTCGGGTTTGCTCAGGCCCTGTCAGGCTCCGTCGACCCCTGTCAGGTATGCTCGGGCCCTGTCGGGTTTGCTCAGGCCCTGTCAGGCTCCGTCGACCCCTGTCAGGTTTGCTCGGGCCCTGTCGGGCTCCGTCGGGCCCTATCAGGTTTGCTCGGGCCCTGTCGGGTTTGCTCAGGCCCTGTCAGGCTCCGTCGAGCCCTGTCGGGTTTGCTCATGCCCTGTCAGGCTCCGTCAGGCCCTGTCGGGTTTGCTCGGGCCCTGTCGGGTTTGCTGGGGCCCTGTCGGGCTCCGTCGGGCCCTGTCGGGTTTGCTCGGGCCCTGTCGGGCTCCGTCTAGCCCTGTCGGGTTTCCTCGGGCCCTGTCGGGCTCCATCGAGCCGTGTCAGGCTCTGTGAGGCTTTGTCGGGTTTGCTCGGGCCCTGTCAGGCTCCGTCGGGCCCTGTCGGGTTTGCTCGGGCCCTGTCGGGTTTGCTCAGGCACTGTCGGGTTTGCTCAGGCCCTGTCGGGTTTGCTTGGGCCCTGTTGGGTTTGCTCGGGCCCTGTCGGGCTTCCTCGGGCCCTGTCGGGCTCCATCGAGCCCTGTCAGGCTCCGTCGGACCCTATCAGGCTTTGCTCGGGCCCTGTCGGGCTCCGTCAGGCCCTGTCGGGTTTGCTCGGGCCCTATCGGGCTCCGTCGGGCCCTGTCGGGTTTCCTCGGGCTCTGTCGGTCTCCATCAAGCCCTGTCAGGCTCCGTCGGGCCCTGTCGGGTTTGCTCGGGCCCTGTCGGGTTTGCTCAGGCACTGTCGGGTTTGCTCAGGCCCTGTCGGGTTTGCTTGGGCCCTGTCGGGCTCCGTCGGGCCCTGTCGGGTTTCCTCGGGCCCTGTCGGGCTCCATCGATCCCTGTCAGGCTCCGTCGGGCCCTTGCGGGTTTGCTCGGGCCCTGTCGGGCTCCGTCAGGCCCTGTCGGGTTCGCTCGGGCCCTATCGGGCTCCGTCGGGCCCTGTCGGGTTTCCTCGGGCCCTGTCAAGCTCCATCGAGCCCTGTCAGGCTCCGTCGGGCCCTTTCGGGTTTGCTTGGGCCCTGTCGGGCTCCGTCGGGCCCTGTCGGTTTTGCTCGGGCCCTGTCGGGTTTGCTCAGGCCCTGTCAGGCTTTGTCAAGCCCTGTCGGGTTTGCTAGGGCCCTGTCGGGCTCCGTCGGGCCCTATCTGGTTTCCTCAGGCCCTGTCGGACTCCGTCGATCCCTGTCGGGTTTGCTCGGGCCCTGTCAGGCTCCGTTGCGCCCTGTCAAGTTTCCTCAGGCCCTGTTGGGCTCCATCGAGCCCTGTCGGGTTTGCTCGGGCCCTGTCAGGCTCCGTCGCGCCCTGTCAAGTTTCCTCAGGCCCTGTCGGGCTCCATCGAGCCCTGTCGGGTTTGCTCGGGCCCTGTCGGGCTCCATCGAACCCTGTCAGGCTTTGTCGGGTCCTGTCGGGTTTTCTCAGGCCCTGTCAGGCTCCGTCGACCCCTGTCAGGTTTGCTCGGGCCCTGTCGGGCTCCGTCGGGCCCTATCAGGTTTGCTCGGGCCCTGTCGGGTTTGCTCAGGCCCTGTCAGGCTCCGTCGAGCCCTGTCGGGTTTGCTCATGCCCTGTCAGGCTCCGTCAGGCCCTGTCGGGTTTGCTCGGGCCCTGTCGGGTTTGCTGGGGCCCTGTCGGGCTCCGTCGGGCCCTGTCGGGTTTGCTCGGGCCCTGTCGGGCTCCGTCTAGCCCTGTCGGGTTTCCTCGGGCCCTGTCGGGCTCCATCGAGCCCTGTCAGGCTCTGTGAGGCTTTGTCGGGTTTGCTCGGGCCCTGTCAGGCTCCGTCGGGCCCTGTCGGGTTTGCTCGGGCCCTGTCGGGTTTGCTCAGGCACTGTCGGGTTTGCTCAGGCCCTGTCGGGTTTGCTTGGGCCCTGTTGGGTTTGCTCGGGCCCTGTCGGGCTTCCTCGGGCCCTGTCGGGCTCCATCGAGCCCTGTCAGGCTCCGTCGGACCCTATCAGGCTTTGCTCGGGCCCTGTCGGGCTCCGTCAGGCCCTGTCGGGTTTGCTCGGGATCTATCGGGCTCCGTCGGGCCCTGTCGGGTTTCCTCGGGCTCTGTCGGTCTCCATCAAGCCCTGTCAGGCTCCGTCGGGCCCTGTCGGGTTTGCTCGGGCCCTGTCGGGTTTGCTCAGGCACTGTCGGGTTTGCTCAGGCCCTGTCGGGTTTGCTTGGGCCCTGTCGGGCTCCGTCGGGCCCTGTCGGGTTTCCTCGGGCCCTGTCGGGCTCCATCGATCCCTGTCAGGCTCCGTCGGGCCCTTGCGGGTTTGCTCGGGCCCTGTCGGGCTCCGTCAGGCCCTGTCGGGTTCGCTCGGGCCCTATCGGGCTCCGTCGGGCCCTGTCGGGTTTCCTCGGGCCCTGTCAAGCTCCATCGAGCCCTGTCAGGCTCCGTCGGGCCCTTTCGGGTTTGCTTGGGCCCTGTCGGGCTCCGTCGGGCCCTGTCGGTTTTGCTCGGGCCCTGTCGGGTTTGCTCGGGCCCTGTCAGGCTTTGTCAAGCCCTGTCGGGTTTGCTAGGGCCCTGTCGGGCTCCGTCGGGCCCTATCTGGTTTCCTCAGGCCCTGTCGGACTCCGTCGATCCCTGTCGGGTTTGCTCGGGCCCTGTCAGGCTCCGTCGCGCCCTGTCAAGTTTCCTCAGGCCCTGTCGGGCTCCATCGAGCCCTGTCGGGTTTGCTCGGGCCCTGTCGGGCTCCATCGAACCCTGTCAGGCTTTGTCGGGTCCTGTCGGGTTTGCTCAGGCCCTGTCAGGCTCCGTCGACCCCTGTCAGGTATGCTCGGGCCCTGTCGGGTTTGCTCAGGCCCTGTCAGGCTCCGTCGACCCCTGTCAGGTTTGCTCGGGCCCTGTCGGGCTCCGTCGGGCCCTATCAGGTTTGCTCGGGCCCTGTCGGGTTTGCTCAGGCCCTGTCAGGCTCCGTCGAGCCCTGTCGGGTTTGCTCATGCCCTGTCAGGCTCCGTCAGGCCCTGTCGGGTTTGCTCGGGCCCTGTCGGGTTTGCTGGGGCCCTGTCGGGCTCCGTCGGGCCCTGTCGGGTTTGCTCCGGCCCTGTCGGGCTCCGTCTAGCCCTGTCGGGTTTCCTCGGGCCCTGTCGGGCTCCATCGAGCCCTGTCAGGCTCTGTGAGGCTTGTCGGGTTTGCTCGGGCCCTGTCAGGCTCCGTCGGGCCCTGTCAGGCTTTGTCGGGCCCTGTCGGGTTTGCTCGGGCCCTGTCGGGCTCCGTCGAGCCATGTCGGGTTTGCTCGGGCCCTGTCAGGCTCCATCGAACCCTGTCAGGCTTTGTCGGGTCCTGTCGGGTTTGCTCAGGCCCTGTCAGGCTCCGTCGACCCCTGTCAGGTATGCTCGGGCCCTGTCGGGTTTGCTCAGGCCCTGTCAGGCGCCGTCGACCCCTGTCAGGTTTGCTCGGGCCCTGTCGGGCTCCGTCGGGCCCTGTCAGGTTTGCTCGGGCCCGGTCGGGCTCCGTCGGTCCCTGTCGGGTTTGCTCGGGCCCTGTCGGGCTCCGTCGGGCCCTGTCAGGTTTGCTCGGGCCCTGTCGGGCATTGTCGAGCCCTGTCGGGTTTGCTCGGGCCCTGTCAGGCTCCGTCGCGCCCTGTCGGGTTTGCTCGGGCCCTGTCAGGCTCCATCGAGCCCTGTCCGGTTTGCTCGGGCCCTGTCGGGCTCCATCGGACCCTGTCAGGCTTTGTCGGGTCCTGTCGGGTTTGCTCAGGCCCTGTCGGGCCTTGTCAGGCCCTGTCGGGTTTGCTCGGGCCCTGTCGGGTTTGCCCGCGTCTTGTCGGGCTCCGTCGGGCCCTGTCAGATTCGCTCGGGCCCTGTCGGGTTTGCTCGGGCCCTGTCAGGCTCCGTCAGGCCCTGTCGGGTTTTCTCGTGCCCTGTCGGGCTCCGTCGGGCCCTGTCAGGTTTGCTTGCGCCCTGTCGGGATCCGTTGGGCCCTGTCGGGTTTGCTCGGGCCCTGTCGGGCTCCTTCGTGCCCTGTCAGGTTTGCTCGGGCCCTGTCGGGTTTGCTCGGGCCCTGTCAGGCTCCATCAAGCCCTGTCGGGTTTGCTCGGGCCCTGTCAGGCTCCGTCGGGCCCTGTCGGGTTTCCTTGGGCCCTGTCAGGCTCCATCGAGCCCTGTCAGGCTTTGTCGAACCATGTCAGGTTTGCTCGGGCCCTGTCGGGTTTGCTCGGGCCCTGTCAGGCTCTGTCGGGCCCTGTCTGGTTTCCTCGGGCCCTGTCGGGCTCCTTCAAGCCCTGTCAGGTTTGCTCGGGCCGTGTCGGGTTTGCTCGGGCCCTGTCAGGCTCCGTCGAGCCCTGGCGGGTTTGCTCGGGCCCTGTCGGGCCTTGTCGGGCCCTGTCGGGTTTGCTCGGGCTCTGTCGGGCTCTAGCATGCCCTGTCGGGTTTGCCCGGGCCCTGTCAGGCTCCGTCAGGCCCTGTCGGGTTTGCTCGGGCCCTATCGGGCTCCGTGGGGCCCTGTCGGGTTTCCTCGGGCCCTGTCGGGCTCCATCGAGCCCTGTCAGGCTCCGTCGGGCCCTTTCGGGTTTGCTCGGGCCCTGTCGGGCTCCGTCAGGCCCTGTCGGACTTGCTCAGGCCCTGTCGGGTTTGCTCGAGCCCTGTCGGGCTCCATCGGGCCCTGTCGGGTTTGCTCGGGCCCTCTCGGGCTCCGTCGGGCCCTGTTGGGTTTCCTCGGGCCCTGTCAGGCTCCATCGAGCCCTGTCAGGCTTCGTCGGGCCCTTTCGGGTTTGCTCGGGCCCTGTCGGGCTCCGTCAGGCCCTGTCGGGTTTGCTCGGGCCCTATCGGGCTCCGTCGGGCCCTGTCGGGTTTCCTCGGGCTCTGTCGGTCTCCATCGAGCCCTGTCAGGCTCCGTCAGGCCCTGTCGGGTTTGCTCGGGCCCTATCGAGCTCCGTCGGGCCCTGTCGGGTTTCCTCGGGCTCTGTTGGTCTCCATCGAGCCCTGTCAGGCTCCGTCGGGCCCTGTCGGGTTTGCTCGGGCCCTGTCGGGTTTGCTCAGGCACTGTCGGGATTGCTCAGGCCCTGTCGGGTTTGCTTGGGCCCTGTCGGGTTTGCTCGGGCCCTGTCGGGCTTCCTCGGGCCCTGTCGGGCTCCATCGAGCCCTGTCAGGCTCCGTCGGACCCTATCAGGCTTTGCTCGGGCCCTGTCGGGCTCCGTCAGGCCCTGTCGGGTTCGCTCGGGCCCTATCGGGCTCCGTCGGGCCCTGTCGGGTTTCCTCGGGCTCTGTCGGTCTCCATCAAGCCCTGTCAGGCTCCGTCGGGCCCTGTCGGGTTTGCTCGGGCCCTGTCGGGTTTGCTCAGGCACTGTCGGGTTTGCTCAGGCCCTGTCGGGTTTGCTTGGGCCCTGTCGGGCTCCGTCGGGCCCTGTCGGGTTTCCTCGGGCCCTGTCGGGCTCCATCGAGCCCTGTCAGGCTTCGTCGGGCCCTTGCGGGTTTGCTCGGGCCCTGTCGGGCTCCGTCAGGCCCTGTCGGGTTTGCTCGGGCCCTGTCGGACTCCTTCGTGCCCTGTCAGGTTTGCTCAGGCCCTGTCGGGTTTGCTCGGGCCCTGTCAGGCTCCGTCGAGCCCTGTCAGGTTTGCTCGGGCCCTGTCGGGTTTGCTCAGGCCCTGTCAGGCTCCGTCAAGCCCTGTCAGGTTTGCTCGGGCCCTGTCGGGTTTCCTCGGGCCATGTCGGGCTCCATCGAGCCCTGTCAGGCTTTGTCGAACCCTGTCGGGTTTGCTCGGGCCCTGTTGGGTTTGCTCGGGTCCTGTCGGGCTCTGTCGGGCCCTGTCGGGTTTGCTCGGGCCCTGTCAGGCTCCGTCGGGCCCTGTCGGATTTCCTCGGGCCCTCTCGGGTTCCGTCAGGCCCTGTCGGTTTTCCTCGGGCCCTGTCGGACTCTATCGAGCCCTGTCAGGCTCCGTCGGTCTCTTTCAGGTTTGCTCAGGCCCTGTCGGGCTCCGTCGGGCCCTGTCAGGCTTTGTCAGGTCCTGTCAGGTTTGCTCGGGCCCTGTCGGGCCTTGTCGGGCCCTGTCGGGTTTGCTCGGGCTCTGTCGGGCTCCAGCGTGCCCTGTCGGGTTTGCCCGGGCCCTGTCGGGCTCCATCGAGCCCTGTCAGGCTTCGTCGGGCCCTTGCGGGTTTGCTCGGGCCCTGTCGGGCTTCGTCAGGCCCTGTCGGGTTCGCTCGGACCCTATCGGGATCCGTCGGGCCCTGTCGGGCTTCGTCAGGCCCTGTCGGGTTCACTCGGGCCCTATCGGGCTCCGTCGGGCCCTGTCGGGTTTCCTCGGGCCCCGTCGGGCTCCATCGAGCCCTGTCAGGCTCCGTCGGGCCCTTTCGGGTTTGCTCGGGCCCTGTCGGGCTCCGTCGGGCCCTGTCGGGTTTGCTCGGGCCCTGTCGGGTTTGCTCGGGCCCTGTCAGGCTTTGTCAAGCCCTGTCGGGTTTGCTAGGGCCCTGTCGGGTTTGCTAGGGCCCTGTCGGGCTCCGTCGGGCCCTGTCTGCTTTCCTCAGGCCCTGTCGGGCTCCGTCGAGCCCTGTCGGGTTTGCTCGGGCCCTGTCAGGCTCCGTCGAGTCCTGTCGGGTTTGCTCGGGCCCCGTCAGGCTCCGTCGGGCCCTGTCGGGTTTCCTTGGGCCCTGTCGGGCTCCATCGAGCCCTGTCAGGCTTTGTCGAACCCTGTCGAGTTTGCTCGGGCCATGTCGGGTTTGCTCGGGCCCTGTCAGGCTCCATCGAACCCTGTCAGGCTTTGTCGGGTCCTGTCGGGTTTGCTCAGGCCCTGTCAGGCTCCGTCGACCCCTGTCAGGTATGCTCGGGCCCTGTCGGGTTTGCTCAGGCCCTGTCAGGCGCCGTCGACCCCTGTCAGGTTTGCTCGGGCCCTGTCGGGCTCCGTCGGGCCCTATCAGGTTTGCTCGGGCCCTGTCGGGTTTGCTCAGGCCCTGTCAGGCTCCGTCGAGCCCTGTCTGGTTTCCTCGGGCCCTGTCGGGCTCCTTCGAGCCCTGTCAGGTTTGCTCGGGCCGTGTCGGGTTTGCTCGGGCCCTGTCAGGCTCCGTCGAGCCCTGGCGGGTTTGCTCGGGCCCTGTCGGGCCTTGTCGGGCCCTGTCGGGTTTGCTCGGACTCTGTCGGGCTCTAGCATGTCCTGTCAGGTTTGCCCGGGCCCTGTCAGGCTCCGTCAGGCCCTGTCGGGTTTGCTCGGGCCCTGTCGGGCTCCGTGGGGCCCTGTCGGGTTTCCTCGGGCCCTGTCGGGCTCCATCGAGCCCTGTCAGGCTCCGTCGGGCCCTTTCGGGTTTGCTCGGGCCCTGTCGGGCTCCGTCAGGCCCTGTCGGACTTGCTCAGGCCCTGTCGGGTTTGCTCGAGCCCTGTCGGGCTCCATCGGGCCCTGTCAGGTTTGCTCGGGCCCTATCGGGCTCCGTCGGGCCCTGTCTGGTTTCCTCGGGCCCTGTCAGGCTCCATCGAGCCCTGTCAGGCTTCGTCGGGCCCTTTCGGGTTTGCTCGGGCCCTGTCGGGCTCCGTCAGGCCCTGTCGGGTTTGCTCGGGCCCTATCGGGCTCCGTCGGGCCCTGTCGGGTTTCCTCGGGCTCTGTCGGTCTCCATCGAGCCCTGTCAGGCTCCGTCAGGCCCTGTCGGGTTTGCTCGGGCCCTATCGAGCTCCGTCGGGCCCTTTCGGGTTTCCTCGGGCTCTGTTGGTCTCCATCGAGCCCTGTCAGGCTCCGTCGGGCCCTGTCGGGTTTGCTCAGGCCCTGTCGGGTTTGCTCAGGCACTGTCGGGTTTGCTCAGGCCCTGTCGGGTTTGCTTGGGCCCTGTTGGGTTTGCTCGGGCCCTGTCGGGCTTCCTCGGGCCCTGTCGGGCTCCATCGAGCCCTGTCAGGCTCCGTCGGACCCTATCAGGCTTTTCTCGGGCCCTGTCGGGCTCCGTCAGGCCCTGTCGGGTTTGCTCGGGCCCTATCGGGCTCCGTCGGGCCCTGTCGGGTTTCCTCGGGCTCTGTCGGTCTCCATCAAGCCCTGTCAGGCTCCGTCGGGCCCTGTCGGGTTTGCTCGGGCCCTGTCGGGTTTGCTCAGGCACTGTCGGGTTTGCTCAGGCCCTGTCGGGTTTGCTTGGGCCCTGTCGGGCTCCGTCGGGCCCTGTCGGGTTTCCTCAGGCCCTGTCGGGCTCCATCGATCCCTGTCAGGCTCCGTCGGGCCCTTGCGGGTTTGCTCGGGCCCTGTCGGGCTCCGTCAGGCCCTGTCGGGTTTGCTCGGGCCCTATCGGGCTCCGTCGGGCCCTGTCGGGTTTCCTCGGGCCCTGTCAAGCTCCATCGAGCCCTGTCAGGCTCCGTCGGGCCCTTTCGGGTTTGCTTGGGCCCTGTCGGGCTCCGTCGGGCCCTGTCGGGTTTGCTCGGGCCCTGTCGGGTTTGCTCGGGCCCTGTCAGGCTTTGTCAAGCCCTGTCGGGTTTGCTAGGGCCCTGTCGGGCTCCGTCGGGCCCTATCTGGTTTCCTCAGGCACTGTCGGACTCCGTCGATCCCTGTCGGGTTTGCTCGGGCCCTGTCAGGCTCCGTCGCGCCCTGTCAAGTTTCCTCGGGCCCTGTCGGGCTCCATCAAGCCCTGTCGGGTTTGCTCGGGCCCTGTCGGGCTCCATCGAACCCTGTCAGGCTTTGTCGGGTCCTGTCGGGTTTGCTCAGGCCCTGTCAGGCTCCGTCGACCCCTGTCAGGTATGCTCGGGCCCTGTCGGGTTTGCTCAGGCCCTGTCAGGCTCCGTCGACCCCTGTCAGGTTTGCTCGGGCCCTGTCGGGCTCCGTCGGGCCCTATCAGGTTTGCTCGGGCCCTGTCGGGTTTGCTCAGGCCCTGTCAGGCTCCGTCGGGCCCTGTCGGGTTTGCTCATGCCCTGTCAGGCTCCGTCAGGCCCTGTCGGGTTTGCTCGGGCCCTGTCGGGTTTGCTGGGGCCCTGTCGGGCTCCGTCGGGCCCTGTCGGGTTTGCTCGGGCCCTGTCGGGCTCCGTCTAGCCCTGTCGGGTTTCCTCGGGCCCTGTCGGGCTCCATCGAGCCCTGTCAGGCTCTGTGAGGCTTTGTCGGGTTTGCTCGGGCCCTGTCGGGCTCCGTCGGGCCCTGTCAGGCTTTGTCGGGCCCTGTCGGGTTTGCTCGGGCCCTGTCGGGCTCCGTCGAGCCATGTCGGGTTTGCTCGGGCCCTGTCAGGCTCCATCGAACCCTGTCAGGCTTTGTCGGGTCCTGTTGGGTTTGCTCAGGCCCTGTCAGGCTCCGTCGACCCCTGTCAGGTATGCTCGGGCCCTGTCGGGTTTGCTCAGGCCCTGTCAGGCGCCGTCGACCCCTGTCAGGTTTGCTCGGGTCCTGTCGGGCTCCGTCGGGCCCTGTCAGGTTTGCTCGGGCCCTGTCGGGCTCCGTCGGTCCCTGTCGGGTTTGCTCGGGCCCTGTCGGGCTCCGTCGGGCCCTGTCAGGTTTGCTCGGGCCCTGTCGGGCATTGTCGAGCCCTGTCGGGTTTGCTCGGGCCCTGTCAGGCTCCGTCGCGCCCTGTCGGGTTTGCTCGGGCCCTGTCAGGCTCCATCGAGCCCTGTCCGGTTTGCTCGGGCCCTGTCGGGCTCCATCGGACCCTGTCAGGCTTTGTCGGGTCCTGTCGGGTTTGCTCAGGCCCTGTCGGGCCTTGTCAGGCCCTGTCGGGTTTGCTCGGGCCCTGTCGGGTTTGCCCGCGTCTTGTCGGGCTCCGTCGGGCCCTGTCAGATTCGCTCGGGCCCTGTCGGGTTTGCTCGGGCCCTGTCAGGCTCCGTCAGGCCCTGTCGGGTTTTCTCGTGCCCTGTCGGGCTCCGTCGGGCCCTGTCAGGTTTGCTTGCACCCTGTCGGGATCCGTTGGGCCCTGTCGGGTTTGCTCGGGCCCTGTCGGGCTCCTTCGTGCCCTGTCAGGTTTGCTCGGGCCCTGTCGGGTTTGCTCGGGCCCTGTCAGGCTCCATCGAGCCCTGTCGGGTTTGCTCGGGCCCTGTCAGGCTCCGTCGGGCCCTGTCGGGTTTCCTTGGGCCCTGTCAGGCTCCATCGAGCCCTGTCAGGCTTTGTCGAACCATGTCAGGTTTGCTCGGGCCATGTCGGGTTTGCTCGGGCCCTGTCAGGCTCTGTCGGGCCCTGTCTGGTTTCCTCGGGCCCTGTCGGGCTCCTTCGAGCCCTGTCAGGTTTGCTCGGGCCGTGTCGGGTTTGCTCGGGCCCTGTCAGGCTCCGTCGAACCCTGGCGGGTTTGCTCGGGCCCTGTCGGGCCTTGTCGGGCCCTGTCGGGTTTGCTCGGGCTCTGTCGGGCTCTAGCATGTCCTGTCGGGTTTGCCCGGGCCCTGTCAGGCTCCGTCAGGCCCTGTCGGGTTTGCTCGGGCCCTATCGGGCTCCGTGGGGCCCTGTCGGGTTTCCTCGGGCCCTGTCGGGCTCCATCGAGCCCTGTCAGGCTCCGTCGGGCCTTTTCGGGTTTGCTCGGGCCCTGTCGGGCTCCGTCAGGCCCTGTCGGACTTGCTCAGGCCCTGTCGGGTTTGCTCGAGCCCTGTCGGGCTCCGTCGGGCCCTGTCGGGTTTCCTCGGGCCCTGTCAGGCTCCATCGAGCCCTGTCAGGCTTCGTCGGGCCCTTTCGGGTTTGCTCGGGCCCTGTCGGGCTCCGTCAGGCCCTGTCGGGTTTGCTCGGGCCCTATCGGGCTCCGTCGGGCCCTGTCGGGTTTTCTCGGGCTCTGTCGGTCTCCATCGAGCCCTGTCAGGCTCCGTCAGGCCCTGTCGGGTTTGCTCGGGCCCTATCGAGCTCCGTCGGGCCCTGTCGGGTTTCCTCGGGCTCTGTTGGTCTCCATCGAGCCCTGTCAGGCTCCGTCGGGCCCTGTCGGGTTTGCTCGGGCCCTGTCGGGTTTGCTCAGGCACTGTCGGGATTACTCAGGCCCTGTCGGGTTTGCTTGGGCCCTGTCGGGTTTGCTCGGGCCCTGTCGGGCTTCCTCGGGCCCTGTCGGGCTCCATCGAGCCCTGTCAGGCTCCGTCGGTCCCTATCAGGCTTTGCTCGGGCCCTGTCGGGCTCCATAGGTTCTCCTATGCCACCTCTATTTCAAACACGGAAAAGCAAAAAAAACCCCAAAAGTTATGAAAGAAGAATGATTTTGGGCTAATTCTGTCCAGGAGGTGTATTTTTTAAATCATTTTTAAAAGGAAAAAAAGGGAAAAAAAAAAAAAGGAAAAAAAAAAAGGAGAAAAGTTATGAAAGATGCGTGATTTTGTGTTATTTGTGCCCAAGATGTGTAGTCTTTACATGATTAAAAAGAAAAATATGGGAGAGAAAAAGCATTGTTCTAAGAACTTCTTTCAAGACACAACTACTGAGGTGTAGTAGATTTTTAGAAAAGCAAGAATGACTGCTAGGAATGAACTTAAAGAGCTTCAGTTTATCATCATCATCATCAGTGAGAATAAGGAGTTCCTTGTTTCTGTTACTAGTGACAGTACCACTGTTCAAAAACGTCCTTCAGAGCATCTCCATTTTTCCTGGGCTCCAAAGCTCAGCCTGCTCAGATTTTGAAAGGATTGCTTCAAACCCCTGTGACCCAAATCCTACAACTGTCTCTCCTCAACAGCCTTTTACCCCAGGAAAGGGAAAACTGCCAATGCAGACACCAAACCAGTGCCCAACCTGCCTGGAGAGCCAGGACAGCTGTGCCACACAACAGCAGCCTCTGAGGGAAGCTGGAGGTGATGGAATTGAAATGGTTTCAACTCAAACCATACAATCATGGAATCACTTAGGCTGGAAAAGACCCTTAAGAACATGGAGTCCAACTATAAATCAAAAACTGCCAAGGCCACCACTAAACCATGTCCCAAAGCGCCACATTATCACGACTTTTAAACACCTCCAGCAATGGAAGCTCCAGCCCTGAGCTGTCAGGACACCATTGGCTGCAGTTGGCCATAAGATACTGGTCATGACTGTGAGTTCAGCCCTCGCTGGCAGAATGTCTCACACCCTCACTGAGGAGGGCAGGGGGTTGGGAGGTGGGAGCACGTTTCAGTTTCCAGATCCCAGCACAGAGCCCAAACCATCCTGCCCTTGAACTCTGGCATCCCACTTCCTGAGATGCAAAGCTGGTGGCCTTCTGTGGATAATTCTGTGGATAATCATGTCAAAAGGCATGAATAATCCTTCAAGTGTTTGTGTAATTTCTCTAGGAATGTCAGTTTTTAAAGAAAAATAAAACTTTAATATGCTTATATTTATATATCTGTGAAATAGTAACCTGCATCTGTGGAAGCCCCTCTGGCAATATCAATTAAATCGGTATTGGCACTATAAGACTTCAAACCTCATCCACAAGCACACATCTAAGTGGTTCAGATGCAGGGTGGTCTGGCAAACGCCACCCTTTGTGTCCCCAGGTGCACGGACACTGCTCATGTGCCTCTGCAGAGAGTGGCAGGAGCTGGATCCCCTTCTCGGGACAGACTCCTTACAGGAGAGACACAGACACAGGGGGAACTCATCAGCTCTTTACGGCATTTCACTCGGCATCAGTTTTGACACATTGGGTGCTGTCCTGTGACTGCCCTTTCTGCACAAATGATCATAAAAAGACAGCCATTTAGTAAGACATGGTCATAAAAGGGCTGTTAGGGACAAGAGAGCTCACCATGAACTCTGGAGAGAGCGAGGAAGTTCATAATAAACACCAGGAAGAACCAAGAAGCTCAAGGCCTCTTCTGAAGAGCGAGAGGCCCTGAGCAGCCGTGATTGGCCATGTGTAGGTGTGGGAGAGGGTCAGGGCATGTCAGGGAGAAGCAATGAGATGGCCGATGGCTTCAGTGAACCCTTCCATCCATGTCTGAGCCCAGAAATGGAAAGCAGTTGATGTCTGCAGGTGGAGGAGGAACAGGAGGAAGATTTTCCTGGGAATATGGAAGGAAGAAAGGCCTCTTTTGGGCTAATCATGTATGGCAGTGCCATTTGCATGCTGTGGGCATGGCTGTGCCTGGGAGATGGGGAATGGCTGCTGCTGGGGTGTTTGTGCTCAGCCATTGCCCATGAGCTGACCCTGATCTGCTCCTCTCTTACACTGCCCACACTTGGATGGTCCTCAGGAATCATCCATGAGCCTGGTGGATGAATGAACCTCCTGGAGTGATGGGTATGGATCCAAACAGAGGATTCAAGCAAGTTTGGAACTGGGACATTGAGGTGATTGGTGACCATTGCCAGGTGAATGAAAGAAGCTGGATGAGTTGTGAGGAACTCACAGGCATTTGCAGCTCCACAGAAAACCAGACCCTTGCTGTTAAAGCCACAGCACTTGACATAAAACCCACCCCAAAAACACTCACACTGACCACAGGAAAAGCCTTGGAAAGATCTACCGGGTTCCAGGGGTCAGGGCTCAGCCATTGTGGAGATGAACAAGCATCAAGGGCTGACATGGCATCAGAACCACCTCCACATGGCCCTCACCGCCAGTGTCTCCAAGTCTTTCCTTCACCAGCCTCCAGGGACAGGGACCTGCACTGGTTGTTTCCTTCACAGCTGTGTCAGTGATGGCCCTTCATGGGCTCCCAAACACCCTCAGAAACTTGGGGTTTGCTTCTGCCTTTCACTTCATTAGAGATTTGTTCATTCTTCCAGTACCTGCAATTCAGGACCATGGCAGCAGAATGCTCACTAACAACTTAAATGCTCTTTACAAGCCAACGCTGTGTGCATCATTTTCCCAAAGGCTTCGAGTCTGGTGTGAATGATTGGGGAGATTTCAGGAATAGTCAAACAGAGACCATTTCAACAATAAAGAGCAATAAAACAGTATTTCTTCTGTCTCCTTTCCCTCTCTCACTCTGCCACATTTCCAGAAGAGTTGGTATCAGCAATCTCCAATTTTGATTGATCTGAAGTATTTACTGATGAAGGCAAAACAATATGTCTGTAAAGTGGGTACCTGATGCACCACTTGAGACAGGAGACAGGTCAGGACACCTTAAGAGGAGTCACACTCCTCTGGACCAAGAGGTGGTTGTACCTGGGAATCTCAGGTGCCACAGCACAGCAATACTTGTGTTCAGGGAGCGGGCCAAATGACCCATTGTCGAGGGTTTAAGATTGCGGGGTGACAATCAAACCCTGGGAGATGTGTTGTCAACCTCCTCTCCCCCTCGCTTCCCCCTTTTTGCTCCTCCCTCTCCCCCCTTCCCACTCAGGGCAGGCGATCGGGAGGGGAAGAAGGACAGAGAGAAGAGAGTTGGAAAAATTACAGATGTTTTACTAATGCTACTAATAAGAATAGAGAAAATAATAGAAAATATACAAAACCAATCTTGTAAGTCTCAGCAACTGCAGAGCCAGCACCCAAAGTCCTGGATTGGACTCTGTAGCCAACCGGAGTTGGATTCAGTCTCTCACTGGCCTCAGTTCGCAGGGACGACTCGCCAGGCCCTCTCCTAATGTCAGCCATAAGCAGAAGGGAAGGAAAAAAGGGACGAGGTCCTCGTGATCTCCCACTTTTATATGAAGTATTCACGTGAATGGAATGTTATTCACCGTTGGTCGGCCTCTCGGTCACCGGTTTCTCGTTGCCCCTCTCGCGAGATGTCCATCCGTGCTTATCAATAAGTTAGCATTCCATTGCTAAGTTTAACCAAAACATGTGTTGGGTTCTCCAGGAAAATGCAGCTAATATGAAGGCTTTAGCTGACAGGCAAAAATTCACTAAAAGAGAAATTTGTTTTTTAACAAAACCAGAACATGTTATCAGGGCAGTGTCCTCGTGGCAGACCTAAGATATCTCAGTATCTGCAAGGTACCAGCCATCCAGGAGGGGCTGGGGCTCATTGACAACATCTTCCTGACACGGGTGACCGAGGAGTCAGTGAGGTGAGGTGCCCTGTGGGACTTCACACTTACAAACCAGAAAGAGTTGGTCAGGATGGAACAGTCAGGGATGGGAAAGTGGAGCTGAGGCTCCTGGGAGATGATAACAAGCCAAAGAGCAGGATTTCAGGAGAGCAAGCTCTGGCCTGCTGAGGGACCTGCTTGGGTCCTATGGGATATGACCTTGGTGTCTGCAGTGCTTTTCTCTCACATTTCCTCCCTCCTCCCTCCCACCTGCTGTTGTGCAGCGTTTTTTACTGTTTCTCAAATACAATATCCCAGAGGTGCTGCCAGCATCACTGAGAGGTTCAGAATTGGCAAGGAGTGGGTCCATCTTGGAGCCAGCTGAAATTGGCTCTGTCTGACATCGGTCAAACTCCTGTACTTGCCCTGACATTCACGGGCCTGGTGAAGCAGCAGGTGCCAACAGTACAAAGGATCTTGGGCCAACTGCTCGACAGAGCTGCCTTGTGGGCCAGTGAGGGTGATCTTCACCTGGATCTGGAACTGGGAAACAAGGAAACCCTGGTGAGGGATGTGAACATCAGTGTCCACCTTGGTTGTTGTGACCATGACACAGTGGGGTCCCAGGCACCAGAGGGAAAGGAGGAAGGCCAGCAACAGAGCACAGGCTGGTGGGCTCCAGAGGAGAAGACTTTGACGTACTGGGGGATGGCGGGCGATGTGGTGATGTGGAAGTCAGTCTGAAGGGTGAAGGAGCTCAGGAGACATGAGAAGCCTTACAGGACAGCCTGCTCCAAGCACAAGAATGATCTCTGCAAGTACCCATGAAAAGAAGCATTTATGTCATGAGGCTGCTTGTCTGAACTGATGGAGCTCCAGGGCAAAAAGGCAGCACACAGGAGGTGGGAGCAGGGGAAGCTGCAAAGGAGGAATTTAGAAACCTTGTCCATAGCTGTGGGGATGATGCCAAAGCTGCCCTGGACTTGATACCCGAAGGGGAAGCACAGTAAGATGAGCTGATACAGCTTCCTTACAGTAAGAGAATAGACAGGGTGATCGTGGGACTGCCGCTGAACTTCCTGAGAGTAGAATCAGACAGGACTGGGGTACTTCATGGCTTCTTTGCCTCCATCTTCACCAGCAAGGTCTCCTGGGACTTTGTTCCTGAAGGCAGGAGTCTGGAGAACACCCAGCAGTGGATGGGGCTCAAGTCAGGGGTGACCTGAGCAAACTCAGGCACCATTACAGAACAGGAGATGGGTCACTCGACCAGCTCCCTGAACACAAGTATTACTGTGCACAGCACCTGAGATTCCCAGGAACACCCACCTTGTTGGTGCAGAGGAGTGTGATTCCTCCAGAGGTGTCCTGGTCTATCCCCTCACTCATAAAGTGATTTAGGCACCTTTGTTTTGTGACATTTTCAGTCTTTATCAGGAGAAGCTACACATCAATATGAACTGGAGGCTGCTGCTACCACCTGTTCTGGAAAGGGAGGGACGGGCAAGCAGGGAAAGAAACAGAAGAAATTGGGCTTTACTGCTATTTCTTGCGGAAATGTTCTCTTTTTCACTGTTCCTGAAATCTCCCTGATCATCCACACCAGACCTGAAGCCTTTAGGAAAGTGCTGCACAGAGCCTTGGCTTGTAAGAGCATTTTCAGTTCTTTATAGAAGTACTTTTACAAAGGCCAGCTCTGTCACAGCAGTGCCCATTGCCTGTCCCTGCCTGCGCTCACAGCACTGACACACAGCAGGACGGGGACCAAGCTGCCAGAGCACTCAGGCCTTGCGCCAACACAAGGGATGAGAAGGAGAGTGTGGGAGTGGAACCAGAACAGCTCTGGAAGAACAAGCGCTGGTGCTCCCTGGCAGGGCTGCCATGGTGGACATTTTTCGCCCTTCTCCCACACACAATAACTCTCCCTGCAGCTCCAGAAAAACCTTGGAGGAAGAATATCAGTGAAAAACATCACTGCGGAGCCCTTTATTTTGTTTAAATACACAGAGAGCATGGCTCCATATTTATACAGCCAGTGGGTTTAAAAGGAAAAGCAGACAGTGAGTTAGAAAGGGGATGACTAAAATATCATGATTTATTAAAAAATAAACACCACCACCACACACACACAGAGGTCTGGGCCTCTAATACGTTACATTAAAACTGTTATCCATTAAAGAGAAGATGCTGAACACTTTATTATTTTTGAAATGCATCCCTCCATCAGTTTCCACAGGGCATCCTTGAGCTCCTGATTCCTCATGCTGTAGATGAGGGGGTTCAGTGTTGGAGGTGCCACCGAGTACAGAACAGAGACCAACAGGTCCAGGATGGGGGAGGAGATGGAGGGGGGCTTCAGGTAGGCAACCATGCCAGTGCTGAGAAACAGGGAGACCACGGCCAGGTGAGGGAGGCAGGTGGAAAAGGCTTTGTGCCGTCCCTGCTCAGAGGGGATCCTCAGCACGGCCCTCAAGACCTGTACATAGGACACCATGATGAACACAAAACACCCAAATCCTAACCAGACACTGACCAC
The DNA here is from genome assembly GCF_037038585.1 of Patagioenas fasciata. NCBI lineage: Eukaryota > Metazoa > Chordata > Aves > Columbiformes > Columbidae > Patagioenas > Patagioenas fasciata. Next base: position 3,312,961 of record NC_092532.1, read on the forward strand.
AAGAAGCCCAAGTTCCCTGAGGTAGGAGTGCGAGCAGGAGAGCTTGAGGATCTGGGGGATTTCACAGAAGAACTGGCCCAGGACATTGCCCTTGCACCGTGGCAGTGAAAATGTATTGGCCGTGTGCAGCAGAGCAGTGAGAAACCCAGTGGCCCAGGCAGCTGCTGCCATGTGGACACAAGCTCTGCTGCCCAGGAGGGTCCCGTAGTGCAGGGGTTTGCAGATGGCAATGTAGCGGTCATAGGACATGATGGTGAGAAGAAAAAATTCTGTTGAAATGAAAAAGAAAAACAAGGAGCTGTGCAGCACATCCTGCATAGGAAATGGCCCTGGTATCCCACAGAGAGTTGGCCATGGACTTAGGGACGATGGTGGTGATGCAGCCCAGGTCGAGGAGGGCGAGGTTGAGCAGGAAGAAGTACATGGGGGTGTGGAGGTGCTGGTCCCAGGCTATGGTGGTGATGATGAGGCCGTTGCCCAGGAGGGCAGCCAGGTAGATGCCCAGGAAGAGCCAGAAGTGCAAGAGCTGCAGCTCCTGTGTGTCTGTGAACGCCAGGAGGAGGAACTGGGTGGTGGAGCTGCTGTTGGACATTTGCTGCCTGTGGGCATGTGACCTGTCACAGGAGGGAAAAACACTAACAAGTTAGCGGAGATATCTCTGAACAAAATCAAATCCATTTTTCATAGACCCTCCACAAGCTACATGCACTCTTTCATTTTCCAGGAGACGTTCTTTCAGCTCCGTGGCTGGAGCTCTCTATGAGGAGCATTTGAGGGAACCGGTACGGTTTAGCGTGGAGAAGAGGAGGCTGAGAGGAGACCTTATTGCTATCTACAACTACCTGAAAGGAGGTTGGAGCACGGAGGGTGTTGGTCTCTTCTGCCAAGTAGCAAGTGATAGGACAAGAGGAAATGGCCTCAAGTTGTGCCACAGGAGATTTAGATTGGATATTAGGAAAAATTCTTCCTGGAAAGGATTGTCACGTGTTGGGACAGGCTGCCCACGGCATTGTTGAAGTCACCATCCCTGGAAGGGTTTAAAAGGCATTTAGATGAGGTTCTTAGGGATATGGTTTAGTGCTAGTGTTCGGTAAGCTTATGGGTGGACTCGGTGATTTTACAACTGAAGGGATTTTATGATTCTATGATACAATGAAGAGCAGGGCCTCTACACATGGGGTCTTGATAAGTCACCCCAACTTGGGAGTAGGGGGTAGAGACAAGTTCTAGGGATCAGTTTGGTCATATCAAACCACTGCTAACACAAAGATGCTATAGAACATGTCTGCATCTTAGAGGGAATCAATCAGCATCAAAGGACACCTCAATGAGACAGCCAAGTGTCCTAATGATGGCATTTAATTCAGGGAGACTCAGCTCATTCCCCAGCCCCACAGACTGCATTGCCCACAGCCCCACAGGTCAGAGCAAAGCTGGGACACGTGTTCCCATGGACACACCTGCAGGAAAGGACCCACAAGATCAGGCTGTGACTCTGCAGCTGAAACTCCCATCCCCAGAGAGCCTGACAGCAAGAACAAGATCCCAACAGCAGTGGCCCAGAGCAGGGGAGCAAGAAGGACAATGCGGTGAGGGTGGGTGTGAGAGAGGCCAGGGCAGAGGCAGCCGGGCACTCAGACAGCGTCACCCTTCCCCAGCTGTGCAGCCACCTCCCAGACACCAACATTGCCGGGCAGCTGCTTTCAGCCCCTGTGCTCTGCAGAGGAACTGGAGCTCTGGCTGCACAGGAGCTGCTTCATGCCTTGGAGCCCCCGGCCCTGAGGGCAGAAGCTTTGCTGGGTGGGAGAGTTGGCCAGGGGGCTGCTCACAGGAGGGATCTGCACTGCAGGGGATCACAGGGACTTTTCTCTGTTCTCCATCCCATAACAATTCCGGGTTCAGTTTCCTCTCACTTCTGATCATTTCCCTGCTGCCTGGAGATTCTCCCCCTGGGAGGTGTTTCCCTGTCCATGTCTCTTCCCTGTCAGCGCTCACAGACCCCATCCCACCCTCTGTGCCCTCCCCCTGGCCCTACAGATCCTGCCTGTTCACAGGGCACTGCCTGGGGGCATCTTCCTGTTTGCAGATTGGAAAACAGGACAGGTCAGACTAGGCTGATGGATCCAGCAAAGGTGATGCAGGTGCTGTGCACAGGCAGAGGGGTGGTGAAGGGATGTTATGAGCCTTCTGGCAGATGTGCTGATCACTCAGAGTTGCAGTTCAGGAGTCTCAGTGACGTGTTTAAGCATGAGAACTCATTTTTATTTTATCCTTTCCTGCACCCCCCACCCCTTGGGATAGGAAACTGAAAAGACAGGCTCAGGAAAGCTCCTTATCTGTCTGGTAATCCTTGCATTGATCTTGTCCTTGAGTCGTCCCCTTGGAAAAATGCTGGGGTTGATCTCGATCTGTGAGCAGCCCTGACCTACACAGCACCCTCTCCACAGCAGAAACACATTTTCTGCCCTATAGGGTTTGCTCCTTTCACCCACATTTTCTCCCCTCAGTGTTGTTGGGATCTCCCCAGGCAGGCTGAGCGCTGACCCTGGCAGGCGGCAGAGTCCCTGTCCCGGCACAGCCCTGGGGTGCAGGGACCCTGCTCTGCAGGACAGCCCTGGGCACCCCTGGGTGCTCACCCGATTTCACAGTTGTTCAACATTGCCTGACAAGAGTC